>NC_056623.2:18073677-18393121 GCF_002870075.4 Lactuca sativa
ATAAAACAAAACAATAATTGAGTCCATTAGCATTACTCTTGTTATTAAAGGTGATTGATGATGGTAAGTAACTTTCCATTGAAATGAATATTGATCCAGTATTCTTTTAAAATCATCCTATTGATAAAAAAAAATAGTTTGATGAGAATTCAAGTAATAAATGTGTCATATTTTTTGTCGAGTTTGATGAGAATTCAAGTAATAAAGGAGTTATATTTTTTGTCGAAGATAATTTTAAAGTTAATTACTATATAAGACTATATATTGTATTATCATTCTTTTCTTTTTTTATTGTTTCTTCACAAATTATCAACTTGTCATAGTATTCTTGAATTTTGGCTTTTATATATATAACAAAACTTTAGGGGCCTATTTTTTATTTTTGTATAGGGCCTCCAAAACCATCGGGACACCCATGCTTGGGCTTAGTACAATTATGTTAGTTATCCATCTCTAACAGTTAAATCTTCTAAAACTTGTGGTTACCTTCATATGTTTTTTTTCTCTAACTGAATCATTGATTGTTGAAAACGCCATAAGCCATACGATCCTTTATGACGTAGATGTTAGTAGGATCCTAAGCCAATCAACGTTTAACACATTAATTTTCTAAAACCTGTTTCATCCTTTTTTTTCTTAATAACTCTTATCTTAATCTATTTATCTCTAATAAATGAGATCATCCAAATCAATATGCATCCTTTTTTTCTTAATAACTCTTATCTTAATCTATTTATCTCTAATAAAGGAGATCATCCAAATCAATATGATTCATGGTAAATCATTTATCTTGAATCATATTCATTTGAAACTTATACATTTTCAACTTATGCTAATTAACTACATGATTAATTGAAATATTTTGCTTATATAAGAAGATTATTTCATGCTTTGTTACTTACATTGAAAGAAAATATTTGAATGATGAAATATGTTTGGAAGAACTACAGGAGGATATGATAGTAAATTTTTGAAATACTAAAAGGTATTTGAGTAATTTTCTTAGTTTCATATTATATTTACATATTTTCCCTTCTATTTTCTTTACATTTCAAGAAAATATTTATGGTTGTACATTTTGAGCCAAAAGAAAAAAAATGAATTGATTTAAATTTATTTGTTACAATGAGTTGAAGATGCAAGTTTTTAGTTTGTAAAATCTTAAACTTTTTGTTTGATTCAGTTCCGTCATAGGGTGTGTAACTAATGTAATTAGAAAAATATAATTATGTCATCGATGGATTTTTTTACTTGAATGTATATGTTTGAAACGAGAAAATATTTAAGAGTAAAATGGAAACTATCAAAATTATGTTTAGTGATATTTCGTATTATAATGTCAGCGGATTAAAAGTATGGCTAAAAATGGCTAGACCTCTAAATAGGACGAACTGATGTAGCAACACTAAACTGAATGCAATTTTGTTTTGCAACATTCTAACGTCTCACTGATTTAATAAATTTGATTTTATGTTCAACTAATTTTTCTACTTTTTTGATTTGTTTCAAACATTTTAATACGTACACTTATGAATTTACTTTGTTATGCCTATAAATTATACATAAAAATGAACAACCAAGGTCGACACTACCGACCACCATAATCATTATAATTTTTGACAACTTGATGATTTGTTCAATTTTAGTGTAAAATGAATATATATATATATATATATATATATATATATATATATATATATATATATATATATATATATATATATATGTGTGTGTGTATATATATATAGGGCATGGTGAATATGTGGCTGTCTTGTACCCAATATTAGGTATAGAACCACCAAAACTACGTAGTTTTACCTAATATTAAACCAAATATCTCCTTTTTTGTCGTAATTTATATTTATTTGTCAGTGTCTCTATTGATTAAAATTTCTCCTTGGTTTTATACATTTTTATAGTGTTTTACGAATTCAACCGGATACTATAGCAATATTGATCATGAATAACCATCAAATTGTTTTATCAAGTAGGCTTTACGTATTTAAAAAATTAATAAACAAATATTAAATTAACTAATGATGAATAAACATAAACTAGAGAAGAACCATTATAATCTATAGATTAGAAGCAAGAATAATGGAAAACTAAAACTAAGATATATGATAAAAACACGATACCTGCAATTGCATATCATCCACTAATCCTTTTTCATTTTTTGATGAATATATTTTTACCATGTGTGGCTATGCGCCAAAATTCACCACAAGATGAAGATTGATTGTGACCATAATTTGTTCAAATATATTTTCATTTGTATTTGTCTGCACTTTTTAGAAAGAAGTAAAAAGGAATCGGCATGGAAAATTGGAGGCGTCAACAAGGTAAGTTATCTCTTAAGAGAAAGTAGGAGAAGATCAAGGTGTTTTCTTTAAAGAAACAAATCAAAACTAAGTCGTTTTGATGAATTCTACATATAAGCTTATATACCTAATAGCCACATATTCACTTTTGCCATATATATATATATATATATATATATATATATATATATATATATATATATATATATATATATATATATATATATATATATATATATATATATATATATATATATAGATTTTAACAAAAAACACAAATAATAAGATCTTAAACTTAAATAATAGTATACATCAAATTAACATTATAGATGCATATATATATATATATATATATATATATATATATATATATATATATATATATATGTATATATATATAACAACTTACAATCATGAAATTATAACAGCTAATAAGGGTCCAGTTTTATTTCTTAAGTATCTTTCTATTTTTATAATCCTTATCTCTATCAATTTTATAATAGATGTCATCTAAATTAATATGATTCAAGATAAGTCATATATCTTGAATAATATTCATTTGAAACTCCTAACTCTTCAACTTCCTACTAATTAACCATAACATTAATATATTTTAATACTAAACTCTTCAACTTTTAACTAAGACTAAATTGCAGAAATGGTCCTTGTGGTTTGCTGAAAATTGTCACTTTGGTCCAAAAAGGTTTGGACTAGCACCACAGGTTCAAGGTTTTCATTTTGTTGCGAGTTTAGTCCACTACTAGAAAAGCATCCTTTTACGACGCTCATTGCACGTCGTAAAAGGCTCAGACGACGCGTAAATGCGCGTCAAGGAAGGCCCTGTCATAAAGAGAGACGACGCGCATTTACGACGCTCATTTACGACGCGCAATTACGACACGCGTTTACGACACGCAATGCGTATCAAGGAAGGCCCTGTCATAAAGGAAGACGTCACGCATTTGTGTGTCGTAACCTTACGACGCACGTGTTAATGACACGCAATGCGTATCAAGAAAGCCCCTGTCAAGAAAGGCCATGTCATAAATGAAGACGACACACATTTTTGCGTATCATAATTTTAAATGTTTAAAAAATATATTATTTATAGATTTACTAGTTTTCAAATTAAATTTGTATTTAATGTGTCATAATAAAAATTAAAATACCATATACAAAAAAATAAAATCCATTGCATAAAATTTAATGTCATACAAATAATAGATGAAAGTACATTGTTATTTCTTCTATCGCTATGCTATTCGATGAAATTTCAATGTGACATTAAAGTAATCTCTCCAATGTGACATAAGAGACAATTTGATTACATACAACTTGAAAAATGTGAGCATCCGACCTCAAAATTTTCTATCTTTGCAAAAATCTTGTTACGCACTCCCCATGTGCTAATAACCTACAATTTTCCATAAAACTTACAACTTAAATGAGTATATGATAAGAAACATCTAATGGAATCACAAAAGACAAACTTCACCTCCTTATCTTTATCAGTGAGAGTTGGCAGCTCAATACATATTTGGGATACATGCAAGGTGAATAACGAACCAGATAGAGTAACAGAATTCTTTATCAAACAAACAACATCCTCTCCTTTCACCTCATTTACCTGTGTATTAATAAATCAAAATTTGATAATTTGCAAATCATCTGTGGTTATAATTTTTCCTTACCTCCAATTACTTATAAGTTAACAGTTGACTGAAAAAAAAAACAAATGATTAGACATTATATAAAGTAGAAAGTTATAAGATTGTATATTTGTGCCTTATAAAAAATTGTTTAAAAAGTTATATAGAAGGAAATGTAGCTTATTATTAAATGTACTTGAAACACCAAGCAAGGAAATTAGGAAACAACATAGCTAAGAAGCTTTACCAGTTCAACTTGACTAGTGATGCGATTCTCAAGCTCTTCCATGACCTTACTTAGCACAGATTCTACAAGCTGCACAAGCAGAATAATATCATAACAAACATGAGAAATTAGTTGTTGTTGTGACACAAACTTGCAAAACACCAAATTACACTTACCATGGGAACCTTATCAGGTTTCAACCAACCTGATTAGACACTCCACCACCTTCAAATTAAAAATATCGACATTTATTTACTTTTATTCCCTTTCATTTTGCAAATTTAGGAACATTTATTTATTTAAAAAAATATTAATAACTTATTGCTTTATACGCTCCAGAAGAGGCTATTAACCGACATCCATCAATCTCCATTGTTATCTGGCATAGATTGGAAGCAAGAAGCAAACTGAAGAGAACGAGCTATAAACAAAAATTATGACATTTATTTAGTCTCCATTTATTTTCTAAACTTAGTAATAAATGAGAAATAAAAAGAGACAAACCTTTGTTCATCTTCACCTTTCAACTAAAACCATATACCCTAACTTAGTAATAAATGAGAAATAAAATGGATGAATACTGAAAATTGTTTTTTGGAATGTAAGGGTAATATATATGATCATTTAGTTTCATTTAGAAGGTTTATTCAGTCCAGGAATAAAAAGCAGTTTATATATGCAACACTTTATCAAGATATGCAACATTAAGTCACTGTACACATACAGAACCTAAAAAAAGATAAACTTTTTAATAAAAAAGAAAAGGAGAATGAAAAAAGATAAGGAATTAAGAGACTACTAACCTCAAGATATACAACATATACAAATTTTAGACCTTCTTTGGTTGCAGAAACAAGCTTCTTCCCCTCAAACTCCTTCTACTGACCATCCTGCTTCTGTTTCTCATCTTCACTCTCATCAAGTTTTAGATCTCAATTGCCACTGTTCCACTCGCAGCTGCTGTAAAATGTATCCCATCTCTGTCATCATGAACACAATTATCAGACAATATATCAAGTGTTAGTATTTAATAAGCTATGTAATACGACCTAATAAGCTATGCAACACAAATTTGTTAAAAGTTGGGACTTAATGGGGACAATCTCATTTTTCTTGCTTTTTTCTATTAAGTTGTTCTTTTTGTATTAAATAATAACAAAATACCCATATATTAGGTCATGTTCCTATGAAGTCCTTAAGATAACAAAAGAAGTAGAAACATACTTGTCTAAACATACACTAATAAATGAAATAATAAACTACAATTTAGGAACAAATAAAACATATATACTTACAGAAAGCTGGTTGTCAACCAGTCAGGTCGTTGTTGAAGTAAACCAAGAGCATGTATCCACTGTTGTTCCAGCAAGCATAACCTTATCCTAAAAGACATATATGTGAAACGGCTATATAAGGATCTTTCACAGGTAGTAGACTTGAACAAGCTATGATATAATATCACTTAAGCAACAATCCCTTGTTCACCAAACTTGGTTGCACTTCCATGACTCAAATGTTGAGACAACTGATTTATATATATCCAAGATCAAGTCATTGGCCTTATCTCCAATGGCATTAATAGCAACCTGATGAAAAAATTGCTCAATTAGTAAGTTATTTTACATATTTACAACCACATTTTTAAAGATAAATGAAAAAAAATAAAAAAAATACCTGGAGGCCATATTTGTCGGATTGAACAGTCATGTTAGATAAGCTTCCCATATCTATAACTTGGAGGCCAATATTCCAAGGCTCGTCAACATATGGCTACAAGAAACATGAAAGAAATGTTATCATATAAATAATATTGATTTAATAACAATAAGTTAGAAAACAAAGAAAAAAATAAAATTTGTTTACACCTTGTGTAAAAGTGAACTGTTAGATCCTAAGGATCCATCAGAAAAGGCTTTAACACCACCTAAGAATATCCACTAGCTCAGCCTACGTCTTGTTTTTTGTATTATATCCTAAAAAGAAAACAAGAACATCAAATTTAATGTTAACATTCATAAGCATAGAAAAATTATCATGAAGTAGTTAGTAGTCTAGCAAAGTCATACAAGCAAACGTGACCATGTTGGCATTGGAAAGAAAAGGCAAACCCTAATCATCATTCTTCCTGATAAATCAACCCATTTGTAAACATCTGAAATTCACAAGAAAGTCAACACTTTATAAACATCTGAAATTAACAAGAAAGTCATCATTCTTCCTGATAAATCAGCCCATTTGTAAACATCTGACTGGATAAATTTGATCATCTAAAAATAGGAAAAAACTGTTTAAAACAAATCATTTCAACATCATGCTGCAAAACCAGGATATAACTTTATAAACCTACCTCGATAGAAACATAACGAGAAATTGGAATAATTGGTAAATACAGTGTAATAAGGGTAAAGATACTTAAAATAAAAACCTTAAAGAAATATACCATAACTAGTAAAGGTAAATACAAAAAAAGAAACATCAGAACATAATTCCTCTCACATCAGCAAGCAAAACAATACCATAAATCTGTTGCTTGGATTGAACTGTTGGGAGTCACCATTAACCCAAAGCATTAAGTAGTGATACTTGTTGTTTACAAATACAGCACTGCAAAGTTTTGTGTAGAAAATTATTACAAGCAAGAAAAATAAATAAATAAATAAATAACAAAAATTAGTTACTTACCTACCTATGGCCCCAATTAAACACAAGGAGAGAAGAACACCAAAATGTGTGGCTATTACTTTGTCAAGTTTCCTCTCCAGTGTACTCCTCTTGGAATGAACATTCATGGAATTCATCATTACCTGGCATTAAAAGTAGATTTTTAATATGAAAGAGTAGGGGTAATAATGGAAATTTGAACCTAGAGAAAGATTCTAAACCTTTGTCTCGTGTCCAGTAAATATTACAGTTCCAACAATGTACTCTATGTTACGTAGACTGCATCCCTGCAATGCAATAAATAAAAATAAGAATAATTGGAAAACAAAATACATAAATATTCGATCTCAAAAAAAAAGATGTAAAGCTTAAATTTCTGAGGCTTTCTCCGGAGTCAAATAATCCCATGTCTTCTCCAAAGCTTTACTGATCTTAAGATTTGTTTCACAATCAAGATTTGCAGCCTGATACATAAAAGAATAAAAAAGATAAAGATAACCTATATGGTTTCATGTATCATGTATCATATAACATAAACTTGATATTAAGAGAGAGACCTCAATATAACAGACACCATCAGTGTTTGTACTTGCAAATCAGTTGGAAAGAAGGTGTCCTGCTTCACCTACAACAACATAAACATTCAAATTTGCATCAATTCCAATAAGAAATGTGAGAAAAATATGACTTCTCGGTATGTAGATCCCATTTGGTAAAAAGTTAGTAAATGTATGAAATGAGTTACCTGTTCATAGAGCCCCTTTGGTAAAAAGGTGGCAACATTGTACTTTGCTACTGTTGAAAATGCAGGGTCATTTTTGGTACATGTGCACTTACAATATAAAGAATGATAAAACGTTAATAACAAGATTAACAAAGTGACAAAAAGGAACATGAAAGATGCACTTACAATAGGATCAGGGGTATCATCTTGCTTACACATGACCAATGGGACCCAGTGTCAAGACCCACTGCCATTTAGGCTGGCCATTTTGAATAGAATGATAGAAAGACTATCCCTCAAATCGATCATTTCATGATGCATGCAAACCAACATAAACAGCTCAATCATGAAAAAATTTCTTCCGACCCAGAAAACAACATAGTGTGTAGAGAATGCATTGAGTAGAAGCACTAGACACTTACCTATTGCTTCTTCATGTGTCCAAAATGATCTTTTCCTGTTGGCATCTATTAAAAGTTACATGAGAAAAAAGATGATTTTGTAAAAACAAAAAAAATATTGAAATTGTGAAGTTACTTGAATGCCCCTTTACGAGAGTCATTGGCTTCACCGATTTAGATTATTATCATTGCCATTGGAATGAGAGCACCTTGGCGATTTTCCCTCTTCAGTACCTTGCAAACAGGAAAAAGAAAGATTATATATATTTGTAAAAAATACATTCTAATGGTTATAAAACACATATTTTATGAGAATGAAAGAAAAATATGACATATACAGTCAAATAGAGTCATAGAAACGCAGGTTTTAAAAAAATGATTCACCCTAATTGATAAATCATTTTTAAATTTTTCATGAGAAATGGAGCTGATGGATAGGAGAAATAAATCTCAAGGAGAAGAAAAAAAGGGGAAGGGTCACCTTTTTGTTGCCTGAATCCAACATGCAACTCAGGGGACTACAATGAAATTGAAATGACAACAATCGTATTCTCAAAGCGATGTATGTAGAAATAGCATCTGTAAGTGAAAAGCATGGGGAGAGGACTGAGTTTGACTAGGGTTTAGATAGCCTCCTGGACGTTAAACCCTTTCAAGTTATCCAATCAGATATCAACGAGTTCAGCACCATAAGATTTCGCCGAATTCATTTAAATCAACATCTGATCCACCATATCCGCCATTATTGGTGCACATATTAGGGTTGCATTCCTCCTAATCCCTTCATGTCCACCCATCTTCTCGGATGAATTAATCCCCTAAACCATATCTGAGCTAATCGGAAGAAGAGTAAGCCCTTTCTCCTCCATAGTTTCATTGCTAGATTTAGGTTTCGTTGTAGGCTGGGTCGCTTTCTGTTTCTATAGCATCAAGCTCTGATTGTACATAATCCATAGTTCAACTTAATATTAGGGCTTTTAGACTCCAAAAAGTTATTGTTGGCAATATTGAGATTAACCCTCGATATGATATTTTCCCTTTAATCTGGGTGGTTTTTATCCCTAATATAAGGAGAGTTTTTAGGGTTTAATAGTTGTGGCAATAGAATGCCTTAGGGTTTGCAGAGAGAAGGGGAGAGAGAGAATGAAGGGAGATGTACAGAAGAGACTGGAAAGCGGGGTACTTCAAAATTTTAGAAATTTGAAGGATTACATTTCCCCTTTTAAAAACGCGTGTTTAAGTAAAAAAATATAAAGCGACATTTGTAGAGGACGCACATTTAAGATACGCGCCCTCCGTCTTCGTAATTTTTTTTATTGGACACTAATTTTAGGGCACGCAAAAATACGCGTCTTAAATTCTTCAAATTTCTGAAGATCTAACATTATTTTTAGGGCACGCCCTTTTGCGTATCATTAATCAGTGCGTGTCGTAAAAAGCGTGTCATTAAATGTCTGTTTTCTAGTAGTGGTCCGATTTACTTTAAACTTTTTTGAAATGATGATTTTACCCTTGCTTTTTCATTTTCAGTTTATTTATTTATTCAAATATTTGTATGATTACAAAAATAAAAAGTACCTCTCTCTCTCTCTCTCTCTCTCTCCAACCATGTCCTCATCTTGTGTTCAAAATCGAAGGAGAGAGACGAAGGAGACATCCAAATCTTCACTGGAGTACGTTGCCGTCGTGGAGTTCTGAATCACCGGTGATGACGGCGTTTTCTGATGATAGCGAAGATTTAGGGGAAGTATGTGAAGCTTGTTCTTCCATTGATGGGGATACCAAACACACATCAACCGATAGTTGGGATCATGGATTTGGAGGTGCTCATGGAGTATTTGTTCATGAGTAATCATTTATAGTTTTTTTTTTCAAAATCAAAAATCTTGTCTGGGGTTTATTCAAAATATGGGTCCATTTGTGTGTTGAAGAACAGATACATAATTTTGGAGTGTGTGTGTTTCAGAAAAAACGAAAAATTTCCATGTTTTGTTTGAAAGATTTCTTGAATGGTTTTCACATACAAAGCTTTTATGTTTTGATGACATTTGCTACTTCCTTTTTTTATGTATTATTAACACGAAGTAATTACAAATCCAAGAGAGCAAAAAATGGAACAAATTGTTTGAACTTTTCTATTGTAGAGAGAGAGAGAGAGAGAGAGAGAGAGATGTATTTTTTATTTTTTTAATCTTACAAATATTTAAATAAATAAATAAACTGAAAAAGCAAAAGCAAGGGTAAAATCATCATTTCAAAAAAGTTAAAAGTAAATTGGACCAAACTCGCAACAAAATGAAAACTTTGGACCTGTGGTGCTAGTCCAAACCTTTTTGGACCAAAATGACAATTTTCAGCAAACTAGAGGGACCATTTGTGCAATTTAGTCTTTAATTAATTAACAACTAAAACTCAAAAAAATTAACTTATGGTATTTAATTGTTACTTAGTTCTACTATATTTTCTTATCAACAAATTTTATATTTTATCCATTTGTATCATCCCTAAATGTAAATTACTTTTATTTTACATCATGAATGATATATGTATATTTGATTTAGTAAAACAATATAGGCATAATGACATTGTATCCTTATAACGTTTTATACATTGCTCATTCAGTCCCTTATGTTATTTCCAAGCCTTTTAAAGGAAAAACTTATTAGTGACTTGTCTTTTTAGGCCATCTAGCTTTAGTAACCAGCTTCAGTCCCTGTTAAGCAGCATTTTTCCACTTCAAAGTCAAATTGAGAAAGTAAAAGTCAGAATCACAGAATTCCAATTTTGCAATCAAGATTATCGGGCCATATTTTGTGGTTATCACTTCTGATTATCAGTTTACTTCCGATCACTTGTCGGTGTCATCATTGAGAGGAAAGAATGAGGCCGAGGACAATGAGATTATCACTTCTGATTTTTCCACAACCAAAATATCCATAACAAATTTAGCTCTAACATGCATCAAATTATAGCTTGTAAACAATTATGCCAAAAAACAAAACCCAACTGAGTAGTAATCAAATCTACAAGTTCAGATTTTGGCTTACCACCTCCTTCAAGCAAATCTTCAGACCTCGATTTTGGATTACCACTTCCCTTGATGTTTGATTTTGGACTTCAATAGCATGTGCATGATTTTCAACCTCATCAACCCACAGAAGAAACCCACTTCTAAGTCCCTGCATATTTCAATATCAAAATTAGAAAAATTAGGTTAGAATTGAAAAAAAAAATTGTTTCTTGAGAATGGAGTACCATATTTGGGAAATCATAGTATTCCCTACCAGGATACTTCTTAGCGGTGGAAGTGTTGGATATAGTGTCTAAGTCCATAACTTTATTTGGTATGTACTTGACCCGACTCGGCATGGTCCATTTGGGTTGCATGGCATTGCAATACTTGGATACACAAAATAAGAGAAAGTACACTTGTGATTATTAATATATTATAAGTTCTAATATATTAATAATAGTATTATATAATTAGTATTGATCAAGTATTAATCTAGTATTAATTTGGTGATCAAAGTGATACTAATTAAATACATAGGGTTGATTATGACAATCATCAATTCTTTTATGGTGGATTAATGATCCATGGTTTATGGGTTTGGTTATAACCATATGGAGCTCCATGGATAGTCCATGGGAGTTACAAACCCATAGGTCATGAGAAATGGAGAGTCATGACAATTAAGAGTATTCATGTGAAAACCCTAATTGTGACAACACTATAAAAGGAACCCTTTTGCTAGCAAAATCGGCTACCTAGAGTACTTGTGAGGGCATAACCGATTTTTGAGTATAGAAGTATTCTCTCAAGTTATTCCAAGTTTTGTGGTGTTGTGTGAAGCATTTGAGGCACAACATTTGGGGTGCTAGGCTCACAAAGTCTTGAAGGAATCCAAGCAACAACAAGGTATGTATTTCTACTACTTTTTATGTTTCATATATTCCCCATGCCATGCTAGTTAGGAAATAACCTTGAAAAAGAAATTTGCATGTATATAGAGAAAACATAGATTCAAGGTTATTAGGGTTGCATGTACACTTAGGAAGTGTTAGAATGCTCAAAACCCATCAGTGGTATCAGAGCCTAGGATTGTTTTCTATATACTTGATACAAACTACTTGAAAAAGTCGAAAATCTGCTCTCTGTCGACTTGAATCACCGAGTTCATGGGGAGGACTCACCGAGTCCATGAACAAATTCATCCTACTCGTCGAGTAGGTTCATGCACTCGATGAGTAGGAGCGTGTTGGGCAGTTTTTCGAGTTTTGTTGCTGGAAATGGATTAAAATCATTATCCCAAACTGTTTTAGACTTGTAAAATCTGTTTTTTAAGGTGGTAATGATTATGTTAACCCATTTCTCATGACTTTTATCAATTTTCAAGTATTATATGTGTTAATATGATTTCTTGAAATTGCTTGTGATGAATATGTGTTCTTATGAGTTTTTTAGAAGATCATAGGAGTTATGTGTAACCTTCATGTGTGTTTAATTCTTGATCTTAATGGCAATGATGGAGTCCATAACTTTTCCTCAAGTTATAGATAACCAAAAGTCACTTCTTTAAATTGTGATTAAGGAACAAAGAGGTTTCATAAAATGAAGAGTCTTCATTTTTATGAACCATTAAAACTCATAAGTTACAAATTGGAGAGCCTTGGAATAGTTTCAATTCTTGCCCTCAAGTTTTGAAATTTGTAAAGTCCTACACTTTAATACTTTAATTCCAAATTAAACCTTAGATTTTTAAAAGTTTAAAAATCAACACTTATACTTTTATTATAATTTTATTATATAGATATGTATAAGAATATGTCATTCTTACCGTTAGTAGGCCTCATTCACGAAGTTGGTCTATAAGGGGGGTATAAGGTTGTTGTCTATAAAATGGTGACTTAATGGGTGTCCACTCTCACCCACCGTTTCCTTGATCGGTGGAGGGTCATTAGCCGAACGGGTAGGATACGACTTTAAATTCTCATTAAAAGTATAATGAATTATAAAGTAACTATACATTATCAATTCCCAATCTTAGTTACTTTAGGAAAATGTGAAATAGGTGCTAGCCCATAAAATTACACTTTGTACCTTACCAAGTCATTAGTGGAGCGTGTGTGGTTAACCGGCACACTAACAAGGACTAGTAAGTGTGGCAAAGGGAAACTTGAATTTATTATAGATCGGTGGAGCGTGTGTGGTTAACCGGCACATCGATTAGGTAATATGGTTAAGGGTACCAAGTCAATTTGTATGGTTATTCACACCTTGTTTGTGATCCTCGGTATCCCAGTCACAAACTTGAGAAGGCACAATCGAGATTCAAACATGCCATTGAAAAGTTCAATGTATCTCAAAAGATCTAGGAATTTCATAACCAATAAAACCTAATAATAAAATATTTCGTTCTTATGGTGGAAATTGGTAAATCGTCATTTACCTACCTTCAAATATTTTATAGTATGGATTACGGCATCCCTCTTCTAACTATAAATTGTTTTTTGGATCCTAGCCTTAATATTTCATTTGGGTGACTTATTAAGGACTCTTAATCTAATGAAACTTGTCTTCCTTTTATTTCAGATGTCTTCCAATAACATTGCTGGCTCAAACCCTACAGGCTCCTTTTCCCTAATGAACTTGTGTGGTAAGGTCATCTTTGATGGATCCAACTTCAATGAGTGGATCAGAAACATCAGAATGATTACCCACTATGAGGACAAGGAGTATGTCCTCAACAGGGAGCTTAAGGTTGTTAATGAAGCCACTGCTACTCCAGAAAAGTTTGCGGAGTTCATTGCACATGAGAAGGATGCTACTAAGGTATCCTGCATCATGATGGCCACAATGACTCCGGAGCTCCAAAAGTCTTATGAAGATTGCTACCCCTATGAGATGCACCAGGATCTGATGGAAAGGTATCATCAGAGCGCGCGTCAAGAGAGGTATGAAATCATTTCCTTCATGATAATTGCAAGGATAAAGGATGGTGAACCCATCACCGGTCACTTGCAGAAGATGCAAAGGTTCGTTGACCGGTTGCTAAAGCTTAATGTTGACTTCCCTGAGGAAATGGCGATTGACATCATTCTCCATTCCTTACCTCCAAGTTATGATTAGTTTCGTATGACTTATCATATGAGCAAGGAGGAAGTCACGCTTAGCAAACTTCAAGGACTCCTAAGGACAGCTGAAAATGGCATTAAGGGTAAAGCGGTTGCTACTTCTACTCCTTCAGCAGCCCCTGTTCTTGCAATTGGACAAGGGAAGGGTAAGAAGAGGAAAACCCCTTCGAAGGGTACCAAGGGTAAGCCCCTTGATGGTTCCTCTTCAAGTGGGACAAAGAAAGGCCCCATTGCCCCTTCTTCAAACCCAAAGGAAGCACAATGCTTCTATTTCTAGGAAAAGGGGCACTGGAAGCGAAGCTGCCCCAAATATCTGCAAGATGTAAAGGATAGGAAGGTTAAACCGACCCATGCAGGTATTTATACAATATTGTCTAATAACTCATCTAATGCTAATTCTTGGGTGCTTGATACAGGTTGTGGTATTCACATTTGTACTGATTTGCAGGGCCTAAGAAGAAGTCAGCAAGTGGAGCACGGGAAGATAAACTTAGTCATGGGCAACAGGAAAGCATCGCCTGTCACCAAGATAGGAGTTTATTCTTTATTGCTTAATAATGGGTTAATGTTAGATTTGAATAAATGTTGTTACTCACCGGAAATGGCGAGAAATATTATTTCTTTTCATGGCTTGTACAAACAAGGTTTTACATTTGCATTTGATAATAATAATGGTGCTATTAATGTTTATCATAATGATGTATTTTACTTTAAAGCATTACCTTGTGATGATGTATATGAAGCTGTGAATGTTGTAGACAATTTAGGAAATAATGTGTTGTATATTGATTCTTCAGATAGCTTGGAGAAAGTATCCTTGTGGCATTGTCGTCTTGGACATGTTAACAAGAAACGCATAGGCCAACTCCAAAAGGATGGAGTCTTGGAATCATTTGACCTCAAGTTAGATGATAGTTGTGAATATTGTTTTCTTGGAAAAATGACAAAGTCACCCTTCACATGTACTTGTGATAGGGGTGAAGGTTTGCTGGACCTTGTACACACGGATGTGTGTGGGCCCTTCAGAGTGGCTACAAGGGATGCTAATCCCAATTATGTGACTTTTACTAATGATTACAGTAGATATGGATATATTTACTTAATCAATCATAAGTCAGAAACCTTTGAAAAATTCAAAGAGTTTAAGCAGGAAGTTGAGAATCAATTGGGCAGGAACATCAAGATGCTCCGATCTGATCGGGGAAGAGAGTATCGTAGCATTGAGTTCCTTGACTATCTTAAGGAATGTAGGATTGTCTCACAATTGACACCTCCTAGGACAACACAGCTGAATGGTGTGGCTGAGAGGCGCAATCGAACCTTGTTGGATATGGTTCGTTCCATGATGATTCGAGCTTCGTTACCAATCTCTTTCTGGGGGTATGCCTTAGAGACTGCCGCCCATATCCTTAATCTAGTCCCTACTAAAAAGGTTGCCAAAACACCTCACGAGATGTGGACTGGGAAAGTGCCCAATTTGGACCACATCAAGATTTAGGGCTGTGAAACTTTTGTGAGGCGTGAGACTCATGACAAGCTTGAACCCCGAAGCGAGAGGTGTATTTTCATCGGCTACCCACAGAGATCCTTTGGTTACCTATTCTACAGACCCAGTGATAATGTGGTCTTTGTAGCAAGAAGATGAGTCTTTCCTGAGAGAGAATTTATAAGCCAAGGGGACAGTGGGAAAAAAATTGACCTTGAAGAGCTTCAAGAGTCAAGTGGTGAAGGAACCTCAAATACTGTCAGCCAACCTGAGGAGGAAACTCCTGTTGAGCTGATAAATGAGTTTGTACCTCAAAGACGTTCCACTAGGGTGAGGAACACACCTGAATTTTATTATGGTTATCACATCACCACTGAAGGTGATACGTTTATCAGTGATAGTAAATTGATAGATTTGGATGAACCTAATAATTATAAGGAAGCCATGGCAGGCCCTGAGTCTGCAAAATGGAAGGAGGCTATGGACAACGAGATTCAGTCCATGTATGACAATCAAGTTTGGAACTTGGTTGACAATGTACCCGGTCGTAAGACACTAGGGTGCAAATGGATCTTCAAGAAGAAGACTGACATGGATGGGAAGGTACACACTTACAAAGCGTGACTGGTTGCGAAGGGCTTTACTCAACCTCCGGGAGTTGACTATGATGAGACCTTCTCTCCAGTAGCGAAGATTAAGTCTATTAGGTTGTTATTAGCCATAGCTGAATTTCATGATTATGAACTATGGAAAATGGATGTCAAAACCACTTTCCTTAATGGGAAGTTGGCTGAGGATGTTTACATGGCTCAGCCAGAGGGTTTTGTCGATCCAAAATACCCTAATAGAGTGTGTAAGCTTGAGAAATCCATTTATGGATTGAAACAAGCGTCTCGCAAATGGAATCTTTGCTTTGATGAGAAGGTCAGAGAGTTTGGCTTCTCTAGGAGTGAGGATGAGTCATGTGTGTATGTTAGGGCCAGTGGGAGCATAGTCAGCTTTTTGGTGTTGTATGTGGATGACATACTTCTCATAGGAAATGACATCCCAACTTTACAAGAGGTTAAGTCTTGGCTTGGGAAGTGTTTCGCTATGAAGGACCTTGGGGAAGCTGCCTATATCCTAGGGATAAGGATATTAAGAGACAGGAGTAAGAGACAAATTGGACTTAGTCAAAGTACTTATGTGGATAAGGTACTGAAGAGGTTCAGTATGCAAGATTCCAAGAAAGGAGCATTACTAATCCAGAGTAATGCCAAGCTGAGTAAGACTCAGAGTCCGAGTACAAAGGCTGAGATAGCTGAAATGAGTCTTATACCATATGCCTCCGCTGTGGGCTCGATCATGTATGATATGACTTGTACTCCCCCTGATGTGGCCTTTGCTTTGAGCATGGTCAGTAGATATCAAGGGAACCCTGGCAAGGCACACTGGACAGCGGTAAAGAACATTCTCAAGTATCTGCGGAGGACTAAGGACTAGGTCCTTACCCTCGGAGGCAGTGATGACTTGAGAGTGGAAGGATATAGTGATGCTAGCTTTCAAACTGATAGGGATAATTTCCGCTCTCAATCAGGCTAGGTCTTTATCCTAAATGGAGGAGCAATTAATTGGAAAAGTTCCAAGCAGGAGACCGTAGCTGATTCAACTTGTGTATCAGAGTACATAGCAGCAAGTGAGGCAGAAAAAGAGGCGATATGGCTAAAGAACTTCATCGGAGACCTTGGAGTTGTACCAGCTATAAAGGAGCCAATGGAAATTTTCTGTGACAGCGAAAGTGCGGTTGCTTTGGCTAAAGAACCAAGAGATCACGGGAGATCTAGGCACATTGACAGAAAATACCATTTCATCAGACATAGAATAGAAGGACTCCTCGTGGCAAAGAGGGTATCATCAGATGAGAAACTAGCGGATCCCCTCACGAAGGGACTGAGTAGGGTTAAGCATTTACAGCATGCGAGGCGCATTGGGCTGAAGGATGATATTAGTTTCAATAATTAGATTTCTGAAACTTGTAAAATGTAATTGACATTTGATGATTAAATAAAAGTTGTTATTTATTTATGAGTAAAAGTGTTACTATCTTATGTTGATCGTTTACTATGTTTCAATTTTGCATGTTTTGACTTCCAGAATAAGTATATTATTATTCAAACCATCCACAGTCAGTCAAACTTTGGAAGTAGGTATTGATTTAAGACTGTCATGAATTTAGATTGTATGATTTTTCTAAAGTGCTTTAGACATAGCAATGGTTGCTACAACATTCACAAGTACTCATAAGGCCTGACTATTGGATTCAACCCACGCTCACTTGCATCACTTCATGGAATTTATCTAGAGTGATTGTGAGACGGTAATATCATATAAATCTTCAAACCTAGAGATATGAGTTGTTGACTATGAGTTGGTTATCCATTGATTGTACGAAAACGCATTGGTAACTCGATGTTATAAAACGTGCTTTTGTGTATAATTTAACAAGTAGTCAGTACAAGCATATCAGTCGAAGTTTATCTGTTCCTTCTAGAAATAGAAGTGATATCTGGGCCCCTCGATGATTCGGTTTTGACTTATGTACCGGGCCCGGTCAGAACCTAATTGATATGTTCAATTTAGTTCTATGTCGAAACAAATCAGAGATTGAGAAACAAATGCTAGACAATAAGTAAGACCATGTTCCATGTGTTTGTCCGGCTGATATCTTGAGAGCATAGGATTATATGATCACTTGTCTTAAATGGCACATCATCATCATCTCAGTTCCGAGAGACTTTGAAAGAGCTACGATTGCTAGTCGGATTCTGAAGTCATATCTGTAAATAGAGTTATTAGACTTATCCAAGTGGGAGACTGTTGGATATAGTGTCTAAGTCCATAACTTTATTTGGTATGTACTTGACCCGACTCGGCATGGTCCATTTGGGTTGCATGGCATTGCAATACTTGGATAGACAAAATGAGAGAAAGTACACTTGTGATTATTAATATATTATAAGTTCTAATATATTAATAATAGTATTATATAATTAGTATTGAAAAGATTGATACTCAAATAAAAATTATAGATTTAGATGGAATTAGTAGATCATGTATAAAGTAAAAGTATATATATATATATATATATATATATATATATATATATATATATATAGGGAGAGAGAGAGAGAGAGAGAGAGAGAGCGAAGATTGAAACAAATAAAGTTTTGGAACAAAATAATCTTTGTTGAAAGTACGATATTATTGAAAGGACTCAAATTTACCTTCTTCAACGGGAATGATATAAAAAGAAAATTTTAGATAATATTTTAAATTTAAATAGAAAATTATAAATTTACTCTTTCTATATTTCAAGATGACTGCGAGGACGAAATCGTCCTAAGGCATACGAAATAGTAACATCCTCAAAATGGACCTGAAAGTTTTTGCTCCATTTAGTTAAAAATTGAAGGTTTTGGAAATAAAATCAAATAAATATAAACAATTAATAAAAATAAATATTCAAAAGATAACAAATAAAATATATGATAAGGATGACGATATAAATAAAGTAGAGGTTTAATAGTGTCAAATTGAAATAAATTATAATTAAGGATCAAAGTTGCTAATCCTAAAAGTTAGGAATTGACTTTTGATTAATAAGTAGGAATTGAAAGTCATAAATTATATGGAGGATGACTGTAACATCCAGACTTTCGGATACCTTAATGTGTGTTTAACCTTGAGACTTATAGAGTAACTCGACGAGTCGTGGGTCCGACTCACCGAGTAGGGCCGAGTTGCCAGTAGGGATGAGTAAAAGGACCGAACCGGCCGGAACCGACCCGAACTGGACCGGACCGGGGAACCGGCTTCGGCCAAAATCAAGAACCAAACCGGCCCGGCGGTTCTACCGGTTCCCGGTTCCTACCGGTTCTTGTCGTGTCTTCAAATGTTGGAACCGCTCCTTGAAAAATAGCATCATACGGTTCCGGTTCTACCGGTTTTTGCCGGTTCTACCGGTTCCGGTTAAATCGGTTCCGGTTCCAGGTTCCAAAAATCCACAAAAATAACGTCCTGGTCCCGGCCCGACCGGTTCCATCGGGTTCCGGTTCCAGTACCGGTTCCGGCTGGTTCCCCGGTCCATATGCTTATCCCTAGTTTCCAGCGTAGATTTAATGAGTGGACTCGACGAGTCAGAGAGCTGACTCACCGAGTAGGTGCTAGGCAGAGAAACCCTAATTTCTCGGGGGTTGGGGCCTATATAAGGGAACTAATAGCCTCATTTGCGGCTCACCTTCATTGAGAGTAAACCCTAACGTCCTTTTGAGCTAGAGAGTGTGAAAGGAGCTAATTTTGGGGTCTTTTAGTGCATTTCTTTTGAGCTAGAGAGTAAACCCTAACGTTCCGATGGGTTTGATTGTGCGATAATTCGGCGAGTTGGGGGTTAACTCGACGAGTTGAGCTAGACTTTCTTGAGACTTCTGAGGAAACGAGGGGACTCGACGAGTCGCAAGAGTGCACTCGACGAGTCGGGTCAAACATGGACTGTTAACTCGAGTTTGACTTTTGCTGACTTTAGGGTTTGGTCAACATGAGTATTGGAGACCATGGAGGGGTAAAATGGTCTTTTACCCAATTCGAGAGCTAGAGAGAGAAGAGTAACATTTGGTTACTTAGAGTCGATAATCGAGTATTAATTAGAGATATTTACCCTATGTGTTAGGCAATGGCTAGTTCGAGATTCGAGTTCGAGGATAATTACTTGTTGCTTGCAAGGTGAGTCTTCTCATTATACTTTACCTAGAGTGGTTATTATGTGTGACCGGAGGGTCTTATGTGATTACATTGAGTATCATGTTATCCTGCCTTATGTTTTGTGAATCATGTTGTGCATTATGTCTTTGTGATTTATGTTATGCAGAGCTTTACAGGTCGGACCCGAGGGTCTAATGAACCGTGGAACTGGAGGGTCCCACTGAGACACATTGGTCGGAGGGTCTTACAGTGATATAATCTCGAGTGGCTAATGAGCTGTGTGTGTGTGGTATTTTGGGGAACTCACTAAGTTTCGTGCTTACCGTGTTATGTGTTATGTGTTTCGGGTTTTTCTCAGGATCGCGGGAAGGCACCGACTTGATTATACATACCAGTGAAAGAGTTACGTTTTTGAGGATCTTGGATTTTAGCCAAACAATTATGGAGTTGCGAATTGTAAACTTAATAAATAAGATTTTTCTGAAATATATTATGAGAATTATGTGATTTTCAATGAAAATTTTGTTTTGAAATTTTTCGGTGTTACAATGATTATTTAGGAAACATTAAGGTACTAATTAGTTTTGGCCTAAGTGCAAACTTTTGAAGTTGAAGGGTCAAAACTGCCAATTAGATAAACATGAAGGACTATTTTGACTTAGTCATGGCCATATTGATAGGAATGGAAAATTGTAGGGTGAATGTGTAAGAATAAGAAGTTCCATTAAAATATTGGTCAAATGGTGTTTATTTGAGAGAACTCAAACATGAGGGACCATAATGTAATATCGATAGACTAGAGGTATATAAGCTTGATGGTTTCTCTCTATTTGGGAGAACACAACTTGGAAAGGAAGAAAAGAATGAGGATGTCATGGACGATTTGAAGCAATTCTTAGTGGTTTGGAGTGAAGCAATTGAAGAATGAGATAGGGTTTGAAGGCAAGAGGTCTACTACAACTTAAAAGGTAAAAAAAAAACACCCTTCTCTTTGCTAAAGTCGATCTAGAGACTAAGGGCGTTATCAAATAATGCAATATGGACCTTATATGATTAAATCACAATACTATGACCAAAAGTGATGATTTTGGCAAACCATAGGGACCAAAACCTTATTTTACTCAAAAGTAAATATCCCTTTCCAAAATATTGATGGTTCAAGGCTTGCTTGAAACTTTCCAAGTTTTTTTTAGTGAATAACTCTATATTTAATTACCTTCTTGTGCATCCCACGTTTTAATTCAATTGTTGTTGCTTCTTTTGAAAGATAAGTATCAACACAATGATCAATAGAAAAAAGAGTGATATTTCTTAAAGCATTAGTGATGACTACACTCTCGAGTAGTAAAAAGGAGTCACTTTTAGATGCGCCCAGGGGCGTAATAAGGCGTATAAACTGATGCGCTGGCCCTTATTCTCCCCCTAATCGCCTCCTTCCGTTTTCTTTATTTTAACGAACGAATACGCGAACCCCACTCAGACACTCTGTCACCTGTGTGCACATTCCTCTTCTTTTCCCAAAGCCGACAATTTTCTTCTGTCCCAAGAGCTCAACATAAACACATACGTTTCCCCCTCGCTCTTTTGCATTCATCTGATTGAACTTTTCCTATACCAAATCGACTCATAGTCGATTGAACTCCATATCGATTCCAGTAGCTGTGATTGGTTGCTTCTGATTCTTGATTGGTTGATTGGTTTTCCATACAGATTGCAAAATTTGTTATGAAGCTTATGAGTGAGTGATTTAATGAGCTTTATTTGTTACTGATTGGTTGTGGATTTGGATTCTTGATAAAAGATGCGCCGGCGGGCTGCCGACTACCGGCGCCGGGTTCGAAGGAAGATTTCAATTTGGATCTGGGTGTTTCTTGGGTTGTTCTCTGTTGCTGGATTTGTTGTAATTGTTCTTCAACACAATTATCAAGATCAAGATCGCGTTGAAACGCATGTATTGGTATGATTCTACAGCACACTTAGATCCTATTAATGTTTTCAAATGCAATTCTTTATAGGGTTCATCTTTAAAATTGAGAAAATTTTCAATCTTTTATCTGGTTAATAATGTTCATTGACCTATTGAGTCAACTAATACTAAAGTTTTGGTTGTTGGTGTTTTCAAGATTATTTTAGGCATCTAACAGGCAAATGTTTTGTTTAGTTAATGGCTTTATTAAATTTTAAAGTAGAAATTGATAGAAGCATTCATGTTAGGTGGGAAGTTGTCATGGTCAGATTGAGATGCCTATCAACATTGGAGTTCATATGATGACTTTCCACTCTTGGAATAATAATTGCCCCTTAAAAATTGAAAAAAAAACAGTACACTTTTATTAGTGTAATTGTATTAGGTTTTGATTGTTCAGATATTAATTAAATCTTGAATGTTAAAATTCCCAATACTTCATTAAGAAGGTTGTCTCTGCTGTATTAGCCTCTTTGCTTTTGTCTCTTCTTATTTTGGATATGGCTTTTTGGTACTTATTATTTGAGTTTCTTAAATACGACACTTTGCTTTTACTTTTGGGGATTAAGTTTGGTATTTTTATGTGTAGTTTCTATATTTTTCTTACAAAAAGAAAATTGTACAACATTTTTCAAAATACAATGCTAATTCTATAATAGAAAGAAATGGAAGTATGTTGCTATTTCTTGTATTTTGCCCAATCAAAAGCTCTAAAAAATAAAATCCCTTTGTCAATGTGTTGATTTTATTGAATTTTTTGGGAGATTATTTTCAGGAGCGAAAGGCTAGAAATGTACAAGTTCCTCACATGAAGCTGAATCTAACAAATGAGATAGCAAGACCCAATTCATACACCCGCCAACTGCTCGAGCAAATGACACTAGCAAAAGCTTATGTAGTCTTAGCAAAAGAACACAATAACCTTCATCTCGCATGGCAACTAAGTTCAAAAATAAGAACCTGCCAATCTCTACTCTCAAAAGCTGCCATGAATGAAGAACCCATCATGGAAGAAGAAGCAGAACCCCTCATCACCACTTTATCATCCCTAATCTTAAAATCACAAGATCACCATTATGACATCGCAACCACAATGATGACAATGAAATCACACATTCAAGCACTTGAAGAACGGGCAAACGCAGCCACAGTTCAAGCTGCTTTTTTCGGGCAGTTAGCAGCTGAATCGGTGCCCAAGAATCTTCATTGTGTCAATGTTAAACTTTTAGCAGATTGGTTTTCTAAAAAGACAATTCGTGACTTTGTGGAAGAGAAGAAAAACTCTCCAAGATTACTCGACAACAATCTTTACCATTTCTGTTTGTTTTCCGATAACTTACTGGCGGTCAACGCGGTGGTCAACTCCACAGTCTCCAACACCGACCACCCGAAACAGCTCGTGTTCCATGTAGTCACTAGCGAACCTAATTATGCCACCATGGAAGCTTGGTTTGTGACTAATGACTTCAAAGGGTCAATGATTGAAGTACAAAAATTCCAAGATTTGACTTGGTTGAACGCTTCTTATTCCCCCGTGGTTGGAAAATTAACCCAAAAAAACGAATCTTTATTAAATTATTTACGGTTTTACATCCCGGAAATCTACCCCCACCTTGAAAAAATCGTGTTTCTTGATGATGATGTGATCGTTCAGAAAGATTTAACCCCGTTATTCTCGTTGGATCTTCATGGGAATGTAAACGGAGCTGTTGAAACATGTCTGGATGGTTTTCATCGATTATACAAATATCTGAACTTTTCAAACCCGGTTTTGAGCTCCAAGATTGACCCGCAGGGTTGTGGGTGGGCTTTCGGGTTAAATGTTTTTGATTTGGTGGCATGGAGGAATGCTAATGTAACAGGTGTGTATCATTATTGGGAAGAACAGCATTCGAATGTGGGTTCGAATTTGTGGAAGTTGGGGACTCTGCCGGCTGGACTTTTGGCCTTTTATGGGCGGACTGAGCCACTTGACCGGAGGTGGCATGTGTTGGGATTAGGGTTTGATGTTGGGATTGATAATCGGCTAATAGAAAGTGCAGCTGTGATTCATTTTAATGGGAATTTGAAGCCATGGTTGAAGTTTGCTATTGGGAAGTATAAGCCGTTATGGGAAAGGTATGTGGATATGGGTCATCCTTATCTTGTTGATTGTGTTACGAGTTGACAGGTTGGTGATAGTATAGGGTTGGAAATAGAAAATTTTGGGGTTTTTATAAGTTACATTCTTTTGGTATATTTTTGGTCGAGGGAGGAGTGATTTTTTTTTTGTAGACATTTGAAAGAAATATATGTTTCTACCTAGCAACCAAACAAAACAAAAGTAGGAAATGTTAAAACTTAAAATAAGTATTGTTGTTTTATAAATTAATGTGGAGTTTGGACCAACATGCAAAGAAAATGTACAATGAGGGGTTAAAAGTTAACATTTTGGGGTTTTTATAAGTTACATTCTTTTGGTATATTTTTGGTCGAGGGAGGAGTGATTTTTTTTTTTTTGTAGACATTTGAAAGAAATATATGTTTCTACCTAGCAACCAAACAAAAC
Organism: Lactuca sativa; assembly: GCF_002870075.4. NCBI lineage: Eukaryota > Viridiplantae > Streptophyta > Magnoliopsida > Asterales > Asteraceae > Lactuca > Lactuca sativa. The sequence continues at coordinate 18,098,532 of NC_056623.2, forward strand.
AAAAGTAGGAAATGTTAAAACTTAAAATAAGTATTGTTGTTTTATAAATTAATGTGGAGTTTGGACCAACATGCAAAGAAAATGTACAATGAGGGGTTAAAAGTTAACATTTTGGGGTTTTTATAAGTTACATTCTTTTGGTATATTTTTGGTCGAGGGAGGAGTGATTTTTTTTTGTAGACATTTGAAAGAAATATATGTTTCTACCTAGCAACTAAACAAAACAAAAGTAGGAAATGTTAAAACTTAAAATAAGTATTGTTGTTTTATAAATTAATGTGGAGTTTGGACCAACATGCAAAGAAAATGTACAATGAGGGGTTAAAAGTTACATTCTTGTGGTATATTTTTGGTCGAGGGAGGAGTGATTTTTTTTGTAGACATTTGAAAGAAATATATGTTTCTACCTAGCAACCAAACAAAACAAAAGTAGGAAATATTAAAACTTAAAATAAGTATTGTTGTTTTATAAACTAATGTGGAGTTTGGACCAACATGCAAAGAAAATGTACAATGAGGGGTTAAAAGTTAACATTTTGGGGTTTTTATAAGTTACATTCTTTTGGTATATTTTTGGTCGAGGGAGGAGTGATTTTTTTTTTTTGTAGACATTTGAAAGAAATATATGTTTCTACCTAGCAACCAAACAAAACAAAAGTAGGAAATGTTAAAACTTAAAATAAGTATTGTTGTTTTATAAATTATTGTGGAGTTTGGACCAACATGCAAAGAAAATGTACAATGAGGGGTTAAAAGTTAACATTTTGGGGTTTTTATAAGTTACATTCTTTTGCTATATTTTTGGTCGAGGGATGAGTGATTTTTTTTTTTTTTTGTAGACATTTGAAAGAAATATATGTTTCTACCTAGCAACCAAACAAAACAAAAGTAGGAAATGTTAAAACTTAAAATAAGTATTGTTGTTTTATAAATTATTGTGGAGTTAGAACCAACATGCAAAGAAAATGTACAATGAGGGGTTAAAAGTTAACATTTTGGGGTTTTTATAAGTTACATTCTTTTGGTATATTTTTGGTCGATGGTGGAGTGATTTTTTTTTTGTAGACATTTGAAAGAAATATATGTTTCTACCTAGCAACCAAACAAAACAAAAGTAGGAAATGTTAAAACTTAAAATAAGTATTGTTGTTTTATAAATTAATGTGGAGTTTGGACCAACATGCAAAGAAAATGTACAATGAGGGGTTAAAAGTTAACATTTTGGGGTTTTTATAAGTTACATTCTTTTGCTATATTTTTGGTCGAGGGAGGAGTGATTTTTTTTTGTAGACATTTGAAAGAAATATATGTTTCTACCCGGCAACTAAACAAAACAAAAGTAGGAAATGTTAAAACTTAAAATAAGTATTGTTGTTTTATAAATTAATGTGGAGTTTGAACCAAAATGCAAAGAAAATGTACAATGAGGGGTTAGAAGTTAACATTTTGGGGTTTTTATAAGTTACATTCTTTTGGTATATTTTTGGTCGATGGAGGAGTGATTTTTTTTTTTGTAGACATTTGAAAGAAATATATGTTTCTACCTAGCAACCAAACAAAACAAAAGTAGGAAATGTTAAAACTTAAAATAAGTATTGTTGTTTTATAAATTAATGTGGAGTTTGGACCAACATGCAAAGAAAATATACAATGAGAGGTTAAAAGTTAACATTTTGGGGTTTTTATAAGTTACATTCTTTTGGTATATATTTTTGGTCGAGGGAGGAGTGATTTTTTTGTAGACATTTGAAAGAAATATATGTTTCTACCTAGCAACCAAACAAAACAAAAGTAGGAAATGTTAAAACTTAAAATAAGTATTGTTGTTTTATAAACTAATGTGGAGTTTGGACCAATATGCAAAGAAAATGTACAATGAGGGGTTAAAAGTTAACATTTTGGGGTTTTTATAAGTTACATTCTTTTGGTATTTTTTTGGTCGAGTGATTTTTTTTGTAGACATTTGAAAGAAATATATGTTTCTACCTAGCAACCAAACAAAACAAAAGTTGGAAATGTTAAAACTTAAAATAAGTATTGTTATTTTATAAATTAACGTGGAGTTTGGACCAACATGCAAAGAAAATGTACAATGAGAGGTTAAAAGTTAACATGACACAATGTATAGTTTGTTCCACTTCCATACGCCATCCTAATGGACTAATAAATGAGAGAAAGGGCATCGCATTATACGGAAAGAGTAGAACTTATTGATTATGTTCTCTCTAGTCGATCATAGAGTGGGGCATTGTCTATAGCAAGTTTATAAAAATTAGAAATGTAGTTAAGGACTTAAGGCTTCCTAAAAACATTTGTATTTAAGTTTTATCCTTAATCTTATTGGATGAATTATCTGCAGAATTTATAAATCTATTAATAGGAAGGTATTTTCTTTCCTCGATTTCATGTCCAAATAATCAAATTTTGGTTGATAAAGTTTCATCTTCATTTTATAAATTAACCATTATCTTTGGCGGTTAGACAGTAAATACTAAATATTTTAAATGTTGATCAATCTTTTTCTTTTAAAAATACAATACATTGTCCGAGGTCAAAAAGTACTAAAATATAAATTTTATTAAAAACTCAGAATTAACTTTTGGTTAAAATTTAAAATAAAAGTTCAAAAAAAAAGCATATTATCAAAATCTAAGTTCGTTATCGTAGTTTGCAAAATGATAGTTTATTTTATAGGGTTTTATGTAGAAAAGTTTCATTATTTTGAATATATATATATATATATATATATATATATATATATATATATATATATATATATATATATATATATATATATATATATATTTGAATAGAAAAGTCTTAATTATTTAATTTTATACGATAATCTGTAATTTTCTATTAAATTTTTTTTCCTTAATTTGGGAAAAATATTAAATAAACATGATTTTTCTATTCAAATTTTTTTAGGACTTCATCAAAAAATTTCTTAAAATAATGAGACTTTTCTATATAAAATCTTAATTTATTTATACAAAAATAAAATATTATTATTATTATTATTATTATTATTATTATTATTATTAGTACTACTTAAAAAGATTACGATTATAAATCACCAATCATGTTCCTGTGTATTATGGTATTATTTAAAAAACATATATAATTAAAAATCACTAATCATGTTCTTATATTTTATTATATTAATTGTTACTATTTTTAGAGCGTGGACTTTAAATAGGTGTTTTAGATTGATTTCACTAGGGATGAGCAAAAGGACCGAACCGGCCAGAACTGGCTCGAACCGGACCGGACCGGGGAACCGGCTTCGGCCAACATCAAGAACCGAACCGGCCCGGCGGTTCCACCGGTTCCGGTTCTACCGGTTCCCGGTTCCTACCGGTTCTTGTCGTGTCTTCAAATGTTGGAACCGCTCCTTGAAAAATAGCATTATACGGTTCCGGTTTTTGCCGGTTCTACCGGTTCCGGTTAACTCGGTTCCGGTTCCTACCGGTTCCCGGTTCCAAAAATCCACAAAAATAACGTCCCGGTCCCGGCCCGACCGGTTCCATCGGGTTCCGGTTCCGGTGCCGGTTCCGGTTCCGGTACCGGTTCCGGCCGGTTCTCCGGTCCATATGCTCATCCCTAGATTTCACTATTAGCCTTGAAGTATTTAGCAAGATTACTACTAAGATAGCCGGCTTTGTTTTTCTTTTTTTTTTTTCTTTTAATTATTTTTTTGGGATAATGACTTGAAATGGTAATATATTTTTTGATTTGTAGGTAAAATGAGTTTTTTTTTTTTTTTTTTTTTTTTTTTTCGTCCACATTTACCCCTACAACTTGTTAAACTGTACATATTTTTGATTTTATATACATTTAATCCTTAATATTTTTGTACATATTTAGTCATTTAATATTTTTTTGTTTCAAAATAAGACATTTTTGTTTGTGTACTCATTCAATACGCATAAATGATTTCTTTAGGTTTTCCTCACGACATCTTATATGTGACAATCATTGATGGGGTGTTTGGGGTTGTTGATGCTTATGTCTATCGCGATCTCGAATGTTTGGTTGCATAGGTCTTGTGGTTTGGCTTAGGTCTTTTATTTTGAACGTTGTAACTTCTTCATACGATATAAGGTTTTAAAGATCTTTATATCCACGCGTTTTTTTTAATCTACTACAACTTTCTTTAAAATAACTTTCATTAAAGTGTAATATATTTTTACTTACGATTTATAAAATAAACATCCATACACGCATTCATAAAAAACATATAGATATAAAAATCGTAAATAAAAATATATTACTTTTTAAGGGAGTAATGTAAATGAAAGTTGTAGTCGAGATCGCGATGGACATAAACATCAAAAGTCCCAAACACCTCACTAATGAATGTCTCACGTAAGATGTTGTAAGAAAAACCTTTATAAGTACTGAATGAGTACAAAAATAAAATTGACTTATTTTGCAACAAAAAAATATATATTAAAGACTAAATATGTACAAAATGAGAAATATATATTACTCTGTTAAGTCATTTTTACCGGCTAACCTGATGTTGTCGGTCATAAGGACTGAATGTGTATAGTTTACCAAGTTAAAAGGGTGAATGTAGACGAAAAAAACTCAGTGATTAAACATATACAAATCGAAAAATATATTACCCTTTTAAGTTATTATCCCTATTATTTATTAAAATTTTATTTTAAAATATATTTATGTATGATTTAGTAGTATTATATTGTTTATAAATTATATCTCAATAAATATTTATACGATATATAAATTTATAAATATATTTACAATAATATATATATATATATATATATATATATATATTATTGTAGATCTTAAATAATTAAATATATATATATATATATATATATATATATATATATATATATATATATATATATATATAATACTTGAATAATTAGAAAACTTTTTTATAAAAATGTTGAATGAACTGATATAAAAATTAATTGCAAAAGCTAATGTATGACACACCTAAAAAAATCAATTTAAAATATATTATTGTGAGTGACAACTGGTGCGGCACAACCTAGTCATATGATCTCATCTATCGGAGAATATACAATACTTTATTGTTATTATTATTATTATTTTGAACAGCACAATACTTTATTATACTATATATTAAATTTATTTGTTATTCGCTACAGTTAATTTGATCTTTTTTTGGCAAAACTGGTCCTTTGATTATTTTGGTTTGTCATTTTCTGGATTTTTTATTAATATTTTTGTTTTACGTTGTGTGTCCATGTGTTGTTGCCACATAAACGGATTTTCCTGAAGGTTTCTTTGTTGGTGATCTGTTATTGGTTGCACCGTTTGTGCTATACACGTCTCCATCCACCGCTTCTACTTCCAATAAAAAACGTACACAGATTAGTCACATGTCCACCGCTCCATCTTTCTACACATCAACAAGCTTCCATTGGCTCCAAAATCCACCGTCTCTCTTTAAAGGCATCGACATACAAGAAGAACAGTTCCTCCGCTTCTCCTCCAAGGTTTGCTTCTATTTCTCTTCTTCTCCCGCCTTTCTCCCAAATCCAGGAACCATAGACGCTCCATCAGCAAAAATCATCAATCGCATTCACCTCCATGTTTCTCCAATACCGCCTGTTTGGAGCTAGAGTTGCTTCAGACTCACCGCGTTTGTCTGCGGCTCTACTTCTGACCAACTCTCTCTCAATTAGATAACTACCTATATGCTTCATCGACATCCTCTCCAATCCGGTTTTTGATTAGGGCTCCACTAATAGCAAACAAATAAGACAAAGGTTCGTTTTCACACAGGAAGCTAGGATGGAATGAAGGTTTCATTTTGGATTTGTAATTAAGCTACACTTTTATTTGGGTAACATTTCGACTCTATTTTTTTTGTTCATTTCTAATTTCATCTTCTCCTGTTCTAACTCCAATACAGGTTTAAGGTTTTGTGGGTTTTTTTTTTCATTCAGGTTCAAATTAGTAGAAAGTTATTCAATGTGCAAATTAGAGCCGGCATGTTGTTTCTGTTTTGATTCCTTCTTATCCCCTTATTACAGTTGTGTTTCTACTTCTTCCGATTCCATAGCTTTGTCGCTGATAGACATAGGCTAAACATTTGGTTGTTCTTGATTTATGTTTTCTATTAAGACTTATTGAAATTGTTTTTCTGCTAATTATAGGGGGTCATGCTGTGCTAGAGTTCGGTTCTACCATCAGCGCTCCACACCATAGTCTTTCCTCTAACACAACCCAACGGTAAAGAAATTGGTATGTTCCAATTTTATTTCCAATTTTGTATATGGTGTTATCGATTAATGAAAGAAATGGGATATAGAAGTAAACTGTAATATTTGGAGGAATGTTTTGAGATGGTAGGCTATATATCACATGTTACCTGTTTAATAAAATTCCTTAGTGAATATGTACTACTCTAATAATTCTAAGAATATGACTCCATCTGTGGATGGAACTCACATTTTTTAAGATATAGTTTTGTTTTGGTGTTTCATTAAGAAGATGCCTCCATCTATGCAGCCAGGTTGCCACTGTATTTGATTTACTAAATCAACTAATCACATTCGTAGTCATCCCTCAAAAACAATTATAAAATACTCAATTTTATTTACTATATGATTGTGTAGTTTGGAGATTATTCAGTTGTTTGGTTCATAAAATCAGGGTAAAAAGAATGTTTGTATAAGGTTTCCAATAGCTGCCATATAATATCCCGAGAAGGCTTAGTTGCGACACTATAATTACCTATGATACATACATAATGCATGATACAATTTTGAGATTTTTTTTGAAAAAATTGAGGGAGTAAACTTTTATGCTTCTTCATAATTTGTTTTGAGTTATATAAACTAGGAAATCCATCCAATAATCCTCCTAAACAGATGATTCCTTCACTATAAAATTGCACCTGTCATACAAAAAACATCAGTAAAGGATCATCCATGTTCCATCTACATAGTAATCAGGTAAATATCTCTATGTATAATCATTTTTATTGTATAAATAAATTTCATTATCAGCTAGATCATGACAAAATATTATAGTTATGGATATGTAAATGGACATTAGAGTATTGTGTAAGCGATGTATGAGTATGTGTGACCATGAAATCTTTTTAACTAGATATATTCAAATATATCAGATATTGATGATTTACCCAAATAGGCTATCGAATCCATTTGTGATTTACAAACCCATGAAGTAGTTGTTCATTCAGAAGCCTCAAAAGTGAAAGAAGAGAGCATTATCTCAGCAAGAAGCGGGTATATCAGATATAATCATGTTTTTTCCTTTTGTTTTGACTTTTTTTTTTAATTTATGATTATGGTTTAAACAAAAAAAAAAGTACAATTTATGATCATATTTTTTTCAAAAATCAAGGAAATATTATCTATATGAGGCTTGCGATTCATTAAACACTTCAAAAGTAATACCAATTTTTTTAACCTATTAATTCAAGAAGGTTTTGCTACAGTGTTTGGATATGGATTATCATTTTTTTTTAAGATAAAGGGGAAAGGTAGGGAAGTAAATATGTAAAATCCAATATGCATGACACGTAAGGGCAATGCTTTCATTTTCTGGTTAGATTGGTAACCGTTTTTTTTTATATGTGGTTTAGGTTAAATTGGTGATGCTTTATTGAAGGTCATCATCGAAGGGTTTAAGAGCTACAAAGAAGATGCAATTGATGATTTCAATTCAAAATTTAATTGTGTTGGTAATAATATTCATTTAAGGTCTTATATTTTATTTATTTTCTATTATGCTCATATATATGTTGTTCATTCAAACTTATCTTTGATTGTTATGCTCATATACAGTTTGTTCATATATTTGAGTTGGTTCAAATCGATCTGGCACGCCTTCCTCCATGTACGTTCCTTCCTTATGTTGTTAATTACAACGAGCTGCATAAAACTTCAAAAATGATGAGTTTACCCTTTGCAGCCCATATATTCATTGCATTACTTATTTATTCTAATGAGCTCAAAATATCACAAACTTGCAGGCATCTATTACTCCACCTTGTGTTATAATGATAAAGGAGAAACTACCAGTTTTAATTCATGTTCTTCCCGACCGGTATAAACTCTGTTGATTTTCTATATATTTTTATAATATTTCTTAAAGTTTTGATTATGTTAGCAATCAGCCACATCTTTTTACTTATGGATATGAAAAGATTCCCAAAGAGCTCATTATTTGTTGTCACTTTTGTTTGTTTTTGTTTTTCATTTCCTCCTGTTACAGCAATGTATCAGTTATAGTATTTGCTCAATTTTTGGTGATTAGCATCCTGTTTCAGGACTTATGTTTGAAGGTGAAAGAAACATCAATAGACAAGTATTGAATGGACTTTATACTATAAATTCTAATTCTGTCAAGTGTCCAGTATTGTTTTTCTGGTATGCGAAGAGGACAACGAAGTTGAATGGACTCACTTTCCGACTCAAATCATATGCTCTCGATTGTATCTGTTTAGCTTCGGGCTCCTCATCTAGTTATTATTATTATTATTATTATTATTATTATTATTATTATTATTATTATTATTATTATCGGATTGCTAGTGAGAAAATTACAAAAATGGTCCGTTGGTTTGTTATTCATTATTTATTTTCTCATATTTTCCTGTCATACCCAAATATTTCCATGCTCTTCATCATGCTTTTAAGGGTTTCAGTTGTTAAACATTTTCATGATCTTCATCACGCGTTTCTAGATATGAAGATGATTGATGTTATTCATTATTTATTTTTTCATGTTTTAACAACAAAATCCAGACTTATAAAAGTCAGAAAGAAAGTGTAACTTTTGTACAATCGTAGGGGCCATTTATGTAACTTACTTTAAAATTTTATTCAGAATTGCTAACGGCGGATAAGAAGAGGAGTTTTGTGACTTTGTCCCTGAGACACTGTCTACGATTGTCCTACGATTCTTCATCATGTCGACTTCTCCACCTCTTACAAAACCAGAATCAAAAGAAGACGCAGACTACAATAAAATCTGCGAGGAGCACAGACACCTGATAGAAATAGTACCCAAAGGCAATGGATGGATGGAGAAACACCTCTACAACTACAATGGCTTCTGGTTTCACCCCAACTACATCAAAAACCACTTGCTTCTTCACATCTACTTCAAATCTCAACCCACCGACATCTTTTTAGCCTCCTTCATGAAGACCGGAACCACCTGGCTCAAAGCCCTCATGTTCGCTACCATTAACCGCCACCGCTACACCCTCTCCGACCACTTTTTACTCCACCATGGCCCACAGGGTGCCTTCCCTTACCTCGACATCGAAAGCTACCCCCCTACCGACTTCACCCACTTGCCTGCTCCCCGAATGTTCGCAACCCACTACCCTCGCACCCTCTTGCCACCGTGCATTACTTCCTGCAAGTTCGTCTACATCTGTAGGGACCCAAAAGACGTTTTGATTTCAAAATGGCATTTCATGAGCAATCAAAGATCGAAAGATCTGCCTCCCTTCTCGTTGGATGAAGCGTTTGAGCTTTTCTGTCAAGGGATTTCGGACTTCGGACCATTTTGGGAACATGTTCTGTCATACTGGAGGGCGAGTCTGGAATCTCCGGACAAGATTCTGTTCTTGAAGTACGAGGAAATGATGAAGCAGCCAGAGGTGGCTCTAAGAAACTTGGCGGCGTTCATGGGGAAGCCATTCACGGCGGAGGAACTGGAGAAGGGGGTGGTAGAGAAAATTGTGGAGCTTTGTAGCTTCGAAAATTTGAGCAATCTGGAGGTGAACAAGAAAGGTGTGGTGAAATTCGGTAAGGTGTTCGAGGTGGAGAATCGGCTTTTTTTTAGGAAAGGCGAAATCGGAGATTGGAAAAACTATCTGAGCGTGGAGATGAAGCAACGCATCGATGAAATTACCGATGAGAAGTTTAAAGGTTCTGGGTTGATCCTTGAGAGTTGAGACAACCACTTGATCAGTAATCAAGTTAATTACTCACTGAGCGTATATCCTTGTTGCGTGATGACCTATCTATTTCATTTCGGTCTATGTTTTTCAAAGAAAATATATACGACAGTTTTGATTCGATGGGTTCATGTGTAGAAATCTTTAACGCCTAGTTTCGAGTTTAAAAAAATAAAAGAAAGAAATATTTCTTTCTTTTTCATTTAGATACATAAAATTTTTTAGAATTTTTAAATTTTTCATTTTCCAATTGTATTTTATTTTATTGTATTTTTTATTTTATTAAATTAAAATTTCACATTTAATATGTAAAATATATATATGTACGGTATTTATTAGAAAAAGTTAATATATATAATGTATTCAATATATTAAAACTTCATTAATTTTAATAATTCAATATTTTTCTTATTTTTTATTTATAAATTCATATTTCTTAAATTGTTAAAATTTTATATTTAATTTTTTTAAATAAACTTATGTAATACATGAATCTCACATCTAGCACATAAATAAATGAATAAGAGAAGATAAGGAAAAGGAAAAGAAAAAAAATTTCTTTTATGTTCTTGAATTTATAAAAATAAAAGAAAATTAATTATTTTTTCTTTAAAGTTAGGAGGAAAATGATTGTTTCATTTCCCTTTACTTTCTTATACGTCCCTTTATTTTAGTGAAACTCAAAGAACGTTAATTGTTTCTTTTCATTTCCACTCATTTTTTTTTTCTTGAGATTTCTGCTGAAAAGTCTCATTATTTTGAAAATTTTTTTAATAAAGTCTTCAAATGTTTTTTTTAACAGAAAAGTCTCATTATTTTGAGAAAAATCACTTAATCTGTTATTTTCTGTTCAAATATATAAAAAAATGATTTTTTCATTAATTTGGGTAAATTGTTAAATAATCAGGATTTTTCTGTTTAAAAAAATTAAGGCTTTATTAAAAATTTTCTTAAAATAATGAGACTTTTCTGTATAAACTCATTTTTTCTCTTGTTAAGTTGAACTCGGGAACGGAATGTAAGTTTTGTCTTCAATTTATAATCTATCTTAATTTTTATTCTTTTATGCTACTATTTTTCTAAAATGAATGTTACCTAATACGAGTTCTAAATTTTTATTGATAATTGATTGATTGAAAACGATTACAAAGTATTTATAAGGCTAGAAAAAACAAAGGAGAAAACCTAGGAAATAAGATAAAGGCTTAATATATATATATATATATATATATATATATATATATATATATATATATATATATATATATATATATATATATATATATATATATATATATATATATATATATATATATATATATATATATATGATAACTCCTTTACTCTCCTCAAATTGGAGCGTGAAGGTTGCGAACGCCTAGCTTGGTAAGGAGATAACGAAACCCGTCGATACCAAGAGGTTTGGTGAAGATATCGGCAGCCAGGTCATTGGAGCTAATGACATAGGTTTGAATTTGACGACACTTGATACGTTCACGTACAAAGAAACAATCCATGGAAGACAGGGTTATCGGCAATATGTCTTGCTGCTTGATTATCACAGTAAATAGGCGTTTGGATCTGATTGAGGTGCTTCTAAGTCTTTCAACAACCAACAAAGCCATAATATCTCACTGATACTAGAAGCCATAACTCGATACTTAGCCTCTGCAGATGACCTGGAAACAACAGATTGTTTCTTTGTTTTCCAGGAAATAGGAGCACCACCCATAATAATAAAATAACCAGTTTTGGAACATTTAGTGAGTGGGCAACCAAACCAGTCATAATCACAGTAGGCTTTTAAAGTAAGATTCCCGGTGGAAGGCAGAAAATCCCTTGTCTCAAGGTAGCTTTGAGATAACGCAGAATGCGAAGAGCAGCATCAAAATGGAGTTGTCGAGGAGTAGAGACGAACTGGCTCAAGGTATTGACTGCGAGGGTGATGTCGGGTCGAGTGACCTGTAAGTATAAAAGACTTCCAATGAGATAACAGAAATGGATGGCCTCAACAAGAGGTGTTTTTTCAGCATCATCAACACGAATGTTTTTGTTCCATAAGAAATGAACGTGGGCAACAACCTTGACGACCACAATCAGCAAGAATATCCAAAGTGTATGTCCGGTGGCTGAGCACCATTCCATCTGGAGTTCGTGTTGCTTCGACACCAAGAAAATACTTTAAAATTTAGCATCTGTGGTATATTTCAACTCAATAATATGATACTTGTAATGTCGAGTGCCAGATCTCAGTCTTACATACAAATGTCATGGGCCACCCCTATAGTCTTTTCCTTTTAATACCAAGGGCCAAATCCTAGTCTTACATACAAAGGACATGGGCGACCCCCATGGTCTTTCATGCAAGAATCACCCAATAACTAGCATTCTACAATACAATTCCTAGTAGGCCAGCATTGGTGCCTTCAACCCATGGGTATAGTGAGGAGACTCATCTCATAGACATATGAGAAACTGAAACAACACGCTGCTCCGAAATCAATCTACCGGTCACCTTAAAAAAACAGTGAACAAAACTCAGAATACAGATCAAAATATTCTAAATACCCTAGGTCAGACTTGGTCAAAATCAAAAGTCAAAGTCCACCCAACAAGCGACCACGTCGTGGCCTCCTTGGCCATACCATGGTCACAAACCACAAAAACAGACGGTTTGGACCAAGTCACCATATCATGGCAACCTCAACCACACCGTGGTGATGCGACAGGACACCTTAACCCCTTAAGTCCCTTTTCCTTTAACTACAAGAACTCCAAGGCTTAGATCTAGTCCTTCTCATGGTCTTGATGGGTAAAGTTTCCAACTTTAACTCTCAAAACCCTTCCATATGCCAAACTCCCCACATAACCACTAATGGTGACTTAATGCATCAAGATTCCCATTAAGCACCAAATACTTAGAGTTGCACCTCTAAAGTTTCTAGAATGGTTTCATGCAATAAAGTGACCTTAAGAATCATGGATTTATGGAATTACATGTCCAAAACACCCTTTTTCTATTTTAGGGCAAAAATAGGGTTTAAAGACTATAATCCCATGCATGACATCAAAACTTGATTATAATCCTGATCCAAGACACTACTTGCTTATTTTAACGTGGAGATTCATAAATTTGCAAACTTTATGAGATCCCATCACTTAAATCCATCAAAACATGGAAAGAAGGGACAAAAACAAGGGATCTAGCAACATGGAAAGAAATAGGTTAAGCTTGCCACTCACCAAGGTCCAAGCAATGAGCTTAGCTAAAGAAATAATGCCTTCTACGAAACCACCTCACCAAAAATCTTCATTCTCCTCCTAAAATCACCAAAATGCACCGAGAATGAGCTCACAACTTCAATGGAAGCTAGGGTTAGGGTGTATGAGGTTGGGAGGAAGATGGAGGCTGAAACCCTAGCCTTAATATTCCTTAAATAGGGTCCAAGACCCGAAAATTAGGGTTTTCACTAACAAGCACCACCACATTATGGTGCCTCAAGACCACGTTATGGTGGGTCATTAGAACCTGCAAACAAAGCTGATACGCCACGTCATGACCATTTTTTACAAATAAACACACGAAGGATGAGTCATAGCTTGATTGGATGTACCATATCACACCCCTACGACATATGAAACAATTATCAAGCCAACCCCACATTTCGTATATCGAAGTCTACCTTGATAATCGCCATGTAATATTTCATATTCTATAGACAAGGATTGATCATTATTTTTATACTTTGATGGACATTTTCTATATCTACTCCAATATGATTGACAACAAACCAATCGCATTGGATCGGAGGGACTTGATAATATACAACTTATATGACTGTATCGGTCCAATATAACTGGAAACAAACCAATCATATCAGACTAGGGGGCTTGATGATGTATGACTTATATGACTATATCCAGTCCAATATAATTGGTAGTAAATCAGTCATATCGGACTGGGTGGGGGCGGGGGACTTGATGATGTTAGGTCTATTAGCACGGCCTACACAACATAACAACACTATTTGGCATCACATCATGACAATGTTGATTGGCAGCACAGTAAGGCATCACTCGAGGAGAGAACAATATATCAACCCATCCCATGACTAGCTGTGTCAGAACTGGGTTGGCACAAGGTGTGACCTAATTGTACCTTGACTTAACCCTATAATAAAATACTTTCTCCTCCATGAGGAGAATCCTAACTACTAGATTTGAGCCCCCACAATACGCATACACCTCTCCTCAAGATAGTTCTATTTGGTCTAGAGAAACCATCTCCTCTTACACATCGATCTAACTTGGTAGCTGGAGCTTGCTTACGGGGCATAGTATTTAGGGTGGTTCTAATGGTTTATCTCTACAATGGCAGCTGTTAATCAAGTCTGGAGCTTGCTAATGACACCTATTCTCGATCTATGATCCAGATCCAACAACAAGACCCGATTGCTAGATTCCAATTCACATCATTGTATTTATCATTTGAATAAAATTAAACTTGTTTGTTTATATTATTTTGTTTTGAAATTTTTATTTCGGCCACCTACTCTAATGTTTGTTTTTTTTCCGCTCCCGATCATGTTATGAGTTCGTCCCCACTGGCATCCAAATTCAATTGTTTGCGCAATGTTACTTGTTATTATCGTAAATATATAGCTTCCATATTGATTAAGAATGCATATGTGTATGTGGTATGCCTTGTAGGCATGACAACCGACTGACCCTTCAAGATTGTGAAATGCAAAAGTATCTTTGTGGATACACTTTTTGAAAGTTTGAAAAAAAAAATTACAGAAAAAAAAAATTAGAGACCTATTAAGTAAAAATTGAAAAGTTAGTTTGGGCAAATTATGGTTAATTTAAATAGCAATCAAATTTCACATGTGTTCCATCTATGTACCTCAAAAGAAAATTAAAGTGGTTTTACTACGAAGTTTCATTTTTGTTGCACTTAAATACCTCAAGTTTAAAGTCGTTCCATTCTATAAATAATTAATATTGTTTTTTTACCTTAAGTAAAAATTAAAAACTTTTAATTTTCTCTCTTTCTTTTGAAATGAGTTGGAACTTGGAAGATCCACCTAATCAGAAAAGTTCTATTTGGACGGCTTCTTTTTTTTACATGTTTTCGACTTGTGATTGAGACAAAAGCATCACGAACAACCCACCTACATGTTCAAATGTACTCATTAATTATTTCTCATTCACAACATGAGCTTTTACGTCCATTTTTTTCCCATGCCCTTAAAATAATACTATAGTCTTTTAGATCGAATAACCTTTCCATTTAATTAAACCAGTGTATAGAAAATCTAGTATACCATAATTTCCTTCTCCAGTACTAACAGCCAGTCCATTGGTAGTGATGATACGTTTGTGCCAAGATAAAACTTTGATGACAATGAGCCTTGGAAGCGTCTCTTAGTTATAACAAATACGAAAGTATGTTATTATTTAGAGAGATTTTTTTTTTTTTTATGAATTGTCGAGTATTGTCATAATCATTGTCAAATCAACGGTCAAACAAATAAACAAATTAAATTTTACTTCTTTCACATAAATAAAACAAAATTAAAACTTGAATGGTAAAACATCTTTAGAATAAAAAAAAAATGAGATATCTAAATGCAACAAACTTAGAACTTGCTTAGTATTTCATGAAATTAACCCGTCAAATTACATTAACCCTATTATTTATCAGATATTTCAAATATTTTAAAATTGGTGTTTATGCTTTACAAAAAGTATCACTTTAATAACAAGTCTACAGAAAGTGTTGTGGTGTGGAGCGGGAAAGAATGACGCATGTTTCCAGAAGCCACGCCCCTGTTCCAAAGAAATCCATTTACATAGTTTTATTGAATGATATAATGCGTAAGTGCAATAAATAGAAATGTAGTTTTATTGGTTTGTTTTGTTGGCATCATAATACATAGTTTTACACACACACGTGGTTTTAATCAAATGCCCAAAATACCCTTCCAGAAAGGGATTTGTTAGTTGGACACTTGAAGTATTTCATTACAATAGACAATTCAGTACATACAGAAGCAATCGAATCAAGAACATACATAAGAATTCTCGAATTTGTCAACACCTATCAAGATAGTGTAGTCTCCAGCTTCTGGTGGGGCTTTGAAGTAGAACACCATCTTCGCTGTCTCCGCTCTCCACAAAGGACACTCTTTTCTCTTTTCCTCTTTCTAGGGTTTATTTTGTCGATCAAAATTGAAAAGAATCAGACGAACTTTTTAGCGTGCATAGATCAACCAGCAGAGAGAGGTGGAGCAATTACTTGAATCGGTGGCTTTCTTGAGGAAGGGCAAGTGTTAGACAGGTGGCGTGGCGTAAAACCATTGGGGAACAGATGCGGTGGAGAAAGCCGATGACTTTCAAGAGTTTTAGCTGAAGCCGAAGACCTGAAGCCGGCTTTATGAAAAGGAAAGGAGAAGCCAAATCATTACAATTTACACCCTTGGTCCCTTGCCATAACTCCACTCATTTATCTACCGTTAAATACACAAAACACGTGGAGGGTATTTTGGTCTTCTCATTTCTACCCAAATAGGCAAATATCGAGTTTCATGGTGCCTTCTATTTATTAACGCGGTCTGCACTATGTGGTGTATTTAATTAGCGAAAGTGCCCAACACACACTACGATAACGATTGTCAATTTCTAATATGTCGATCTCTACATATCTCACAACAACACTAGAATCAAAACAAGATGCAGACTACAACAAGATCTGCGAGGAGCATAAACACCTAATAGAAGCAGTACCTAAAGGCAATGGATGGAGTGTGCAACACCTCTACAACTACAATGGCTTCTGGTTACACCCCAACTCCATCAAAAACAACTTGCTTCTTCACGCCTACTTCAAATCTCAACCCACCGACATCTTTTTAGCCTCCTTCATGAAGGCCGGAACCACCTGGCTCAAAGCCCTCATGTTCTCTACCATTAACCGCCACCGCTACAGCTTCTCCGACCACCCTTTACACCACCATGGCCCACACGCAAGTTTCCCTTACATTGACATAGAAACCTACCCTGCTATTTCCGACTTCACCCACTTGCCTGCTCCCCGAATGTTCGCAACCCATTACCCTCGCACCCTCTTACCGCCGTGCATTACCTCGTGCAAGATCGTCTACGTCTGTAGGGACCCAAAAGACGTTTTAGTTTCAAAATGGCATTTCATGAGCAATCACAGATCCAAAGATCTACCTCCCTTATCGTTGGATGAAGCGTTTGAGCTTTTCTGTCAAGGGATTTCGGACTACGGGCCATTTTGGGAACATGTTCTGTCATACTGGAGAGCGAGCCTGGAAACTCCGGACAAGATTCTGTTCTTGAAGTATGAGGAAATGAAGAAGCAGCCGGAGGTGGTGCTGAGGAAGTTGGCGGTGTTCATGGGGAAGCCATTCACGGCGGAGGAACTGGAGAAGAGTGTGGTGGAGAAAATTGTTGAGCTGTGTAGCTTCGAAACTTTGAGCAATCTTGAGGTGAACAAGAAAGGTGTTCAGAAGTTCGGTAAGTTTTTGGAGGTGGAGAATCGGCATTATTTCAGGAAAGGAGAAATTGGAGATTGGAAAAATCACTTGAGCGAGGAGATGAAACAACGCATCGATGGAATTACCAATGAGAAGTTGAAAGGTTCCGGATTGATCCTTGGAGTAAACAGTACCTGAGTCGATTAGTTAAAAATTTTGGATTTGTTCTTTCATATTGAAGTGATAGATGTTTTTTGTAAACATTGGAAAGAAATATATGTTGTTCCACATTGTAGATTTTTTTTTTTTTTTTTTTTTTTCTGTAAGAGTGTAAGCTACTGTTAAGCTTCGGGTAGGGTAGAATCAAAATGGGAGAAAATCAGAATCGAAACGAAATTTGCAAAATCCTAACTGAAAAACTGATTCGTTCTAATCGAACTAAAAAATATCTAAGAACATTATCATTTTTATTATTTGTTACTTGATTAATTAATGGTCTTAATTTGCACTTTTGATGACACTCAAATTAGTTGTATTGTAAAAGATAAATTTTTGTAGATATATTGTGAAACTAGAAAAAAAAATTCATTTGTCAGGTTATTATGGATTTTGTGTGCGTGTTTGTCAAATTTAGTGGGAAACGGATAGTTGATAGCTGTTAGCGTTTTGTTAAACGCTACGCAGGATAGTTTTTAGATTTAAAACATTTTGTTTAAACTAAATACTAAAAATTCTCTAATGTCAAACGAGGTTTTTTATTCAAAACGTTAAGTTTTATCAAATGTTAGAACTAACAAAATTTAAAACAACAAATCCTAAAAAAAAAAAAAAAAAAAAAAAAAAAAAAAAAGAAGGGCGAGGGAAAATCAAATAGAACTTAGCTCTGCGTTCTCACTCTTGCGAGTCTTGTAATCTTGTCTAAGGTTGCTTGCTGACTGGATTAGTGTATGAGCCACAACTTTGCAGGTTGCTCTATCAACTTATGTTAATCAAATAAAAATTTGTATAATTTCTAATATATAAAATCAATTATTTTCCATCGTCAAGATGACATAGTTGTGATCACTTCAAAATATAATTGACAAATGTTGACATGCCACATAATTATAATTATGGGGTAATATGGGGCGGCGTTCATAAAAATCAACATTTTTTTAATATTTATTCTAAAGGTGTCGTCTCATCAATCATTCAAATACACACCTTTATATATATATATATATATATATATATATATATATATATATATATATATATATATATATATATATATATATATATATATATATATATATATATATATATATATATATATATATATATATATATATATATATATATATATATATATATATATATATATATATATATATATATATATATATATATATATATATATATATATATATATATATATATGGAATGGTTCAAATAAAAACAGTAAATAAAATGAGGATGTGAAAACACTACTTTATGTTATTATCGTACTAAGAATTTTACATATATATTCTATTGTTGTAATTCTAATGTGAATATTTGACGTATGATTATTCACATATTCATTACTGAATAAAGATATAAGACAATATATAGAACATTTATGGCAGAATAATAACATAAAAGTAGTGTTTTTACGTCGTCATTCTATTTAATGTCTTCATTTGAACTTATATATATATATATATATATATATATATATATATATATATATATATATATATATATATATATATATATATATATATATAGACTTACGTTATTCTATTCAAAGTAATTATTGTGTTATTGTATACATAAATGTGGGCCAATTAATTTTACTTATTTTAAGTAAGTGATTATTACATATTATTGAATTAAATAAAATTCAAAAATACCATCTATTCTAACTAGAAGGGTATTTTAGTCAATTAATATATATTTAATAAAGGAAAATTGCATATTTTAAGGAAAAATAAATTTTATTAATTTTAAAAATCTGATTGTATGGATGATAATGCACCTAATTCGTAATATTCAGACATAATATGTTTATCAATATATTGAAAAATAACAAATATGATTGAATCATACAAGAATACACATTCTGACATAATATATATTTTGATTTAATTAACTTTTGAAGAATAACAAAATTTTGGATATAAGTTAAAAAAAAAATTAATTACATTCTTAGAAACGAAAAAAAATTATATCTATTCTATGAGAATGTTACACTTATTAATAACAAAGAAATACAATATATAAATCATTCTACCAGAATATACTATTACATATATATTTTTTCATTATATTGTATATTATTCTGCTGGAATAATCCATTCTTTTTGGAAGATTAGTGGTTATTGTTCATCTTCATCCCATACAATGTTCATCGTCAAAATTCTATTTTGACAGAATCGGAATTCAAGATTCCATTCCAGTAGAATGTTGTAAGTTTCATATGTACTCTGTTTTGCTTTGATATCTCTCGTTTCGTTCCCAGCCAAGAAAAAAAGAACATTCTTATTCTTGATTTCACGTGTACCTGCAAATGAGAAATACAACCACTCATTGTTATTGCTTAATCTTCTTTCCATGGCAATTTCAAGCAATAATCATAGGGTTAAATGATCGACCTAATAGTATATCTACGCCTCATCCCTCACCATCATCTAACAGTGATGTATCGATTAAGTCATGTATCATAAACTCCATCTACATAGCTCATTAGAGGTCCATCTGCAATTGATCAAAGTTTTGTTTGGTAGGAAAACTTTAAATCAAGATATACGTCCGAATACAAATAGTAACGCGGAAACATATTACAACATTTAGTATACCTTTTACATAACAAATCTCCCTTTTCAACTCAACCTGATCCCGATTGACCCAGCCCCAGATGCAGATCCCGATCTTGACCCCAGAGAACTCCGGAACTCCACATGCGCTGAGCATTCTCAATGTCCGCTATCCAACGTCTGCTCATAATGGGGTCCCTGACCCCAGAGAACTCCAAAACTCCACATGCCTTGAACTCCCTAAATGAGGGAGTTCGGGCTCCGCCCTAACTTGCAAAAACATTGACCCTGAATGCCCTAAATCTTTCCTCCATGATCTCCATCATAGCTTCCTCGACCGTCCCAAATATGACTGGGGTAGCATCACGGATGCCCTTCGTAACCTTGGCTGCAATCAACTCACGTAAACTCTCATCAATACCATCAGTAGGGCCGCCTGACCTAACCCTGGATCCAAATCCCGATCCCGGCCCCCTGCTCCCAACGTGTCATCACCATGTTGAACTGAAATATCATAAATTAAAATAATTAGGATTTCCATATAAGGGATCTTCCCACTCTGTTCCTCCTTAAGGTCATCAGGTCTAACAATGCTTCGGGTACAGGTCATGTGCTTCTAGTAGTACGGACTCAATACTACCTTCCACAACTACCTGTACTTATCCCCACTACTCGACCTGATAACTTCAATTCGTCCCACAACCCAACCATACTCCGCAATGTCGAGTACATCAGTCTTAGGCCGACCTAAGATTCGCTCTATTCACATCAACCAAACCAATCATGACAGGATGCTCTATGCATGCAAAATATACACAGAACGGATCAAATAGACTTTCAAATAATAGATTTTACCCTAAGACTACATCCAACGAGGAAAAGATCATAAGGCCAAATCAATCATTCTGATGCTATAAGCTCATAACCGTATACAATTTTTAAAACATACACTTAGCTAGTTCCATATAATCAACTAAGCTCAATATCAGTATAACATGGTTATTCAGATTGGGAAACTACTTATTTGGCTTAGCTGATCATGTGTGTCGCACTCTCATCATTTGGGTTTCTTTTAAATTCACTTTTAGTTACTTTTGCAAACATTTTATCACCTCCTTAGTTTGAGTCTTGTCACACCCGAGGATGTGCCCGGATCCCTCAAATCAAGGCTCTGATACCAACTTGTAACGACCCAATTTTTTTACAAAGAAAAATTTTCACCTTTGAGTTAATCAAAACAATCTCATAAACGAAAAATTCCCAAACATATGTTTTCAAATTAATATTCATTACATCTTTGTTTTCCTTTTTAAAACATCAAAGGGTCCCAAATACATTAAAAAACAAAAAGATAGAGTGCGCTCCACGTCATCACGCCGGGCCCTTGCCCTTGGGCCCAAAAGTACCTGAAAAAAATCAACAACATGTAAGAGAAATGCCTAGTGAGTTTCCCAGAGCATACCACACGCAAACACATACACATATCCTGATAGCTAATTCAAGCTACACATGCCGCAGAAACCATGCAATACAATCAACAAGAATGCCATGGGCTACCCCACATGGTCTTTACCTAGGACTGCCATGGGCTACCCAACATGGCCTTACATCCAATGCCATGAGAAAAAAAAAAAGATAGAGTGCGTGCCACGTCATCACGCCAGGCCCTTGCCCTTGGGCTCAGAAGTACATGAAACAAATCAACAACATGTAAGCGAAATGTTTAGTGATTTTCCCAGAGCATACCACACGCAAACACATACACATATCCTGATAGCTAATTCAAGCTACACACATGCCACAGAAACCATGTAATACAATCAACAAGAATGCCATGGGCTTCCCCACATGGTCTTTACCTAGGACTACATGGGCTACCCCCACATGGCCTTACATCCAATGTCATGGGCTACCCCACACGGTCTTTACCTAGGAATGCCATGGGCTACCCCACATGGTCTTATATCCAGTGCCACAGGCTCCCCCCAGGGTCTTCCATACCAACATAACATCACATAACATAACAATTTATAAATGAATAACACACATACAACACGTATACATAATGGGTTGGCCTTGGTGCCGTAGACCCATAGGTATGGTGAGAAGACTCACCTCCGTCCGATGAATACGAATATTGCCTTCCTAATAATTTGCAGCCTCCCGAGCTGAATAACAACAATCATAATACAATCATTAATAGGGACTTAATTACCCAAATAGAGGCCCAATCTTCAAAGTCTACCCCTAAGGCCTAATTACTCTTTTCATACAAATGGGCCCCAAAGTCCAAGTCCAAAATCCTTAATGGGCCCCTTGGCCTAATAAGGCCCAATCAATAAGTCCATGGCCCAAACAAGTAAAAAGGCCTATAACTCACAGAATCTAGTCAAGCCCAACAAACAAATGAGGCCCGAAGGCCCAAAGGCCCAAAACAGCTTAGGGCCTAACTGAGCTGTGTACGCCCAACGTACCACCCTGGTACGCGCAGCGTACTGAAGGTTTGGGCACTACGCGCCGCGTACAGCTGGTTACGCCCAACGTACAAACGGATTAAGCACTTTTTCCATTAAGTGCTTAATACTCGAATCTATCACGACTAAAAGTTAGATCTAAGTCTGAGAAGGTGTCTTGAGGCATAAAGTTGGCAACTTTATGCCCTTGCATGACTCATACGCACCCAACCACTCCATTAAGACCTTTCTAAAGTCTTTTACCCATGCATGAGGTCAAATCTTGTTGGATTAGTGTCTAAGTCCATAACTATTTTGGTATGTACTTGACCCGATGGTGCATGGTCCTTTTGGGTTGCCTTCACCAAAGCAACTTGATTGGAGAAATAAATAAAGAGAGAGAGGTTATTATGATTTATTAATATGTTATAAGAATAATATATTAAAGGAGAAATCATATTTGTTTAATTAATATTGGTCAATAATTAATTAAGAATTAATTTTGTGATCAAGTGTAATTAATTAAACTAGAGGGGCTGAATTGTAATTATGTGATAGTTACAAAATAAGGTAAGGATTATCTTAAATATAGGGTGAACGAATTTAAGGAGATAATGCCTTAGAATTCGACTAGGATAAGGGTTTCTAAGACTTATCTTATGGTTGCTTGGTGGGCAAGCAACTAGATAAGGATAAGTGTGACATCCCCAAAATCTCGGCCAGAAAAGACCGATTTTCATTTATGCTTTTAAAATGATTTCAGAGTAAATCCTTTTGATTTGAAAGAGTTGCGGAATTAGTTCCCAAAAACAAAACATGATAAAACAATGTTTACCAAAGCATTTCATAAAAGAAATGTATTTTTCATTATATAATCAAAACTCGGGGTGTCATGTTCCGATACAGACCAATAAACATAAACGATAACATTACAAGTCGTTCGACAAATGTATACATATACAGACTTGTAAACAAAACAACTGATGGTTCATCCATCTCATGCCCTTGCGCCACTTCTCGTAATACAAATAAAACTGAGTGGGTCAGGCTTGGGAGCCTGGTGAGCATATAGGGTTTTCAACCCACAATAAATAATTATATTTAATTTCCACCAACCAACAATAACCCAATTACCCATTCCCGTTATTCTCACTTTATGTCCCTAAGACAACTAACATAAGGGACCTAGTCTAAGAATATTTCATCGGGGCGACAACACATGCTTCGGGGGTACCTCAACAATATAAGTCAAATAAGGCAACCATGAGGGGGATGGAGTATAGCGAATGAACAACCAAGTTCATTAACACCTACAGGTGGCGAACCTGATAATGTTCCACAAGACTATCTAGAAAAATCTGTGGTCGTCATCTAAACTCCGCTAGATGACTAAATCAAACAACAACGAGGCCTCTCATCTGTTTATTACACACCAATTATCTACCCATGTTCTACCCAACATATTAGTAGATAAAAATATACATTTTATACATAGTTTAAAAACCTGTATATCATGTTATAATCAACACATATTTCACATAACAGATGAGGCACACACACACATAACACGTATCTCATAGAGAATAAATCATATCTATGAGTTAGAAGAAAGTGAATACACATTCACACATATAAACAACAATATACTTAAGACACTCAAACCATACTTGTATTATTATCGTGTTTATGAAAGGTAGTATACACTCACTTGATCAGAAGATGATTGGACAGCACTACGACTTGCAGAAGTAGTAATCCTCAGCAGATATGGAAGATCTCTACAAAAATCGAACTTCTCGCGGGCAGAGCTTCGGCTCGGGAACCGCACTTCTCGGGATCTTCGGGATCTCGGGACTTGCTTCGGGGCTCTAGAATAATACAGGGGCTTCGGGGTATTTTTGGCACGCAAATCGATGCAAAACGGGAGAGAGAAGAGAGGAAAATAGCAAAGGAGTCGGTTGCCCTCGCATCCTATTTATAGGAGGCTGGAGCCTCGGAGTACACGGGGCGTACGCAGTACGCGGGGTGTATTGGTCCGAAATCATCACTGCGTTCGTCATCCGAAGTCCTCGAGTGCGACTGTCGACATCCTCGGTGTACGCGGGGCATACACGAGTACGCGGGGCGTACTTCGGATGAGTCCGATGACTCGTTCTCGGATAATACGGGAATTAAAGATTTAATTTAAATACAAAATTATTTAATAAACTTCGAAAATTCATATATTCTTCATACGAACTCCGTTTTCGACGTTCTTTATATCCACGCGAAGGTGAGACTACGCTCTATAACTTTCGTTTAGACTCTGTCGGCTAATTTTAACTTTATTTTTATTATTTATTTTTAATAGGCCGGGACAGAAACTTTCGTTATAAATTCATAACTTCTTCGTTTGACGTCCGTTCTCGCCTAACTTTTCATCGCTTCGATACCAACAACGAGATCTTCGATTCTCGTTTAGATTGCTTCGGCTAAAAACCGCTCGATCTCAAATCGAGTATTTCAGGCTGTATACCGCTAAGCCGAAACTTCGATAAATCATAACTTCCTCATACGAAGTCAGATTTGGGCGTTCTATATATATTCGGAAACCTCGTTTCAACTACTACAATTTTATCCAAAGATATCAAGTTTATTTTACACTTAAATTTTGACGCTTATTTATATTCTTAATTAATCAAACCACATAATTAAGCAATTAAGCACAAAACACATAATAATCAAATAATACACTCTTATTATTTCAAAACGGGTTACAAATGTTAACCTAGACTATTACATTGCTAAAAATGGCAAGCCCGGAAACACAGGCGTTACAATTCTCTCCACCTTAGAATGATTCCGTCCCCGGAATCACACATCAACAAACAAATACAGATAGCGACTCAACATGTCACTCTCCGTCTCCCAGGTGAGATTCGGCCCATTCGTGTGTTTCCATCGGACAAGCACTAACCCAACCATTTTGCGTCACAACTTCTTAGTCTTTCGGTCAATAATTGCCTCTGGTTCTTCAATCAACCTTTTATTCTCATCAATTCTCAATTCAGAAATTGGAATTATGTCGGGAACTTCTCCCGTGAACTTCCTCAAATAACACACATGAAAAGTGTTGTGAATTCCATTCATTTCTTCGGGTAATTCGAGCTTGTAAGCTTGGTTCCCAACCCTCTGAAGAACTTTAAACGGACCAATAAACCTTGGACTCAACTTTCCCCTTTTACCAAATCTTATATGTCCCTTCCACGGCGAGACTTTAAGCAAAACCGAATCTCCAACCTCAAAAGTCATCGGTCTTCGCTTCTTGTCAGCATAGCTCTTTTGACGATCTTGAGCTGCTAACATTCTTTCCCTAATTATTTTCAACTTTTCAGTAGTTTGATGAACCATCTCCGGTCCCATAAACTGCTTTTCCCCAGCCTCAAGCCAACAAGACGGCGTACGACACTTATGTCCGTACAAATCTTGATAAGGTGCCATCTTAATGCTTGAGTGAAAACTATTATTATAGGAAAATTCTACCAACGGTAAATGTTCATCCCAATTACCTAGGAATTCCAAGGTACATGCTCTCAGCATATCTTCAAGTGTTTGTATCGTTCTTTCACTCTAACCATCAGTCTGCGGATGGTAAGCTGTATTTAAACATAACTTGGTACCCATTTCCTCTTGTAGACTTTTCCAAAACCTTGAGGTGAAACGGCTATCACGATCCGATACAATCGTTAACGGAACACCGTGAAGCCTCACAATTTCCTTCACATAAGAATTCGCAAGCTTTTCCATAGACCATTTCTCCTTGGCTACTATGAAATGCGCACTCTTAGTGAATCGATCAACGACCACCCAAATCATATTGTGACCATTCTTTGTTCTGGGCAGTTTAGTGACAAAATCCATAGCAATGTCTTCCCACTTACCCATAGGCACAAGCAATGGTTCTAAACTCCCGTACGGTTTCTGATGTTGTGTCTTTACTCTCGCACAAGTCACACACTCAGCCACATACTTTGCAACATCAAGCTTCATCGTCGGCCACCAGTAGTAGGGTTTCAGGTCCCTATACATTTTAGTGCTACCAGGATGAATTGAGTACATGGTTTTGTGAGCTTCTTCCATCAGAAGATCTCTGATTCCCCCTATCTTTGGTATCCAAATCCGATCTTGGAACACCTTCAGTCCATGACTGTTTACACCGAACACCAATGTTTTACCCAAACGTTCCTCCTTTCGGTCATTCTTTTCAGAAGCTTCCTCTTGATCTTTCTTTATATTCTCCACAATTGTCGAGATAACTTCTATTCTCAATGCTTTTGGCCTCTTCCTTTCAAAATTGACTTTCCGACTGAGAGCATCAGCAACAACATTAGCTTTACCGGGGTGGTAAAGTATCTCGCAGTCGTAGTCTTTAAGTAATTCTAGCCAGCGTCGTTGCCTCATATTCAATTCTTTCTGATTAAAGAGATATTGGAGACTCTTATGATCAGTGAAAAGTTTGCACTTCGTGCCATAGAGGTAATGCCTCCATATTTTCAGAGCGAAAACTACCGCCGCCAACTCCAAATCATGAGTCGGGTAATTCTTTTCATGCTCCTTCAGTTGTCGAGACGCATATGCTATCACCTTTTCTCTTTGGGTCAAAACACAACCCAATCCAACACCAGATGCATTGCCATAAACAACGAAGTCTTCAACTCCATCGGGTAGAGAAAGTATCGGTGCCTCGCATAGCTTCTTCTTTAGCTTCTCGAATGCTTCTTTATGCTTATCACTCCAAGCATAAGTAGCTTCTTTGTGGGTCAAAGCTGTCAATGGAGTAGCGATCGAAGAAAAACCTTGGATAAACCTTCGGTAATATCTGGCTAATCCTAAAAAGCTTCGAATCTCCGTGGGACTTTTCGGTTGTTCCCACTTCATCACAGCTTCAATCTTTGCTGGATCAACCATTATCCCTTCTTGGTTGACCACGTGACCCAAGAATTGGACTTCACGAATCCAAAAATCACATTTGGAGAACTTTGCATACAGCTTCTCCTTCTTCAAAACTTCTAACACATCTCGCAAGTGTCTGCCATGCTCCTCCTGGCTTTTCGAGTAAATCAGAATGTCGTCTATGAACACTATCACGGATTTATCAAGGAACGGATTACAAACCCTATTCATTAAATCCATGAATGTTGCGGGAGCATTGGTTAGTCCAAACGACATAACCAAGAACTCGTAGTGTCCATATCTAGTTCTGAATGCAGTCTTCTCGGTATCTTGCTCTCTTACTTTTAGCTGATGATATCCTGATCTAAGATCGATCTTCGAGAAATAGCTCGAACCTTGCAATTGATCAAACAGGTCATCAATCCTTGGCAACGGATATCTATTCTTTATTGTTGCCTTGTTCAGCTCTCTGTAATCGATGCATATTCTCATACTTCCATCTTTCTTCTTCACAAATAGCACCGGAGCTCCCCAGGGCGATGAACTAGGTCTAATGAAACCTTTGTTCAATAACTCCTGAAGTTGCATCATCAGCTCCTTCATCTCCGTCGGTGCTAATCGATAAGGTGCTTTTGCTATTAGCGTGGTTTCTGGTAACAAGTCAATTCTGAACTCCACTTGTCTATCAGGTGGTAATCCAGGAAGATCTTCGGGAAATACTTCCGGATAATCACACACCACTGGAATGCTCTGCATCACCTTCTTTTCCTTCTTAGCATCAATCACGAATGCTAAATATGATATACATCCCTTGGTCAAACACTTTCTAGCTTTCATTAGGGAAATGATTCCAGAATTCACTCTGCGTTTGTCCCCATACACCATAAACGAATCTTTCCCAGACGGGTTTACTTTAACTATCTTCTTCTTGCATAAAATTTCGGCATCATTGGCGCTAAGCCAATCCATTCCCAAAACGATGTCGAAACCATTTAGTTCGATAGGCAATAATTCCTCGTGGAACTTATTCCCATTAAGGTCGATTAAGATGTTTTTCATACGATGGCTAACAGGTACAAACTTGCCACTAGCTACTTCGACTAATAAAGCATTATCTAGTCTATCAACAGGCAAAGCTAGCTTTCTACCAAACTCATGCGAAATAAAGGAGTAGTTGTCTCCAGAATCAAACAAATTTGAGCAGGTAATTCGTTTACGAGAAAGGTACCTGAAGCGACACCAGCTTCATCTTTAGCAGCTTCAAGTGTCATCTGGAAGGCTCTCGCCTTCAGCTTTGGTGGAATGTTGGGCCTAGTTGCCTCCTTCTTCTTCGAACAGTCTTTCAAAATATGCCCCTCTTCATTACAACCAAAACACATCCTTTTGTTGTTCGGACATTCATTGGAAAAATATCCAACCCTTCCAAACTTGTAGCAGGTTACATCCTCGCTACATTTCCCAAAGTGCTTTTTCTTACACTTATCACACCACTTCGCTTCGCCTCCTTTTCCTCCAAACTTTTTCGAATCAGATTTCGAAAATTTGCCTTTCTTACTAGAACTAGATGTTCCCTCAAACTTTCTTTTCTCACCAACCTCAACCTTGTTGGTGGTTCTCCCCTTAATCATGTTCTCAACAGACTTGGCAGCCCAGATAGCTGCCTCTAGAGTATGTGCCTGACGTACTGGCACCTCGTACTCCCATGAGAGTCCCTTCGCATACCGGTCCACCTTTGTCAGCTCGTCTGGGACGATACGCAAGGAAAACTCCATCTTATCGGTGAAGTTATTGGTGTATTCATCAACTGACATGCTGCCCTTCGTCAATGTCAAAAACTTATTCTCCAACTCCAACAGATTTTGAGCCGAGCAGAACTTGCGCTTGAACTGCACCAAGAGTTCTGCCCATGACAATTGCAGTGGCTCATTAGGGCTTAAAGTCTTCCCTAGAGTGTTCCAACAACGAACGGCTCCACCTCGGAACTGACGCACTGCATAGATAGTCTGCAACTTACCTCTGCAGCCACAAGTCATGAAGGCTAACTCCATTTTGGAGATCCAATCCATAACCCCAATCGGATCCTCCTTTCCATTGAAGGTTGATGGTTTGCAAGTTAGAAAGTCCTTGTACTTGCATCCCATTCCATCATTCCTTCCATCATGGTTATCTTGCCTAACTATCGGTGGGTTGGCTTGACCAACAGACCCACTGAAGTTTCCACCTTCTGAGTGCCCATCATTTAATTCAGGCTCTTCCACACGAATTGACAGTTCTTCACGATTCTGTTGAAGCAACCGTCTAGTTTCATCCATCTGACGATCCAACAATGTTTGAATCATCATTTGTACACCAACCATTATTATTGGCTCATGTGCTGCTGCTACAACAGGTATTTGTTCAATCACTAGTGGTTGATTCCTGTTTTCATTAGCATTTCCAACTCCACTTCTTGTTCTCACCATTTTTGATTTACACACCAAATAAGGTGAAATTAGATCCTCAATCATGGTAGATATTCAAATCATCCTTATCACTCCGAAACGTTTACATGCTAGTTCTAATATCGTAGACGTACGCTTAGAATCCTACACACATAAGGTTTCTAGATCCGGTCGGCAACAGACCATAGATCCGAACAAATAATATCATATATGGCAACATATAACATTTAGCACATACAATCATTTTAGGCAACTTTCCTAAAATAAACTAGTGCTCGTGTCTAAAACACAACAGACACACATCTCAAAATTCCACTTAGCATTCTAAGTTTAAGTCTAGAAATCCTACAAATTCCTAGTTCGCTTAAACTAATGCTCTGATACCAACTGTGACATCCCCAAAATCTTGGCGTGAAAAGACCGATTTTCATTTATGCTTTTAAAATAATTTCAGAGTAAATCCTTTTGATTTGAAAGAGTTGCGGAATTTGTTCCCAAAAACAAAACATGATAAAACAATGTTTACCAAAGCATTTCATAAAAGAAATGTATTTTTCATTATATAATCAAAACTCGGGGTGTCATGTTCCGATACAGACCAATAAACATAAACGATAACATTACAAGTCGTTCGACAAATGTATACATATACAGACTTGTAAACAAAACAACTGATGGTTCATCCATCTCATGCCCTTGCGCCACTTCCTGTAATACAAATAAAACTGAGTGGGTCAGGCTTGGGAGCCTGGTGAGCATATAGGGTTTTCAACCCACAATAAATAATTATATTTAATTTCCACCAACCAACAATAACCCAATTACCCATTCCCGTTATTCTCACTTTATGTCCCTAAGACAACTAACATAAGGGACCTAGTCTAAGAATATTTCATCGGGGCGACAACACATGCTTCGGGGGTACCTCAACAATATAAGTCAAATAAGGTAACCATGAGGGGGATGGAGTACAGCGAATGAACACCCAAGTTCATTAACACCTACAGGTGGCGAACCTGATAATGTTCCACAAGACTATCTAGAAAAGTCTGTGGTCGTCATCTAAACTCCGCTAGATGACTAAATCAAACAACAACGAGGCCTCTCATCTGTTTATTACACACCAATTATCTACCCATGTTCTACCCAACATATTAGTAGATAAAAATATACATTTTATACATAGTTTAAAAACCTGTATATCATGCTATAATCCACACATATTTCACATAACAGATGAGGCACACACACACATAACACGTATCTCATAGAGAATAAATCATATCTATGAGTTAGAAGAAAGTGAATACACATTCACACATATAAACAACAATATACTTAAGACACTCAAACCATACTTGTATTATTATCGTGTTTATGAAAGGTAGTATACACTCACTTGATCAGAAGATGATCGGACAACACTACGACTTGCAGAAGTAGTAATCCTCAGCAGATATGGAAGATCTCTACAAAAATCGAACTTCTTGCGGGCAGAGCTTCGGCTCGGGAACCGCACTTCTCGGGATCTTCGGGATCTCGGGACTTGCTTCGGGGCTCTAGAATAATACAGGGGCTTCGGGGTATTTTTGGCACGCAAATCGATGCAAAACGGGAGAGAGAAGAGAGGAAAATAGCAAAGGAGTCGGTTGCCCTCGCATCCTATTTATAGGAGGCTGGAGCCTCGGAGTACGCGGGGCGTACGCCAGTACGAAATCGTCACTGCGTTCGTCATCCGAAGTCCTCGAGTGCGAGTGTCGACATCCTCGGTGTACGCGGGGCGTACTTCGGATGAGTCCGATGACTCATCCTCAGATAATATCGGAATTTAAGATTTAATTTAAATACAAATTATTTAATAAACTTCGGAAATTCATATCTTCTTCATACGAACTCCGTTTTCGACGTTCTTTATATCCACGCGAAGGTGAGACTACGCTCTATAACTTTTGTTTAGACTCCGTCGGCTAATTTTAACTTTATTTTTATTATTTATTTTTAATAGGCCGGGACAGAAACTTTCGTTATAAATTCATAACTTCTTCGTTTGACGTCCGTTCTCGCCTAAATTTTCATCGCTTCGATACCAACAACGAGATCTTTGATTCTCGTTTAGATTGCTTCGGCTAAAAACCGCTTGATCTCAAATTGAGTATTTCAGGCTGCATACCGTTAAGCCGAAACTTCGATAAATCATAACTTCTTCATACGAAGTCAGATTTGAGCGTTCTATATATATTCGGAAACCTCGTTTCAACTACTACAACTTTATCCAAAGATATCAAGTTTATTTTACACTTAAATTTTGATGCTTATTTATATTCTTAATTAATCAAACCACATAATTAAGCAATTAAGCACAAAACACATAATATTCAAATAATACACTCTTATTATTTCAAAACGGATTACAAAGGTTAACCTAGACTATTACATTGCTAAAAATGGCAAGCCCGGAAACACAGGCGTTACAATAAGGACTAAAACCCTAATCTTTACACCTATATAAACCCCCTAAGGCTCATGAATTCGTCCAAGCCTTCCCAAGAAGTCCTAAGGACGAATTCCTACCTCTTTGCTCTTGGTGTTTGTAAGCAATTAGAGGAGTGACACTTGTGACTCTAAGCCTTCCAAAGTCAATTCAAGGAGGAATTAGGATTGTTATTGCTACATAACAATCAAGGTAATATCTTAAACCTAATTATATGTTAATATTGATTTCCATATGATAGAATTAGGGTTTATAGTCTTGGATAAATTGCATGTACAATAGAGAAACCTAGATCCAAGCATTAGGGTTTGTATGAGCACATAGGATGTCTTATGACCAAAACCCATCAGTGGTATCAGAGCCATGATTGGTTTCTATTGTATTGATGCTTGATATGTTTGAAAATTTCGAATTTTGTGTTTCTGGAGGCTGGACTCGCCGAGTCCATAGATGAACTCGCCGAGTCCAAGGTGACTTGACGAGTCCATGCCTGACTCGGCGAGTTGGCTCGTCAGATGGAGGGTATTCCAGGATTTCTTGTTGTTTTTGCTTATGGATAGTTACCTTATCATGTTAGATCAATATTAATCCGATTATATGATATATTTGACTATAATTTTGATCTAATTGAAGATATTTATCAATTAATAAGATAATTGTTTCCTTATGTGATAATTGATTAATTATTTTGAGTAAATTGATATATTGTTTTGCAAGAAATCATTAAATAAATCAAATATGGATAATTATGTGATTAATTGTTAATTTAGATTATTTTTTATTTGATCCTTGTTGTTATGAAAAGTTTCATATTTTGCCCTTTAGGTTTTATAGTTTAAATTTGAACCCAAAAGTTTTGTTGTTTTGAAATTTAAATAGTTGAAACCCTAATGTTTTGAAAAAGGTTTCAAAACTTGCCCTCAAGTTTTGGAATTTAAATTTTGATTAAATGGTTTAATTTTGATGTATATTTAAATTCTAAACCCTAATGTGTTGAAATGTTTCAAAACTTGCCCTCAAGTTTTGGAATTTAAAAGTTGATTAAAAGTTTAATTAGGAATGTTAAATTCTAAAACTCTAGTATTGTTTTGAAAAAGTTCAAATCACACTCTTATGGTTTTATTAATTAATTAAGGTGTATAATTAAAAGGAAGTTTAATAAATCCATAAAAGTTTAGGTTTACAATTTAATTGAATTAAAAGTATAATTGTTAAATTAGACCACCTAGTATTTTAAAAGTATAAAATACACCCTATACTATATATAACATTAAAAGTCTAACATTATATATATGTATGAGTAAAAGTCAGTCTTACCGTTAGTAGGCCTCATTCACGAAGCTGGTCTATAAGGGGTGTTTAAGGAAATTGCCTATAAAATGGCGATTAAATGGGTATCCACTCTTACCCACCGCACTCTTGACTAGTGGAGGGTCGTTAGCCGAACGGGTAGGATAGGACAAAACCTTCCATTATAAGTATAATGAAGTATAAAAGTAACTAAATGTTTTCATAAAATTCCCAATCTTAGTTACTTAGGCAAAAGTGAATTGATGCAATTCCATGAAATTACACTTTGTGCCCTTGCGAAGACGTTAGTGGAGCGTGTGTGGTTAACCGGCACACTAAATGGTTCTAAGCAAAGGTAGCAAAGGGTGACTCAATGTTTATCATAGTTCAGTGGAGCGTGTGTGGTTTACCGACACATCGAATAGGTGACTGTAATATGTGAGGGCACCATGTAAGTTTGCATGGTTATTCACACCCGCTTTGTGATCCTCGGCATCCCAGTCACAAACGAGAGGGGCATATCGAGATTTAAACATGCCATTGAAAGTTCAATGAATCTCAAAGGATCTAGGAGTTTTCATAGATTTAAAACTTAAATTTCTTTTTCGTTTTTCGTGGTGGAAATTAGTGAATATCATTCACTTACCTTCAAATGTTTTGCAATTAGGGTTACGGCATCCCTCTCCCGAGTTGTAGAATATTATGTTGGGTCCTAGCCTTAGTATTTCATTTGGGTGATTTACTAAGGACTCAATCTATCAACTAACTTGAATTTGTTTTTCTCCCATTTTGTAGATGTCAAAGTTCGACAACTATGGTCTTCCCAAATTCCGTGGAACAAGCATTCCACATGAAGATGATATTCCACGATTCGATCGAGGAACAAGAGATCATGCTTCACTTCCTCCTCCTCCTCCAATTGCTCTCCCTAACCCACAAGTTCGAAGGCTTGAAAAGTTCAAGCTCACTCAAGCCCTTTTGGCAAGTAAATATAAAGAAGGAAAGTCCGTGTGTGCACACGTCCTAGGGATGAAGTCACACATTGATAGGTTAAGAATGTTGGAATCCGTTGTCTGTGAGGAAATGGCTGTTGATTGGGTTCTTCAGTCACTTCCTAACTCGTATAGTGAGTTCGTAAGAGAGTACTATATGATGAACTACGACGTGACCCTTATAGATCTCACCTATATGCTTATTGCTGCTGAATCAGCAATAATTTGGCGCAATAGAAAAGCAAAGTTGATTGGTGAATCTGCCTTCGAGACCTTTATGGATATAGACAATGACAATGAAAGACATGCTATGATCGAAAAGTTTGATCATAAGAGAAAGGCGATGTCTGAAGTAGTTCCATGTGCTGTTCCAAAAGAGTCAATTTGCTTTTATTGCCAAGAGAAAGGGCATTGGAGACAAAGCTGCCCCATTTACCTAAGAGATCTAAGAGATGGGAGAGTCGAAACATATGGCTCTAATTTAGGTAAAATCCATTGACTAACTCTTTTAAGCTTCATTCTAGATTCTGAATACATAATGTGATAAGATTACAATTGATGTTTTGAAGGATCGAAGAAAAGAAAGGAAGCTTAAGGGAAGAAGTGAGCAGAATCTAACCGTGAAGGAATGGATTTCGATCGCATTTCTCGAAGATTAGATTCTTGAACTACTACTTAGAGTTAGAATTAGATTGCTAAGAAAGATGTATTAGCATAAGTTTTTCAATGAGTTGCATTGTAAGGACAAATTTTTCCGCAGTAAAATAAATTTTGATTTTAAATTTTATTTATTTATCCTTACAATGGCGTGTATGAAAAAATTGATGTTAAAATGTTTCTATTTTAGCAATAATGGATTTGGTTCTTATTGTGTTATGGAAAGTCGAGAATTTACCAAAAAGGGAGAGTTTCTCATCGCCCAAGTATCAATTGGACAGAAACTTGGAATCATGCAACGTGGATGCACGATGAATGAGAAATTTCGTATTTGGAAATTAGACTAATTCATTGACAAAGTGTCAAGTGAAGGACTAGGAGATCGAGTACACAAAGTTGTGTGTTGATCAAAGTCCACCATAAGAGTAACAAGATATTCGTCATAATTTACTAAAGGTTTAGTAAATATGATTGTACTTATAAGATTAAGTGTAATTCTGAATTGATTGAAAATGTTTAAATCAATAGTAGAACGAATAAAAAGAATCAAGTAGGCAGAAAGATAAAAGTTTCTCCATTCTAAGAAGAAGGGAGAGTACCTTTTATGCTTTATGATAGGTCTTAATGATTAAGAACCATATTTCAATTGATCCTCTAAGTACAATTGTATGTTTAAGAAGAGGAATCAAGAATTGAAGAAATGGTTAAATCAAAAAGTCAATCATACTTCGTTCCAAAACAAGTCTTAAAGTTAAGATTGTGACATTGAGTGAAAAAAGTATTAAGAAGGTTTATAACATTCATTAAATGTGGTAAGTTGTGATGTCTTGGATAAGACAAAGACCAACTAGGACCAATTTATGAAGTGTTTTGATAAAAGCTACACTAACTATTGAATATTTGTTTGTCAAGAAATGATTAATGACAAGAGAATCTTATATGTCAAGGAGTCAGTGGGAGTCTTAATGGTCTTGAAAGGTTTCAAGAACAAATCAAATAAACCTTATCGATCATCACTAGCACACGAGTTAAGGTTTATAACCTTTCGTGATGACATTATTTTGATTCTGTGCCAATCCAATCGAGTTAATTATGCATGAGAGTTCTATGAGTTCTCATTTTGAACACATAAAAGGCAAAGCACCTTAATCAAATAAAGGTACATTGATAGGAAAGGGTGAGCTACTTAACTACTTGGAAGACATGGTGGGCAGCTGTGCTACCATAAGGTAAGAAATCAAGACTAAGAAAGTTCGGTCCATATGAGTTTGAATTTATTGTAAACTTTGGTTTCAACAAATTCACATGGATAGGAACACATACACTGTTTAAAATCTAATTGTCATAAGATTTCCTCCTTCATGAAAATGATTGTGAGGAAATGCTTTCACTAAGAAAGATTTTAAGAAGATAGTGATTGTAAAATTGCATTCTCGAATTCAATTATGGTTACGGTATCCCTTTCCATAATTTGAATTTTGAGGTTTGGCAATTAGTCTTAAGTGTTTAGACACATATATGAACTATCGAAGGCAAAGGTGTAAGTTCAAGAAGCCTTGATAATAGATTATCAAAGCACTAAGTATTAGAAACATGGACTTAAGAAATTCAATAGGTATTGTCTTTCTGGAAGTTAAGATGTTTATGAATACATGTCGAAGCTAGTGGGAGCATAAGTGTTATGTTTTATAATAATCATCATGATAGTGGGAGCATAAATGTTATGATTGTATGATTATTAAGGCACGTATTGCAAAGTTGACAATATTAATTATAGAAAACAAGAGTTATACCTTGCAAAGTAGTAAGGGTTATAAAGTTGTTTTGCTATAATTAAAGGAGAGAATATTATGCTTCATTTCAAATCTAAAGGCTTAGGTTGAGAAATGTTAATAAATTTAGTCAAAGGAACATAGTGTGTTCTTAAAATTTCGATTATGATTACGACATTCCTCTTCACAATTCGAATTTTGAGAACATAGCAAATAAAACATTATGCATTGTGTCCCATACGCTTCGGGTAGAGGATCGATTACAAATGCTTTAATGTTTGACCATTCAAAAATTTCCAAATGTCTAGCGCATTTAGAGGGAAAAAGGACTAGAATCGGTTTTGACTAAAATGATTAAACAACTATCAAAGGACAATCCAAAGTTCGACGAGGATTGGTCGCTTGTGAGTAGTTGGAAGTACAGTATTGGAAAATATGGAAATGTTTCCATATTGGATGGACCACATCGACATCATTACGAATAGATAAGATTCTATTAAGAATGAGTTGTCATATGGAAAATATGGAAGCGTGTCCATATTGGGAATTGAATATTGAAAAATCTATGACTAGATTAGAAACCTTTATGCAAAAGGATGTTCGAAGGAATGTACTTTGAGTGAGAAACATCATATCTAAGGAATTGTCTTGCAACAATCTCCGATAGAAGACTTTATAATATCATTGGCAATAGTCTTTGTGACTTTGGTGCAGTGACATTATGAAAGGATAAGTTGCATAGAACGTTAGAATCTAGCATATTCTATAAGTAGCAAGAATTTGATATTCTTTCACTTAGGCAAAAAGGATTTGGAGTTGTGAAATGAGAATGATTGGAAATGTGTTCAATGTGATCTATTTCATAAAGTAAGAACCATGAGTAAACATTGTGTGCATGCTAGGTGCATGGGACAAGTGTTGGAATTCAAGTAAGAAGTTGATTACCCGAAACGACAAATAATGAGTAATCAATATGGTGATAAATAAAAGGCGTTTTATTTATACTCAAAGGTTTGAGGCCATATGGGATTAGTATTATTCTTGTATTTCACATTTGCATGTTTTGACTTCCAGAATAATTGAGTTTATTAAGAATAATCGAATTATTCGAACGGGCCACAGTCATTCATACGTTGGAAGTAGGTATGAATAAAGACTGTCGTGAATTGGTGTGTGGATTGTCTAAAGAGCATTAGACAGAAGCAAATGTTTGCTGCAAAGTTCATGAGTGCTTATGAATATGAATTTGAGCATTGGATCAAACCCACGCTCACTTGGATCACTCCATGAATTGTATCACGAGTGATTAGTGAGACGATAACATCTTATATTCTTGAAACCGAGATGTGTGAGTTGTATCTTGCGAATCGGTTGCACATTGATAATATGTAAACGCACTAGTAACTTGGTGTTATAAAACATATTGTTGTGTGTGATTTGGTTAGTGAGTGCAAGCAAGCATTGTATCAAAGTTTATCCGTTCCTTTTATCCAAGGAAGGATAAAAGCGATATCTTTTGGGCCCCTCGATGGTTTAGTGATGACAAACGTAAATGCTCGGCCGGGCTAGGGCTAATTTGATTTGTTCAATTAGTCAGTCGTCATAAATCGGAAATCGAGGTATAGTACAAAGAGAATGATTTGAAATCATATCTCATACGATATCTAGAATGGAGGAATATATGATCCCTTATCTAAGGACATGCGTATCTGATAGGATCAGAGTTGACAGCAGCTTTGGAAAGCTACGATTGCAGATCAGGATCCGAAGTCATACGCATAATAGTTATTAGACTTATCCAAGTGGGAGACTGTTGGATTAGTGTCTAAGTCCATAACTATTTTGGTATGTACTTGACCCGATGGTTGGAGAAATAAATAAAGAGAGAGGTTATTATGATTTATTAATATGTTATAAGAATAATATATTAAAGGAGAAATCATATTTGTTTAATTAATATTGGTCAATAATTAATTAAGAATTAATTTTGTGATCAAGTGAATTAAACTAGATGGGCTGAATTGTAATTATAAGGTAAGGATTATCTTAAATATAGGGTGAACGAATTTAAGGAGATAATGCCTTAGAATTCGACTAGGATAAGGGTTTCTAAGACTTATCTTATGGTTGCTTGGTGGGCAAGCAACTAGATAAGAATAAGGACTAAAACCCTAATCTTTACACCTATATAAACCCCTTAAGGCTCTTGAATTCGTCCAAGCCTTCCCAAGAAGTCCTAAGGATGAATTCCTACCTCTCTCCTCTCTCTTTATACTTTCTCCATTTGCTCTTGGTGTTTGTAAGCCATTAGAGGAGTGACACTTGTGACTCTAAGCCTTCCAAAGTCAATTCAAGGAGGAATTAGGATTGTTATTGCTACATAACAATCAAGGTAATATCTTAAACCTAATTATATGTTAATATCGATTTCCATATAATAGAATTAGGGTTTATAGTCTTGGATAAATTGCATGTACAATAGAGAAACCTAGATCCAAGCATTAGGGTTTGTATGAGCACATAGGATGTCTTATGACCAAAACCCATCAAATCTCTCATCAAGCTTCCATTTGTATGCTCTTAAATGACTAGGGGGCCTCAGATTTGACTTTCATATCAAAAGGGAAGGCTTGACTCAACAAAAGAGATCCAAAGTTCATAATTGGGACAAACCACCAAAACCCTAGATAGATCTAAAGATTAGAAAGGAAAGATGCAAGCTTTTTCCCTCCAGAAGCTTTGCAAGATGCTTTTAATGCAGGAACTTGAAGCACCCACTTTATCT
The DNA here is from genome assembly GCF_002870075.4 of Lactuca sativa. Taxonomy (NCBI): domain Eukaryota; kingdom Viridiplantae; phylum Streptophyta; class Magnoliopsida; order Asterales; family Asteraceae; genus Lactuca; species Lactuca sativa. The sequence goes on from NC_056623.2 coordinate 18,138,579, forward strand.
AAGCTTGCTTGACCACCCCTTCTACTTGAAATACACACAAAAAGGCCACAAATGCACACTTTTAGGCTCAAGAATGATATCACAAGGTTTTCAAGAGCATATGGACGATCTAAGGTTGGGGAGGCTCTCTAGGGTTTAGTCCACGGAACATAAGGTTGCTTAAATAGACCTTAAGTCTGGATAATTAGGGTTTTGCAACCCTGGCGCGTACGTCCCGCGTAACTCAAGGTACACCCAACATACCTTGATTCCTCCGCGACTTCATCTATGCAGTACGCTAAGCGTACAGTTAAGTACACCCAGCGTACTTAAGGGGCCATTTTGAAATTAATATTCTCTTTTAGGGTTTTTGAGACTTACAAGAATTTTGGATGTTACAACTCTCCCCCACTTGAACTAGACTTCGCCCTCGAAGTCCGTGGCTGAAAACCGGTCGAGGTAATACTCCCGCATCTCCTTCTCTGGCTTGCATGTCCATTTAGAGACCCTTCGGTGCTGCTATTGCATCTTTACCAACTTCAATTCCTTGTTCCGAAGTCCCTTCGTCTTCCTGTAAAGAATGACAATTGGCTTCTTGACATAATTCAGACCCCCATCCACCTGAATATCATCCAAGGATATAACCGCGGACTCGTCAACAATACACTTCCGAAGCTGAGACATGTGGAAGGTGTTGTGGATCTAACTAAGCTCCTCTGGAAGCTCTAAACGATAGGCTACCTTGTCCAATCGGGCTATGATTCTAAACGAGCCTATAAATCAAGGCCCTAGCTTGCCTCTCTTATGAAACCTGATAATCCCCTTCCAGGGTGACACTTTTAGTAACACAAAATTCCCCACCTGAAACTCAAGATCTGATCGCCGTCGATCAGCATAACTCTTATGGCGGCTCTGCGCGACCCGCAATCAGCCGCGCACCTGCTAGATCAATCTGGTGGTCTTGAGTACCACATCCGTGCTCCCCATCACCCGATGTCCAACCTCATCCCAGCATACTGGGGTCCTGCACCTCCGACCATATAATATCTCGAATGGGGCTCGCTCGATACTGGCATGATAATTGTTGTTGTACGAGAACTCTGCCAGTGGAAGGTACGTATCCCAACTTCCTCCAAAATCCAGCATGCATGCTCGCTGCATGTCCTCCAATGTCTGGATCGTCCTCTCACTCTAACCGTCAGTCTGAGGATGATTTGCTGTACTAAAGTGTAGTTGGGTACCTAATTCCTCGTGGAACTTTTTCCAAAACCTGGATGTAAACCGAACATCCCTATCCGAAACCACTGACACTGGCACCCCGTGCCTTGCCACCACTTCTCGAACATAGATGTCTGCCAAATTTTCTGCGGATATACTCTCGGAGATTAGAATGAAGTGGGCACTCTTCGTCAGTCTATCCACAATAACCCATATGGCATCCACTCCCCTCGCCGTCCTCGGTAGCTTCGTAATGAAGTCCATAGTGATCTCTTACCTCTTCCAAATGGGAATGAGTAACGGCTGAACCTTGCCATGAGGCCGCTGGTGCTCAGCCTTGACCTTCCTGCAGGTCAAGCATCGCTCCGCAAACCAGGCGATCTCCTGCTTCATGCAGAGCCACCAATAACTCAGTCTCAAGTCCCTATACATTTTTGTTGCACCTGGATGTATAGAAAACTTGGACTTATGTGCCTCCTCTAACAATCTCTGCCTCACTCCCCCTCCCAATGGTACCCAAACTCGCTCACACTGAGTCAAAAGGCCGCGACTATCTTTAAAAAACAAAGGATACTGACCCCAAATTTTCTCTATCTTCCAGTTCTCCTTCTTCACCCCCTCAAACTGAGCCCCCTTGATCAATTCAACCAAAGGCGAAACCATTATCATCCTCATACAAATGTCCCTAATCGGGGACCCCGATACCTTGCGAATCAAAGCATCGCCCACCACGTTGGCCTTTCCTGGGTGGTATAGGATCTTGCAGTCATAATCCTTCAGTACATCTAACCATCTCCTCTTCCGCATGTTGAGGTTCTGCTGACCATCAAATACTTTAGACTCTTGTGATCGGTATAAATAACGAACCGCACTCCATACAAATAGTGCCTCCAAATCTTAAGAGAAAACACCACCGCCCCCAGCTCCAAGTCATGCGTGGGGTAATTTGCCTCGTGAGGCTTCAACTGCCTTGAGGCGTAAGCAATCACATGACCAATATGCATCAATATTGCACCAACCCTGATATCGATGCATCATAGTATACCACTAAATCATCCAGCCCCTCAAGCAGTACCAGAACCGGAGCCTCGCATAACCTCCGTCTTAGGGTCTCAAAAGCCCTCTGCTGATCCTCACCCCACCGAAAAGTCACATTCTTCTTGGTCAAATGGGTCAATAGGGTGGCAATCTTGGAGAAATCCTGGATAAATCTCCGATAATAACTCGCTAAATCCAAGAAGCTACGAATCTCCGTGGCATTCCTCGGTACCTCCCATCATATCACAACCTCCACCTTGGCTGGGTGAACCGAAATACCATCTTGATTGATTACATGCCCCAAAAACTGCACCTCCCGCAGCCAGAAATCACATTTGGAGAACTTTGCATAAAGCTTCTCCGCCCTCAAGGTCTCCAACACTTCTCTCAAGTGCTGCTCGTGCTACTCTCTGGTTTTAGAGTAAACCAGGATATCATCAATAAAAATGATCACTGACTGATCCAACATCGGTCAGCACACCCGGTTCATGAGATCCATGAATGCTGCCAGGGCATTGGTGAGCCCAAATGGCATCACCACAAACTCATAATACCCATAGCGAGTCCTGAAAGCTGTCTTTAGTATATCCTCATCCTAATCGTCATCTAATGATACCTGGACCGAAGATCAATCTTGGAGAACCAAGATGCACCCTGAAGCTGCTCAAATAAATCCTCGATCCTTGGCAAAGGATAACGGTTCTTCACCGTTAGCTTGTTCAGTTCCCTGTAATCAATGCACATCCTGTGTGTTCCGTCCTTCTTTTTCACGAAAAGGATCGGTGCTCTCCATGGAGAACTGCTCGGACGGTTGAACCCTCGATCTAGCAGCTCTTGAAGCTGTGTCGATAACTCTTGCATCTCAGGTGGTGCCAACCGATACGGTGCCTTGGCTATCGGAGCGGCACCCGACACCAAATCGATGCGAAACTCCACCTGCCTCTCCGGAGGCACCCCAGGTAATTCTTCTGGAAAAACATCTTGAAAGTCCTGCACTATCGGCACTCTGCCAATATCCCCTACCGCCTCTAACCACGTATCTGAAAAATAAGCCAAAAATACCGTGCAACCCTGCTGCAAAAACCTCCTGGCCCTCACGACTGAATAGAGGGTCGGCCCCTACCAGGCCCTCTCGCCCTGAATTACCAGCTCTCCCCTCTTTTGGGTTCGAACCCGGACCAAATGTCGCTCACAATCGATCATGGCCTCATTGGCCCCCAACCACTCTATCCCAATGATTACCTTCAATCCTGACAACGGTATGGGAACTAAATCGACGTGAAACCTCTCGCCATCCACATTCAGGATGCAGTCCAGATATACCCTCGTAGCACTCACAGTGCGATCATATACAATCTCCATCTCGAGAGGGGTATCCAGAGTCCCTGGCGCGCCTCAGAACTTCTTGCTAAGTGCAAGAGACACGAACGATCGGGTAGCATCCGAATCAAATAGAACATGAGCTGACATACCATTGACCAAATAGGTCCCTATGCAAAACATAATACACACATATAAGTAATTATCAACACAAGATAGAGAAGAATAAACACATACCAGCCACGACGTTTGGTGCTGCTCGAGCCTCCTCGGTAGTCAGTTGAAAAGCACGACTTTTCACCGCTGGAGCCTCCGCCTTGACAGGGCGGCCGTCAGTAATCCTCATAGTGGCGGGCGCGAGTGCTGTCACTGATCCTCCTCCTCCTCCCTGCAACCTTGGACAATCGGCCTTTTTATGGCATGTTTGGTTGCAGTGAAAACATATCAAGCCCTTCTTGGGGTAATCCTTACTCATGTAGCCTGCCATCCACAAGAGTAACATCCTGATATCCCGGCTATCCGACAAGCCCCACTATGAAACCTCCCACACTTGGCACACTGACCCCAGCCCTGATGGCCCTTACCCGAAGAATCAGAGGTTGTCACACCCCCGAACCAGACGGCGGAAACGTCCGAGGGCTGTCGTGACTTAATTGAATACCATAACATTGAATATATATGAAACATAACAACATTCGTCACCATGCATTAATATAGTACAACTGATAAAGTTTACATGCAGTACATTGTTCAAACATTACATTCCCAAAAATAAATTGTTCGGTTCGTTAATAAGTAAACTGCAAGCCATCACTGAGTACATTTTCCTTTGATTCACTGGTTACCTGAGAATACAAGTATTTTGAAAAACGTCAACATGTGAAATGTTGGTGAGTTCATAAGCGTTATTTGAAAAACAATGTTTTGTATCGTTTTGAAAACCACCAGAAAATCCGATATTTTCTGAAAAGAGCTTTTGAAAACATTGTGAAGATCCATAAGTATGCTTGTTTGTTTCTATAGTTGTAAGAAGAATGCTCGTCAAAATTGGGTACATTTTGAAAACCTTGTGTATCGAAAAAAAAACCCTAGGAAAACCCGATGTCTTCCTAATTCCTTGGATTCCATGAAGTTAAAATAAAACCATTGCAGCGCGCGAAGTCATTAAGTCCAGGCGACGTCGGATTATTTTTGCGCATGATTAATTGCTATAAACACGCGTTACACAAACGACCCGTTTATAACTATACTAACGATCCCGTAGGCGTCGTCCGTACTAATCACGTTATCCAACCGCCCTGACTTCGAGTAATCCCACATCCGAAGAGAAAGAGGACACGAAGACCCCGATGACTCCATTAACCGGTTGGGAAAAAAAAAGGTACCAGGGGCCCTTGACCCGCCTCGCATGAAATACCGACTTTACTAGCAATACCATAGGACCCTTGGGGACCAATAGTATATAAGCCATTGAAAGTCCTTTTACGCTGTGTTAGATCATGTAAGACCCAACAACTCGTAAGGTAGAAGTCTTCGGGCCTTAAGATCAGGTCATTGGGCTAGCTAGGCCCAACAAACAAGATTTTACACTTTGGGGCCCAAAGATGGTGCGTAGACGTCTGTGCACTCTCACGTGTATATTGAATTACCAAATGTTTTCGTGTATGAATCGAGTTATTGTCGTGTTAGTATTTTCGGATTGTTATTGATTCGAGACCGAATCAATTCGTTTAACAACGATTTTTGGTATTGTTGTGTATTGTATTACGTAGGTAGTCGCGGTGCCAATATTTGATCAAGTTGCGTGTATTGAATTAGCCTTGAAAGTTTTCTGTTTTCAGCCCCTCATTGTTTGTAAAATTTACTTTTTCAACCCTCTAATTAAATAACTTTTCGGTTTGGTCCTTAAATCATTTTTCTTGACATTTTAACACCAAAAATTATTGAAATTAATATTTTTCAGCATATTTTTCATTGAAAACAGTTTAAGTCCCTGAAATTGCAGTTTTCTCGGTTATAACCCCTCTTTTTCGTAGTTTTTACAATTTTGGCCCAAATTGGAAAATTTTTGCAACTTTGGTCCTTTTTAAATTTGAAAAGCATTTTAAACCTTTGAAAAGTACTTGGAACACTAGTAGTCCACTGTTTTACAGAAAAACACAGTTTTGGCCCTCCAAAACAGAAAATTTCGCATAATGGGCCCTATTGGGCCGAAATTGTCATTTTTTAGCCCATTAAGCTTGAAATTTATATTTTTAATCCTCCAAATGAGTATATTTCCAGAAAATATTTTATTGAAACTGTTTTGACACTCCTCATCCATCAGAGTTCGTGATATGTCATTTTGGGCCCTTTAACTTTATATTTTTAACATTTTATGTCCAAAAATTGAGTTTTTAGCCCAAAGAAGATGTTATTAAGCCATTTAGCTATTTTTCTTGGAACACTTTGTATGTATAAATATATTTGATGCTAGTATCATTTAACATAAAGTATATCTCGATTTTTAGGGGTTTATGGCTAGATCCAACATCATAAACACACAAAATCACACATATAAGCATAGAAATCATACAAGGCATACAAAACACATATAGATCTACACTTTCACTTGTATTCCCCCCCCCCCCCCCCCCCACAAAACTCATAAAAACAGAAAATAGGGGGTATGAAGCTCACCTTAGGGTGTGATTTCGGTTTTTTAAGAAAAGATGGGAGAAAACTTGGTGATTTTTGGCCTTAGCACCCTTTTCTTGAAGATCTCGAGTTTGATGTGCTTCTAGGATGTAAGATCACGGGTTTTGAATGGATTAGGAAAAGATTTTGATAACAAAAAGAATCTAAGTCATAGATCTAAGCATAATCTTACCTTAGATGAAGATTTTGTGGAAATCTCCTCTTGAAAGCTTCCTAAATTTCGAGATCTTTGAGTGGAGAGGGAGGAAGTGTTCTTAAGAGAGTTTGAGAGATATTTGTGTATGTGTGTGTGTGTGTTTCGGCCGAGAGTGAGGGAGGGAAAAGAAGAGAAGTGATCCTTGATGAGATAGGTGCTTGGAAGTATGAGTTCCATGCATGGATATCCAATGAACAAAAATGAGGTGGCAATCCAAAGTCAACTCCTCCTTTACCCTTGGGCTTGGGCCGAAAATAGAGAGGGAAGGAAAGATTTTTGGGCTTTTTGCCTCTAGGCCCAATATTAGAGTTAGTTTGGGTGATCATTGGCCCTTTAAAATAAAATTGTGATTTTTATTCTTCATTAAGCTAGATTAGGTTAATTATGGATCAATGCTTTTAATTCACTTCATTCTAGGCCCACTATGGCCCAAAATGTTAAAATAAATGATTGTGGGTCCAATTAGAGCCCAATTAGGGTTCTAAGCCCATGATAGTCAAATTGGAAGCTTATTGGTCCATTTGGGCCCAATAAGGAAGTCCTAGTCCAAAGTGGACCTAAACAAGAACTTCTAGGGTTTCCAATTGTTTGATGACTATTTGTAGTACTTGTATGATGTATTGGATTGAAGTTTTTGATGTCATAATAATAGGTGTCACACATGTTCTTAAGTTTTTGATTCACATTAACTTGAGTGTATAGATTACATGACACAAAATTTCTAGTTGTGACAGAGGTCTTAGGCTTTTTAACCTGATCCCCTGCAGCCTGTACCTGCTCAGTATTCCACTTCGTGCGGGACTCCAACTCCATCTCCCTCTCATGATCCTTCTCCACCATCTCGTTCAGGGTTTTGCACCCTGTAAAGCTCATAAGCTCCCGAATATCATCCCTCAACATAGCATGATATCGGGTCCGCCTCATCTCCTCATCCGCAGCATACTGAGGAATCAACAAATCTCGCTCACGAAACTTGGTAGTGATCTCCGCCACTTTCTCAGTGGTCTACTGCAGCCCATGAAACTCCCTCACCAACCGTTGCACCTCAATAGGTGGTGCAAACTCCGTATCGAAACGTCGAACAAACTCAGCCCACGACATCTCAGCCACACCGGCTACTCCTACCTGGCTAGTAACTTCACCCCACCAATCTCTGGCCCTGTCCCTCAGCAAACAGGAAGCAAATCCAACCTTCGCCTCCTCTGGGCAAGAACTCGTGGGCTGGGCATTCTCAATGTCAGCTATCCAGCGTCTGCTCATACTAGGGTCCCTGACCCCAGAGAACTCCGGAACTCCACATGCCTTGAACTCCTTAAACGAGGGAGTTCGGGCTCCACCTTGACCCGCAGAAACATCGGCCCTGAATGCCCTAAGTCTCTCCTCCATGATCTCTATCATACCTTCCTCTACCGTCCCAAATATGACTAGGGTAGGGTCAAGGATGCCCTTCGTAACCTCGGCTGCAATCAACTTACGCAAACTCTCATCAATACCATCAGTAGAGCCGCCTGACCCAATCCTGGATCGAAATCCCGATCCCGACCCCTCTGCTCCCAACCGTTTCATCACCATGCTGAACTGAAATATCATAAATTAAAATAATTAGGATTTCCATATAAGGGATCTTCCTACTCTGGTCCTCCTTGAGGTCATCAGGTCTAGCAATGCTTCAGGTATAGGTCCTGTGCTTCCAGTAGTACGGGCCTAATACTACCTTCCACAACTACCTGTACCTTTCCCCACTACTCTACCTGATAACTTTAATTCGTCCCACAACCCAACCATACCCTGCAATACCAGGTACATTAGCCTTAGGCCGACCTAAGATTCCCTCCATTCACAGCAACCAAACCAATCATGACAGGCTACTCTATGCATGCAAACTATACACAGAACGGATCAAATAGACTTTCGAATAATAGATTCTACCCTAAGACTACATCCAACGAGGAAAAGATCATAAGGCCAAATCAATCATTCTGAGGCTATAAGCTCATAACCGTATACAATTTTTAAAACATACACTTAGCTAGTTCCATATAATCAACTAAGCTCAATATCAGTATAACATGGTTATTCAGATTGGGAAACTACTTACTTGGCTCGGCTGATCACGTGCGTCGCACTCTCATCATTTGGGTTTCTTTTAAATTCCCTTTTAGTTACTTTTGAAAACATTTTATCACCTCCTTAGTTTGAGTCCTGTCACACCCGAGGATGTGCCCAGATCCCTCAAACCAAGGCTCTGATACCAACTTGTAACGACCCAATTTTTTTACAATGAAATTTTTTCACCTTTGAGTTAATCAAAACAATCTCATAAACGACAGATTCCCAAACATATGTTTTCAAATTAATATTCATTACATCTTTGTTTTCCTTTTTAAAACATTAGAGGGTCCCAAATACATTAAAAAAAAAGATAGAGTGCGCGCCACGTCATCATGCCGGGCCCTTGCCCTTGGGCCCATAAGTACCTGAAAAAAATCAACAACCTGTAAGTGAAATGCTTAGTGAGTTTCCCAGAGCATACCACACGTAAACACATACACATATCCTGATAGCTAATTCAAGCTACACACATGCCACAGAAACCATGCAATACAATCAACAAGAATACCATGGGCTACACCACATGGTCTTTACCTAGCACTGCCATGGGCTACCCGACATAGCCTTACATCGAATGTCATGGGAAAAAAAGATATAGTGCGAGCCATGTCATCAAGTCGGGCCCTTGCCCTTGAGCTCAGAAGTACATGAAACAAATCAACAACCTGTAAGCGAAATGCTTAGCGATTTTCCCAGAGCATACCACACACAAACACATACACAATCCTGATAGCTAATTCAAGCTACACACATGCCACAGAAACCATGCAATACAATCAACAAGAATGCCATTGGCTACCCCCACATGGTCTTTACCTAGGACTGCCATGGGCTGGCCTTACATCCAATGTCATGGGCTACCCCACACGGTCTTTACCCAGGAATGCCATGGGCTACCCCACATGGTCTATATCTAGTGCCACGAGCTCCCCCCGGGGTCTTCCATACCAACATAACATCACATAACATAACAATTTATAAATGAATAACATACATACAACACGTATACATAATGGGTCGGCCTTGGTGCCGTAGACCCATAGGTATGGTGAGAAGACTCACCTCCGTCCGATGAATATGAATATTGCCTTCCTAATAATTTGCAGCCTCCCGAGCTGAATAACAACAATCATAATACAATCATTAATAGGGACTTAATTACCCAAATAGAGGCCCAATCTTCAAAGTCTACCCCTAAGGCCTAATTACCCTTTTCATACAAATGGGCCCCAAAGTCCAAGTCCAAAATCCTTAATGGGCCCCTTGGCCCAATAATGCCCAATTAATAAGTCCATGGCCTAAACAGGTAAAAAGGCCTATAACTCACAGAATCCAGTCAAGCCCAACAACGAAATGAGGCCCGAAGGCCCAAAACAGCTTAGGGCCCAACTGAGCTGCGTACGCCCAGCGTACCACCGTGGTACGCGCAGCGTATTGAAGGTTTGGGCACTACACACCGCGTACAGCTGGTTACGCCCAAGATACAAACGGCGTAAGCAATTTTTCCATTAAGTGCTTAATACTCGAATCTATCACGACCAAAAGTTAGATCTAAGTCTGAGAAGGTGTCTTAAGGCATAAAGTAGGCAACTTTATGCCCTTGTATGACTGATACGCACCCAACCACTCCATTAAGACCTTTCCAAAGTCTTTTACCCATGCACGAGGTCAAATCTCTCATTAAGCTTCCATTTGTATGCTCTTAAATGACTAGGGGACCTCAGATTTGACTTTCATATCAAAAGGGAAGGCTTGACTCAACAAAAGTGATCCAAAGTTCATAATTAGGACAAACCACCAAAACCCTAGATAGATCTAAAGATTAGAAAGGAAAGATGCAAGCTTTTTACCTCCAGAAGCTTTGCAAGATGCTTTTAATGCAGGATCTTGAAGCACCCACTTTATCTAAGCTTGCTTGACCACCCCTTCTACTTGAAATACACACAAAAAGAACACAAATGCACACTTTTAGGCTCAAGAATGATATCACAAGGTTTTCAAGAGCATATGGACGATCTAAGGCTGGGGAGGCTCTCTAGGATTTAGTCCACGGAACATAAGGTTGCTTAAATAGACCTCAAGTCTGGATAATTAGGGTTTTGCAACCCTGGCGCGTACGTCCCGCGTAACTCAAGGTACACCCAACATACCTTGATTCCTCCGTGACTTCATCCATGCAGTACGCTAAGCGTACACTTAAGTACACCCAACGTACTTAAGGGGCCATTTTGCAAATAATATTCTCTTTTAGGGTTTTTGAGACTTAGAAGAATTTTGGATGTTACAAATGACAAGTAGGCATGACACCTCATTCAACTCTTCCATTAAACCCCCCATTGTGGATGCTCTTAGTTCTTTCAGGGATCCATGGATGGGGTGGGACCCACTGTTTATTAACAATTTCTTTAATAACTAAATAATCAACAAGCATTAAATTAACGAAGAAGGAAATATACAGGGACAATATAGTTTTCTTTACATTTGGCAAGGACCAAACACATAATAAAAACATACAATAGGGACAGTCTGAGTTTAAAAAAAGTTAAGAATTAAATACATAAATTACCTCAAACCACAGAAACCATTCATGTAATTTACTCTAAAAATTATGAAATATGATGGTTATCTAGAAAGGATAGGATACATATTTTGTGAAATACAATGTTTGGAAATTTTGACTATATGCTAAAGTTTAAACCAACCAAACATGCTCATAAACATACAATTAAGAAGAACTGAATATATTAATTCATCTAATAATAACTTTAAACAATGTTGAATATAAAATTTTGCCTTATGGTATACATAATAGTTCTTATACTACATCAAATAACCCAATCCATAAATAATTGTGGATCCAAACCGAAAGACAAAGGAAATCCATCTAATAGTGATTAGCAATGCTAGAGAAAAAGAAAAACAGAGGTGGTAGCAATGTACGTTGCTCACTCTAGTGATGGTGGCATTAGTTGGTGACCACTATGACGACATCGTCAGGGAGACACGAGACACAGGGGCAGCGGTTGTGATTAATGAGACAAGAAATCTATTTGGATGGCTAGGTTAAAAAATGGAGGAAGAGTGAGCATGAGTGAATTAGGTTATAGAAAAGAGAAAAGAGAGCGAAATATTTTTTGAAAATCTCAAACGATGGATGTCAGGTCTTAACGAAGGGCATCCACGGTCCATTAAACTTTAAAGAGTTCAATGAATTGTTGTGTCACTGTCACATCAATATTTTACTTTTTATTCAATTATATTCTTTAACATTCAAACTCTATTAAACCCTACAAAGTTTACTGGATTTCTGTTTATATACATAATTATAGATTTAAAATTAATGTGTAATATTTTATCGAAATTAATATTTATTAGATCTATAACAGATAAATTTCTTTTTCAGTAGGTTTTTACTTTTAAATATTTTATTTGATTTATTCATTTGAAAAATATAATACCTAAAAATATGATATATTAAATAAAAAATACCTAAAAATATGGTTAATTTTATTTGTGGTTTACTTCAAAAAATATAGAAATCAAATGTAAAAGTAACAAGAAAATATGACTAAATATATATATATTTGGTTTGAAATTTAATTGAAAAAAAAAACTAAATCTATTATACCACTTAATAATCATTCAATCCTTCATATAATATTTCATTCGACTTCTATTCAATTATAGTCATTTTTTATTCAACTTTTATTAAATCTGATTATGGATGTTCTAAATGGGTCATTCCCACATATTCATTTTCTTTTATACGTATATATGATGAGAAGAATAATCCAAATGGTGTCCATGCCACTATTTGTACATGGGATCCGCCACTGTCCACAAATAACCCGATATGTGGATTAACTTAAGAATGACATAAAAATATTTGAAATATGACGTTTTCATAAAATATACATAAAAAAAATTGGTCCGTGAAACATTCTGAACCAAACTAGTTTTGATCGATTTGATGTGTTCATACGCTATCAATAATTCATTTGGAAAATGTAAAACTTAAGTAATCCGTTTGCGCATGATTTTTAGTTGTAATTTTAATATAAAGTTTACAATTTGTAACTCATTTATTGAAATTTATGTCTTCAAGTCCAATATGTTCGAAGGTTTTATCTAGAAGCTTATGGAAATGTTTAAAAGAACTTTTAAAACTCTATATTCATGCCAAAGCTCATAAATTTACATGTTTTTGTCTTCCTTTTAACGGTCTATATTTGTTTTCCACATGTGGTTCCATCTCTTGACTAACTAGATATATTTTTTCCAATCAAATCATCAAACTTTGACTTTGACTAATTGATACCACAACTTTCAAACCTACACCATACGCCACGCAAAAACCTGCATATAATAGCCTATGTCCTGTTAGAGGTTTAAGTTATATCACATCACCAAATCACAAGAAGCAAATCTTTAGAAGAACAGTAGCTTTCACACATGGCGTACACAAAACTATTTTGCTTCATGTTGGTTGCAGTTCTTCTAGCCTCTGTTTCAGTGGCCAGAAAACGAAACGCAACTCATATTCAATTTTACATGCATGATACTCCTACTGGCCCAAACCCCTCTGCAGTTCGTGTCGCAGGGCAACCGATCAACGCCACGGACTCCAACATGGGTGCCATGTTCGGGTTCGGATCCATCTATATCATGGACAACGCACTCACTGCTACACCTGATATCAACTCCACCCTTATTGGTCGAGCCCAAGGGCTGTATGCCATGTCTTCCCAGGAAAACGAGGTAAGCCTCCTCATGACCCTCACATACAACTTCGTCTCAGGGGTCTACAATGGTAGCTCTGTCAGTGTGGTTGGTCGGAACCCTGTCATGGATGAAGTTAGAGAGATGCCTGTGGTGGGAGGTACTGGCGTTTTTCGGCTTGCTCGTGGTTTTGCTCTGGCAAAGACACATTCGATGAATCTAGTTGATGCGATTGTCGGATACAATGTCACCATAATACCTTACTATTAAAAAGTATCTAGAGTTGAGTTCAATAGTTGATACGTTTTTACTTCAATTTTGGAATATCTACGTTAGTTTGATCATGTATGCCTGCCTTGTTATTGTACACCATAATTTACATCATAACAGATCATTTTTTTTTTTTTTTTTTTTAATACGAGCACTTTATGGACTTTCAGTTTTACTTTTCAACTTTTCTACATCTTTTAAATGAAATGACTTTTAATTTTAACTAGTAAGTGACCCAGGTCACTTATTTTGTTGGGTTTTTTGCTGCCACTTACATCTGTTATTTGAATTATTTTTAATGTCAGCACATGAATTCATCTGTCTGTGAATCAGTTTTGATAGAAGCCTCTATTATTCCCATATCCTGACTAACCTATACATTATACAAACAAATAGTATTACATTTCTTAAATAAGCATTCATTTTTCTATTCAACATATAAGGGTAAAACGGTCCTTTATTCTCATTCAGACAATATCTTGACTAACCTATACATATAAAGGTAAAATGGTCATTTATTCTCATTCAAACAATATCTTGACTAACCTAGACATTATACAAACAACTAGTATCACATTTGTCAAATAAGCATTCATTTTTCTATTCAACATATAAGGGTAAAACGGTCATTTATTCTCATTCATATAATATATCGAATCTGAAAAACAAATTATTCTTTAATATATATATATATATATATATATATATATATATATATATATATATATATATATATATATATATATATATATATATATATATATATATATATATATATAATGTTTGTTTTTGACTTGGTTACAAAAAAGAGACACTATGGAATAAGTGATGAGTTACAGGGATTATGCATTTAGATATATTAGGGTAAAGTAGTAATTTATTCTCATCCAGTAATACTTTATATTTGGTATGATAGATAACTATTCCCATGTCGGGTATGATAGATAACTATTCCCTTGTCCTGACTTAGCTATACAAACAAACAATTTGTATAACACTTTTCAAAATGAGTAGTCATTTTTTATTGAACATTATTTCACATAAGGGTAAAATGGTCACTTATTGTCATTCATTTTACCCACTCCTACTTTACAACCAAAATTGATAACATATATGTAAAAAAATCATGGATTTACAGTAACAAAAGCCATAGCTTCTTCACTTTTGATCAATAGATATTTCAAGAAAGAAAACATGAACAAAGCCTGAATATGAGAGACCAGCTTCAACTATTCTTTCTTGATTTGTATCTGCACACACATTCACAACATGAATCGAATTTTAAGTAAGTTGAAAAGCTTAAATATGAAGAAATAGAAGTAGGATACTATAAAAAACAAATCAATAGAAGTATGTTGCTATTTATTGAAATTACATAAAAGAGCTAAATGCAAGAAATAGCAACATACTTTCACTTATTTTTGTACTATAGCATCATACTTCCAAACTTTTCATTACAACATTCCACTTACAAATTTGCTCATTTTAGGACATTATACTTCAGTATTTTTTAATATAAAAATCAAAGTGATAATCTATAGAAACCACATCAAAAAAACTACTATAAACATATATTATTTCAAAATATAACGTAAGCCTTTCAGATTTATGTCTTTTAAGCAACCTACTTACATATTTCTTATAATACCAATTTCCTTAACATATTTCTTATATTATCAATTTCCTTATTAGAAAGCATAAAATTAAAAAAAAAAATGAAATATGTTTTTTTTTGGTAAAGAGGTGAGTTGTTATTATTAAGAAGAATAGAAGTTGGTACCTTCAATATGAGGGTAAGAAGAGTAATAAATGGTTCAACCATTTAAGGTAACAGCTTTTGCATACTTCAAAAAAAAAAAAAAAATATATATATATATATATATATATATATATATATATATATATATATATATATATATATATATATATATATATTTTTAACTTTTATCATTGAACTCGCCTCATGTCAACTGAGATGAAAAATGGCTCAGCCTGTACAATTAGTAGCCCACCATGGTGTAACTAAAATTATTTGGTCCACTTAACATTTACATGAGTCCCAATCTAATAATAAAAGGTGCATCACACCATAACTTAAAATAGAAGCCAAAAATACTGTGTTTTCATTTAAATTAAATGTATGACTTGGCATTAAAGTTGTTGGCATTTAGACAATAGCAGCCTACTAAACCTTCTCTATGAATGCAGACTTGTAGTAGATAAATAATCTTTGAACTTAATTAACTCCATGATAATTATTAATAGTATCTTTCCCTTTTTAATTCAAATAACAACTCTCTAGATCCGCTTATTTCAAAATTCAACTCAATAATACACTTAAATTACAGAATGGATACCATGATTTTTCTAATTTCCAGATAATACACATATCGTTGATATCGAGCATTCCCTGAATATAGAAATAACGAAATTTGCATGTTATTTCTTTTTATGTAAATATTACAAACAAATATAGCGCTTACATTCATATTTGAGTTTATGTGTTGTACCGTTTTATCAAGCCATATACATGAATATCCTTTTGGAGTTAGATTAGGGTCGAGGATTCTTAATACTTTCCATCCATACCACCACCTGTGTTTGTTATTTGATCATTTTTTGTGTAAAAACCAAACCGTTGACACAACACACGCTGATGTTGGCTTCATCTTCATCGTATTTGTCGAATTCTTTTCTTCTCCTTGTGCACAGAGATATCAGACATCCACAACACGCCGATTCCTCTTCCTGACTTTGTCTTCCAACACGCGATTGTATCATTGAATCCTCGAGTATTTATCGATATCGAGTCTTGGGTGAAGGTATGACTATCAGATTGTGTTTCGTTCCTCGATTCCAATGGAACTGGAATGAAGCCGTTCTTTGCCGAGTAGGAGCATGATTGAAGAAGTAGTTGAAAAATCAACAAATGCAACAAATTTTACATATCAAGAAACCATTTTTGTCGATATTTTTGCACAAATTCAGAAAGATTGGAGAAAATCGTTGATTTTTAATATATGTATATATAATACAAACACTTTATGCTAACCAGAGAAGTTCCCCGCATTGCTGGGGTTTGAAGCCTTCAGTATTTTTTGAGTTTTTAGGTATAGTCAAATGGTTTTATGGGCTTTGTTTCAAGAGCATACATGAAGTAGGAAATCATGCTATTTATAAAAATAAAATAAACAAACAACAAGTAAAATAAAAATTAAATTCGGGATATTTGTAGTCAAATAAACTGTATGACAGATGAAACAAATAGAAATGATAAATTTCTCACATTTATGAACTCAAGTTTATATAAAAAGGTTCATGTAAAAAGCGAGTATCAAATCTAATATTGAATTTAAAAGTTAAAAGTAAAAGTAAAGTCTATAAAATGAAAAATGATCGAAATTATAGCAATTTTCCTTGAAGGCTCCATTTTCAGACCCAAAATCTTCTCCTCACACGCCATCTGAAACCGGAGTTTGCAACAAATTAGCAAATGTTTTATAATGATGATTTCATAGAAACAAAAAGTAAGAGGAAGTCAATAAAAAACTCATGCCCATTAGCATTCAATGTATCGTGTTCATGAAAAATTACCATAAAGATTGAACATAGAAGCATATATGCTTTTGGGTTTAAAAATGAATAAAAAATGTAATATAGAATCACCAAATCATGTATTATACCAAGTCCAATGTCTAGACCATTGTAAGCAAGAGAAAGCTACAACAACAAAAGATTAATAAATTCAAATTTCAATCTCTAATCATGATATGAAACAAATAATTTGATTTTTTTTTTTGTTTTTTTTACTAACCTTGAATTGGAGTTGGAAAATTTTAAGATATTGAACAGTTTCCACAAGCATTGTGCTTATTTCAACCTTCATTAACAAAATAAAGTAATATTATTATTATTATTTTTTTTCATTAAATGGTAGTAAAATAAAGAAAACTTAAAAAATAATAGGTTGCCTATCAGACTACATTCTTAATCTTAAATTGAAGCTCGGTTCCTTTCCTGAAAAAGAAAAAAAAAAGTTACTTTATCAGACTGCAAAAAGGTTATTCCTCTTAATGTTGCCTTTCGATCTACTTGCCACCACGTGAATTAGTGCTACATTCCTGTTTTGAGCTTGACAGTTTCTGGTTACGTTATAACTTTTTTGAAATGGAGACGAAGGATCTTCAGGGTGGAACTGAAGTGGTTGCATTTATCTATTTAAGTGCATTGTAGATATGGATAACAAATGAAACCCCTGAAATAGCTAGAAATAGATGTAAAAATGTTGTTGTTCTTGCTAAGTATCAACCGATATCATACTATTTAGCATAGCCAATAAACGAAATCAACTTAAGAAAGCAAAAATCTGAACAGTACATTTCAATAGAGGGAATATGTATATGAACTATATACTTACGAATTGACATTGTACCGGATAAGGAAATCGGAACTGATGTAATGGAAGAAAGAAGAAGAGTACCTCAGATTACGAAAAACAACAGAAAACATATTTAAGCCACAATAATATTATCAAACTAACCGAATCCATATTAAAAAATCGGACCTACAAATCCAGCAAAAAAACATGTTACAAGTATTGTAGGAATCGATTCAAGAAAACGCAAGAGTAAAGTAGATAAACGTTACCGGATTAAAATGTGGTACTCAGAATCGGAACCAACTGACAAGCAACCAACATCAAAATTCAAAAGTTAAAACTTAAACATGTAATTGATTGAAAAAAATGCATATAAAGAAAGTAATCCCTGTTAGGCATTTGATCGAACAACTTGCCTGCAATCTGATTTCTATGATTTTGCTTATTCTAAGCATTTGATTTCTATCCTTCTATTAACTTTGAGTGGGTTGTTCATCATCAAGACTTTCGTTCCTAAGAAATCTAAGGCATAAGACTAATCAAATCAAGAGACATCCGATAAATGTAGACGAAGATGGATTGTTGACATCAGTCAACACACAACCACAATAAGCAAAAAAACATCATCACCATCACCAACGACACTGATAACCATGAAATTGGTATCAATATTGTCGATTTCAAAAGAAATCAGAAAAAAGGAAGAAAAAGGAACCTGAGGTGAGACGGTGTAGCTGTAGGGTACGAAGCTGGTGGTGGAGGAGGCTGTGAGAAAGCGGACCGACTGGTTCCAGGGATCCTTCTGTGAGAAGCTGTCGACAGCGGTGCATGAGAAGTTGTCAGCGACGGAGATTTCTGAAGGCCGTTGGAGAGAGGCAATCGGCGATGAAGTTTTCCTGTGACAGAGAAGCCGACGAAGATTATTCGTTTCTTAGAGAATATTGGTGGTTTGGAGGAACGGTGGAAGGAACTGGAAATGGAAAGTTGTTTGGTAGAAGAAGGGTAGGTGGAGTGATTAAACCAACCCTGTTGGAGTTAAAGGTGGTAAAGAAGAAGGAGAGGCGGTGGAAGTAAGCGACGAAGAAAAATCAGGAAGATGAGTAACGCCGTCCAGGAATTTAAAGTGGTGCATCAGTAGAAAGAAAGCAGAAGAAGAAGACGGTGGAAGAAAATGCAGGTGATTGGGCAACATAGGCGGTCGATCCGGGCCAGAACAGTACCGACCCGGGACCACGAATGCATATGTAATTTGAGCAGGGACAAATATTGATAAAACATTAAAACCCACAAACAACAAAAGTCCAGGGTCTAAAATGAAAAAGTATCCACTTTTCCTGTTCACAAAGGGGGTTATATATATATATATATATATATATATATATATATATATATATATATATATATATATATATATATATATATATATATATATATATATATATATATATATATATGGAAGAGTTATATGGAAAATGAATGATTAGGGCAACACATATTTGAACCAATGAAAACATGACAACACATCACTTCCACAATACATTACTTGTAAAGAAAGAAATGGATTGTGGAAGTTTTTGTGGAAGTGATGTGTTGTCATGTTTTCATTGGTTCAAATATATGTTGTCCTAATCATTCATTTTCCATATAACTCTTCCCTATATATATATATATATATATATATATATATATATATATATATATATATATATATATATATATAATGGAACATTGGAATGTGTAAGAATTTTGATTTATATAGATATCCAAAAAAATTGTCATCTAACTTTTTTACATTTTATAATTATAAATATTTTATTTGAATTTATAATATTAGAATTTGTTTTTTGTTAAACTACCCGTGTACCCTTGGAAATGAAATGACTTTAGTGTAAGTTCTTCACAAAAATCCTCCTTAATAAATGAAAGTTTTTTTTTGTCATATGTCAACCTCTTATTAATTTTGACAGTTGTCATTTTGTGGTATTTTAGAAATAAATATTATCCACTTGTCAATTTTTGGTTTATTTCAATTTTTAAAATTAAAGTCATATACTTATATATGTAAAGTATTAAATATGATATATATGATATTAAATTGCAATAAATATGTATCTTCTTTATTTTAAAGTTATACATTAGAAATTATTTTATGTTTACACTTTAATGTTTAATTTTTTTTTTTAAATCAATCCGTGTAATACACGGGTTTCACACTCAAATATAGTATACTTTTTGGTGTTATTGTTGGAACAGTAAGTTGATGAACGGTGTACATTATTCCAAATTTTTATAGCTGATTAACAAACGTCGTAGACGTAGAGCCTGAGTCTGTAAATAAGCCCATTCTCCCTGGGCATTAACGACCCACATCTTTCTAAAAGATTCATTTAATTAATACAACATTTGAACTTAAAAATATCATAAAAATAGATTTCGACTCTCGAACAAGCTTTTTAAAATATCAATTGTCAATTTATTTTGTTATAAAAAAAATTGTTTCAACAAATTTATTGAAGTTTGTTAATTCACCGACGGTGGAAACGGACAACATTAAATAACATGTTATAACACTCTTTATTTTTTATTTCTTTTTTATATTTTCTGATTTTTTAATTTCTATTTTTCCAATTGTTTTTTTTATTTATGTATGTCATAATATTTATAAAAACATATAAATTAAAAACACATATAATTTAATTAGATCCTATATTAAAAATAACATTAGCTAAAAACGACATTACAAAAAAAAAAAAAAAAAAAAAAAAAAAAAAACATTGAACGGAAAAAATACAGTAATCCTAAATTTAAAAAACATATAAATGATAAACTAGTAGTCATCATCCAAATATTTCTTCTTGATCTTTTCTTTCATCTTTCGGAGCACTTCATTTGTCTCAGTGTCATATTTTGTCATAAACAATATGTGAATAACCATAAAAATATGTTTGGTACTCTTGGTGCCATTTATAATCTCATATTATGTGAATAACCATATTTTGTCACAAACAATATCTGAATAACCATAAAAATATGCTTGGTACTTTCGGTGTCATTATCATCTCATATTAATGTGTCGGTTAACCTTACACACTCCATTAATCAATGATAATTTTTCGAGATGCCCATTATTATTCTTTATAGTTACTATTAGTGTGTCTGTTAACTACACACACTCCACTAACTACTATAAACTATAATGTTTAGTTTTATGGATTATAATACTTTTCACAGTTTTTTCTAAAATAACTAAGAGTGGGATTTTATAAAAGATTTTGGTTAGTTTATATGATTATACTTATTAATGAAGTTATTGTCCTATCATATCCATTATGCTAACGACTCTCCACCAAACAAGGAAGCGGAGGATGAGAGTGGACACTCATTCAACCGTCATTTTATAGATAGTTTCCTTATATCCCCTTATAGTTCAGCTTCGTGAATGAGACATACTAGCGATCCGACTGACTTAATCTTATAGATATAGTAATTAACTTTTAATATTTTATATATAAGGTGTATTTTAAAAACTTTTCAAAATACTAGGTTTAATTAAATTTTCGAAAGTAAGAAATTAATTTCATTTAAAATAAAGCAATTATGTTTTTAATCTTTATATTTTAATTAATCAAATAATTAAATGTAATTAAAACATAAGGATAATTCACAAATTCAGGATAACGATATCTGATTACTAAGATAATTATTCAGTTTTATATACAATAAAAAAAACATTATTTAAATTAGTTATCCTAATCAATTTATAAATTAAGCAAAAAAAATTCCGTTGATCAAAGGGTCCACCATGTCATGGCGAACAATCGTCATGTCGTGGCAGAACAGGAAAAAAATGCGGATTCGAAGATCAACACGTCGTGGTAGAAGAATGCCATGGTGTGGCGCCGCAACAGAATGACGATTATGTTTCCTCGAATTGGGTTTTGTTCAAGTTCAAGTAATGTACATTCAACTGTCAGATAACTATACGCTCTGATACCACTAATGAGTTTTAAATGTATTAACGCGGATAAATCTTTAACATTTAAGGGTACATGCAACCTAAAGATCTAAGTCGTAACACTATTCATGTAACATTCTATTGAACAACTAAAATCTAGAAAAAATCCTAGGTATTTCGAAAACCAGAATAAATTTTAGGGTTTACATACCTTGTTGATTGTTGTAGTAAACAATCAAGAATTCTTTCTTCTTTGATTTGGAAGCTAGCACCACAAGTGTCGTGGCTCGGATGGTTCACACCCAACCATATCAACAAGAAGTTTTTTAGAGAGGAAAGGGGGTATGAAATTTTCGGCTATCTCTTGAGAAAGAGGAGTGACTGAAAATTTAAGCCCAATGGGTCTTTTTATAGTGTAACTTGGAAACCCTAGATAACCCTAATTAGAATAAAACATTGTTAATTCAAATCGGTAATTATCCAGCTTCCTAATTATCTGTAAAGAATATTCCAGATTCCCTAGAACACCCGAATTTCGTCCAACCCTTCCAAGGAAGGTTATGGAACCTCTCTTGTTTAACTATTGAACAATTACACTTTAACCATTGCACTTTTAATTAATACAATTAATCCCAAAATTAATTCCAGATAATTTATGATTAATTATTAATTAAATATTATTATTTTTAATTAATATATTATTTTCATAACATATTAATAAATTCATTTATTGCTATTTATTAATCACATAATAAATCAATAAATCAGTCTCTCTCTCTAAAAATCAAGCTTTTCAATTACTAGGTTTGAGGGCAACCCAAAAGAACTTTGCTAATAATTCAAGTTTATACTAATTTAATTATTGGTTTGGACACCTAATCCAACAAAAGGCTACCCGCTTAGCCCAAGAATACACTTATTCTTCAAAACATGTAGCTCGGTTTGCCGACTACACTTATTCATACACCGAGTATCACTACTCGACAAAAAAGCTACATGCTTAGTCCAAGAAAACACTTATTCTTCAAAATATGTAGCTCGGTCCGCCGACCACACTTATGAATACATCGAGTATCATTACTCGAAAAAAACTACCCGCTTAGCCCAAGAATATACTTATTCTTCAAAACATGTAGCTTGCTCTGCCAACTACACTTATACATACACTGAGTATCACTACTCGACAAAAATGTTACTCGCTTAGCCTAGGAATACACGTATTCTTCAAAACATGTAGCTTGGTTTGCCGGCTACACTTATGCATACATCGAGTATCACTGCTCGACAAAAAGGCTACCTGCTTAGCCCAAGAATACACTTATTCTTCAAAACATGTAGCTCGAACCGCGGACTACACATATACATACATTAAGTATCACTACTTGACAAATGGCTACCCGCTTAGCCCAAGAATACACATATTCTTCAAAACATGTAGCTCGGTCCGCTGACTACACTTATGCAAACATCGAGTATCACTACTCGACAAAAAGACTACATGCTTAGCCCAAGAATACACTTATTCTTCAAGACATGTAGCTCGGTCCGCCGACTACACTTATACACGCATCGAGTATCACTACTCGAAAAAAAGGCTACCCGTTTAGCCCAAGAATGCACTTATCTTCAAATTGTATAGTTTGGTCTGCCGACTACACCAATATATCCATTACACATCAAAATACCCAAGAAACATGTTAGTTGACACCAAGTATCAACCCAGATATCTATCTAACATCTGTTGATGCCAATAACAAAACAATCATCACCAACAATAGTCAATGTACCAAAATAGACCAACCACATAATCAGAATCGGTTAGGCACATAAGTGAAACACCAAGTTCACGCTTGCCTACGAAAACAAGAGCATAACCGACTCACATATCCTACACTATCAAGACTTGCTAAGGAGATGAGAACGCAACACGCCGTTCTCCTCGAGACAAGATTCATAATTCGCCTGGACGCGCATCCCTTTATTTTCTAGAGAAGTTACCTTGGCCGCAGCATCCCGATAACGTATTGATAAGTCATCATACATCTCTCCCCCTTTCACCAACATTTCCTCGCTTGCAAGATTCATGTCTTCGGTAACACGTACATTTACCTTCGCGGCTAAAAACCGGTCTCGCAAAGTTAACAACCCATAAAAAATTTGAGATCTCGCCCGAGTACGACGGAGATAATTTTTTTTGCACGAGCTATAAACCGACATGCTTCGTTTAGCTCTTCCTCAAGCAATACACAAGAACGACATCCACTACGATGTTGGGAAAACAGAGTTAACAGAACAAAGTAATAACAAACAACGTACATCATAAATGTAAATACGCAACGCATGCCAATCCATTTACATACCAACTGGCTTGGGGGCCACACGACCAAAGGACAAGGGAGAGATGCATTGAGGGCCCACATGGGAAATCTCTTGGAGAAACTGATCAAATTAATCATGCGAATGGACTAGCCTACGTTTTCGACTGGAAGAGACACCTACGGGCGACGCAACTCCAACGGAGCTAGAAGAACCGACCTATACAGAACCAATAATAAGGCTAGATGTGTCCAAAAATTGCTCGATAGTGAAAGCATTCGACCCAAAATGTAGGAGCACAGGGGGCGATTTGGGTCTCACATTCATCTAATCCACATTTTGGTTAGGAACGATGTTATCCACCAGTATGGACTCGGGTGGGATATCACCGGCCAAATAAGATGTCAGCTGAAAGGATAATTTACTCCCATCTATAACAATAAATGAGCATAGAGAAAACACCCAGAGGTAGAATTTATATGAAATTACCCACAACCAGGAAAAAGAAAAGACAGAGGAACTCATGATAAATCTAGTAAAAAGGTAGACAAACTTGCATGACATACATATAACTGGACAAGATGAACTTTGTAATAACAAAGAACCTCTAAAAAGAAGCGAGACGGGGGTAACCGTAACCCACACACAAGATGTCGAAGGTAAAATCCAACCTTACCATGTGAGCATCAAGAACAGAAGAAGATGAAGATGGAACATGGAAACCAAGTACATGAGAAAGGTGATATTCATGACTATACCGCTCTATCATGCTTCAGTCCACTTTGGACGCCACTGTAGACATGTCGTCACCCATACCAATCACAATGATGGTAAGAGTCAAAGGGAAAGTATGTAAGGAAGTTTCTACAAGAACAATCAGGATTACCCGATAACTAATCAGAGGGCCCGGTTAAAGCATTTAATACAGGAAATCTAATCAAACCAAGCAAGATGACGTGCGACAACGCAAACATTTAATTCGTAACATGCGAAGGATTTTACAGTACCCGATATGGATTTAGAAGTCTGAACGGCAAAAATATTTCAGCAATATTCTTTCACCATTCAGACTGGGGGGGGGGGGGGGGGGGGGCTTAATGGTGTACTAGGCCGGTAGTCCGAGGAAACCCACTACCGGCCTGGAATCCACCAGGTCGGCTTTACAAGCATTGCAACTTGTTTCGGGAAAATATGTATTTGGATATATCGTACGTAAGCATCAGAATCGTATCCCAGAAAATATGTCGAATAGTACAAAGCAAATAAAATAAGAAAGAAAAGGACAAGAAGTGTGACCGCTCGTAGACTGGGTAATGAATGGAGGACCGGTCTAAGAAGTGGGCTTAACTAACCACGAACAACCTATAAATATCATTAGGAGACATGCTAACAAGGTAAGTAAGGAGAACTCATATTCCTTGACACAAAAGCAATACCAAAGGGTTGCAATCTAACTAAGGCATTAGAGAGCTATACCGGGGTCCAACCCTCGGTATGGCTGTCTGACCTGACCTAGTATTTGTTATTCTCACGCAGAATGGATTCTTAGACACTTAAATGACGAAACCCTCCTAAGTGAAAGAGTTCATCATGCGCCTGGAGTTCGCTGTATCAACATCCAAAATGTTTAGACATTTATATATAACTTTTTTTTAATAAACTCGTATAATATATGAGTTTCACAATATATATATATATATATATATATATATATATATATATATATATATATATATATATATATATATATATATATATATATATATTATTTATACACTCCTTCCTACTACACTCCATTCTATTTTGACTATTTTCATTGTGGATTAATATATAGAGTTCATTCTCTTTATTAATTAACCTTAATTTTCTCTCTTATTTTATTGGGTACAAAAAAATAGTTCAAATATAATATATATATATATATATATATATATATATATATATATATATATATATATATATATATTGATTTCTTTTTATTGTTTTATTTCCTAATCATATTTAATCTTTCATCTTGACACATATAGATTCGATATTATTTCACCATTGTTGTGCGCCCTGTGCTATCGTCGTGGGCCGTGAAATGATTCACAATTCTAGGTAGGGGTGTTTCTAAATGTTACCTCTTAGTTTGATGAAAGTGTCTCGTTTAACCGTTACGTGAATAGCCTTAAAACTTGTAGCTTAACTTTTATACGTCCAAGCTATCAAGTCAAAGTTATCTTGTATAATTATATTATCGTTTTATAATTATAGCATTTAGTTATTTTGTAAAAATTAAACGGACAGAGTAACGACAACATATAATAATTACCGATTATACGGGTAAAGTAACGACATCGTATAATAAGTAGTGATATTATACGGACATAATAACAACGTATAATAATTAGCGATTATACGGGTAGAGTAACACCATCTACTCTAATAAATAAGAATCTTTTTGCCACATGTCACATTCTCATTCATTTTGCCACATGTAATTTTATGGTAATTTTAAATTAAATTTTATTCCACATGTCATTTTATGGGGTTTCCATTTTATTAAATTTTACATAATATTAAATGTACTAATAAATGCATATCAATTTCATTAATAAACTTTCCTTTAAATTTCAAAATTATCAAGTTAAAGTTTTATTAGTTTCTTTTATTTACTTACCTAAATTATTTGTTTAAATTTAAAAGAGAAATAAAACACCTTAATTTTTATAATTCAACATTTTTTTCATTTTTCTTATAAATTCAAAGTTCTTAATTTTAGAATTTTATATTTAATTTTTATTTTAAATAAACCCATGTAATACATGGATCTCAGACCTAGTAGTATAATATTTAGCAATATTATATGGACATAGTAACCACAAGTTATAATCATTTAGGTGTAGAACTAAATTTCTATTATCATTTTAACCGGTTAATATGATACATCTTATAGTATAAAAATGCAATAAATGCGCTGCGAGGATACATTATTGACCCTATGGAGTGACATCAATGTGCAATTGGGGCCAACTCTTCCCTTGTGGGACTTCATGAAATGTAAAATTCTATTTTACGAAAATAACTATTATAAAATGAATAAAAATAATTACATCGAATGCAAAGAATACTTTCATCATCATATCATTATAGTTCTAAATAAAAACATATTGTTAACGTTTCTTTCAGTCGAAAAACTACCTAATCTTGGATCAACTCATATTTCTAATACGGAATAAGTTTAAAACAAAACATATTATAGGTTCATTACCAAAAAGACTACAAGATTAATTTTGTCTATTAAAGGTCGTTTGTTTAAACCACATAATTACGTTTTTTAATGGTTTATTAGGTTCAGCAATGAGACATCTTTGGACCACTTCTCTTTGCCCCAGCTCTTGCATAATATTAGAGACAATTGTAGGCTTCTTCTCCATGCATGGTACCTTGATGATGGCACACTTATCGGAGATTCGGAGGAGGTGGCCAAAGCATTGGACATCATTATGGTGATTGGCCCAAAATTAGGACTTCGGCTGAATATCAAGAAAACCAAGATCTATTGGCCCTCATGTAATGGTATGGAGTTACATGAGGAGCTATTCTCGGCTGACATAGGAAGGCCGCATTTGGGGGTGAAACTTTTTGGGGGATCTGTCAGTAGAGATGCTAGTTTCATTCACATCGTAGCCATAAAGGGAGTCGAAAACGCTGTGAATTTGATGCCCTTCTTCCATAATTGTCTGACCCCCAAAGTAAGCTCCTTCTGCTTCGATCTTGTATGGGTATTGCTAAGCTTTTCTTTGGGTTGAGGACGTGCCAACTCGTTCACATGGAGGAGGTGACAATATTCTTTGACAATGGGTTATGCGGGGCGATTGAGGACATTATGGTTTGTGGTGGCCCTTTCTTTGGTGACATACAGTGGCGCATTGCTTCCTTACCCATTAGGTTTGGAGGTTTAGGTTTATACTCGACAGTAGAGGCTACCTCATATGTTTTTGTTGCCTCAAGGACCCAATCTTGGGTATTGCAAGACCACATCTTACAGGATAGGGACATATATGGTATGGATTTTGATTATGATTGTGCATTAGCATCTGTTCGTAACAAGCTTCCAGATTTTGACCTTAACATTTTTACTACTAAAGACACCCCCTAAATCCTAGAATACACTGGTGAGTGTCCTTTTTCATAAAATTGTCCAAGATATGGAAGCTCATCACAGCGCGGCAGAAAGCGATTTTCCAGTGCTTACATGCACCACATGCTCAAGATTTTCTTATAGTTATCCCTATATATGGGCTTGGCCAACATATGTCTCTCATGGATTATTGTACTATCCTCAAATATCGACTCATGATTCTCATATTCCGAACTGACGAGATATGTCCGGTGTGTTGCAAGATATGTTTGGACTCTTTTGGAGAGCATGCAATTCACTGTAAGGAACTCCCGGGGTTCAAATACAGACACGATATGGTTAAGGATGTTCTGTTTGACATATTTAAGCATGTCGGGGTTTCCGCTAAGAAAGAGGCACCTGTTAACTTCTTGACTAACCCGACATAAGGAAGGTTAACCCCCAGACCGACTGACATTTTGATTTTTGGATGGGTCGGAAGGAAACACGCATGTGTGGACCTTACAGGGATATCCCCTCTTGTAGGCTTGAGGGTTGGGGGTTTCACGACGGGACAGACTACTTTAAAAGAAGCTACATGCAAAGTCATCAAACATGAGAAATTGTGCATGGAAAATCAACATGTGTTCATACCATTTGCATTTGATACGTTTGGTTTCCTCGCACCGGATGCGGTAGAGTTTCTTAATAGAGTACAATGGATCATGCATAGTAATGTTATATCCCATAGATATTCGGATGTAGTTTTAAAAAAAAATTAGTTTTACCATACAAAAAGGCTTAGCGGCGCAGCTTGTTACCCATTTGCGATCTCACTCATGGTACGATGATAATTAAATGAGCAATGAATGGTGACATATATAACATTTAATGTTCATTTATTGAAATTTAATGATATTTTAGGATACTAACATGATACATGTCATCATTTAAATGGGTAGGAGGATTGGTAGTACAAAATTTAGGTAGGATGATATTTAATTTCTCATTTGTAAATTCTAATGTTTAAAATTTCAGATATTAAATTACCTCCTATTTTTAAGCCTATAATTATTCATATCCCCTAAGCTGATGACAAATCACCATTCAATTTAATTTTATTTAATATATTCTTAAAATTTATGTAGAAAAACAATTTAATTTCTCTTAAAATTTACGTGTCCCTTCACTATTTTTACGAGCGCAAATAATGTTAGGCCCTATTAAACCTTATTAAAGAAAACCCCCACCATCACAACTCATTATTACTTTATGGCATGCTAATTATTTATCATTCGTTCCTTTATAGTATCTAACCTCTTCCAATTAATAATTGTTTGAAGTTTTAAAACTATGGTCGGTCATTTTATACAAAAAAATATCTATATTAATCGATACTTAGCCTCATTATTACCAACCGATGGCTAACCGAGTCGATTCACAATCAACTCAAGACTGTCTTCCATTCATGACCAGATTGGACAATTTTATATAAGAATAAATAATCATAAGAATACATGATAAAGAGATATAGGAGATGGGTTATAGTGTCGCCGAATTTGGTATAAGCATATGCATGTGGTGCAATAAAAACATCACGAAATTATAGTTCTAATGTAGCTTGGTAGAGTCAAGATGGCTGCTCCCTAACTCCAACTGCACATGCTATGCCAGGCTCTATGTCAATGGAGAGTATGTTCTTTCTTGGGGACCCCTGTCACAATCATCTAGGGACCTTGTGAAATAACAAAGATTTGGACACATGAGATCCACATATAATTTGTCATTGTAAAAAGTTATATTTAATGGATTTGGTTAAAAATCAGTCATTTTTTTGCGTAGTGTATCGTATCAAATATTATAATTTTGTAACATGAATAAGTTATTTGATGATGTTAATCGATCAAAGAATCTTGAAAATATTAGGTTTATGATTTTAGTTGCGTCGATCATCAGCAGCATCGCTGACTGTTCATTGGAAGATAAAGATGGGAAATTAGGAATACTCGTGTACAAACTTGTGTTGCATGTATGTTGACACATGATAAACCGACCTTTTCTTTCTATTTCAACATTATTATACTAACAAAGATGTGTCATATAACATGACAAATACATCAAATGCTCTTCTAGTTGTCGAGATTTTATATTGTCATATGCTTTGGCCTTTGGTTTGTCCGGCATTTTTTGTATTTTATAAAGGGTAAATAGCACAAAGACACTAAGTTTATACTAAAATTCTAATTTGACACTGTGTTTTTTTCGTCTTAAATTTGACACTGTATTTTCTAATTTTTTACAATTCTAACCATTTGACAGGTTAACCCAGTTACCTACTGACGTGACATGATAATCTATCAGTTTTGATGACGTAAGATGCTGATTAATACATTTTGCCACCATATAATAATAGTAATAATCAATATTGTTGCAGAATCGGTGATTGATCGTTTGATAATCTGCAATCGATTATAACTAAAAGTGTTTGGTGGAAATTGGTTAATATCGGTCGAACGCGGTTTCGTTGTCATCGGCGGTCCTTGGCGCTCATAGTAGGAAAAAAATTAAAAATCAAAATTTCAAATATTTCACCAAAATTTTTAAAATTTCAAAATTTTAAATTTTCAAATATTCAAATATTATACCAAAGATTTCAAAATTTAAAAATTTAAAAATTATAAATTTTCAAATATTTATTTTCTTAGGATATATTAAGTTTTTAAAACGTTTTAATAATAATTTATTGTCATTGACTAGCCTCGTCTATACCAATTAATATATTAATATCAGTCAATAGTCGAACCACCGTCAAACCTTTTTTACGAACATGGTAATAAATAAGGGATAATGTTACTGTAGCACAATGAACTTTTGTGATTTGTCCGACTTGACCAATTATGTTTTTTTTTTTTTTTTTTCCTGCGCATTAGGTCATCTAACTTTTAATGTACATGTCAATTAGGTCATTATCGTTAGTTTTTAACCATTCCTCCGTTAACTAGTTATCTAAATTACACGAATAGCCCCTATGGTTTAAATTTCTTTCGTAATTGGTCGTTATCAGCCATGTTTCAAATCATACGACTAAAACTACCACAATTTTCAAACTCTAGGGACCAAAGTGTAACATTGTCATCCTCTTCCCTAAATTCTTTCCTCTATTACTCTGATAAAGTCGCTAGGGCTCCGTTACATTACACTCACCAGCCCTCGAGAGGTAGCCGGAAGGATTCGTAGATGAAGCATTAGCACTCACCAGCTGTCGAGATGCTTCCCTGTTGTCTTCCATCAATTCCGTTTTCCGTTCGGCGGTACAGTGGGACAGCGTTTGGAAGAGTTTCACGCCGTCGGAGTACCTGCCGGAGACGGCGGACGGTGGTTCAGTCACATCGAAAAAGGAGATTTATCTGCATCTCTGCAATCATCCAGTCATCTTAGATGAAGGAAAGAAAGTAAACTTTTGAATAACTTTCGTATTTCATTTAATTTGACTCTGGTTAATTTCATATTTTCTACCAATCTTCATAAACACGAAAAATGCTCAAAACAAATTAAATTTAGAGGTCTCGAATGGGAAACAAGTTTTGAATAGTATCGATCGGATTCTCTTAATCCAATTTCAACAGAGTTTTTGGTTGGATAAAAGTAGCGAGAAGAAACGCTACATGTTAGCTGCGAGACAGTTATCAATCGCTTCTTCCGATTCCCCAAATTGTTGGATATGGATGCCAACAACAGATTCAAGGTAATGTTAGGCTACTCGCTCATAGCTATTAACACCTAAAAAATTATTCCTCTATTTTAACTCCTCGAATCTCGAATTACAAATTCACAGAGGCAACCGAACTGATCTGTGTGAGTTTGCTTGAAATCATTGACAAAATCAGTATTTCAATCTTCTCCCCTGATACAACTTACGTTGTTCTTCTCATGTTCAAAACAACACCGAAAGCTTATGGGTTTGAGTACCAACCGGTGGAGGTCTGTATTGGTTTTCACAGCGACCGGAGTCAAACCCGGATGGTGTATCTCGACCCTGAAGCAGGATGGAGACGAGGACTCTGATCAATGAGAGGAATTGGGATGTTTAGCAAAGTAGGATTTGCGAATTGGGATGTGCCTTCGCTTTCTAAAGAGAATGGTTCGGAACAAAGAGACGACGGGTGGTTTGAGATTGAGATCCGAGAATACTTTAATGGCGGTGGTGATACGACGGAACTAGAGCTGCATGTGGTGAAGGTGAATGAAGGGAATTTGAAGACTGGTCTTGTTATTCATGGTATCGAGTTTAGGCCTAAAAAATTGTAAGTAAGAATTAAGAATTAAGAAAGTAGTTATTGTGTTGGAAATTGAAAATCAATTAGTTTTGTTTATTGGAAAACAACTGATTTTTTTTTTGTTTTTTCCTTTAGCGATATGACATGGTTGTAATTCAGAAATTGAAATTGTAATGTATTGAATATTGTTTGGGATTTTTTACATTAAAAAGTTCCGAAAGAATTTACACTTTGGTCCCTAGAGTTTGAAAATTGTGGTAGTTTTAGTCGTGTGATTTAAAACATGGCTGACAACGACCGATTACGAAAGAAATTTAAACCATAGGGGTCATTCGTGTAATTTAGATAACTAGTTAACGGAGGAATGGTTAAAAACTAACGATAATGACCTAATTGACATGTACAGTAAAAGTTAGACGACCTAATGCGTAGAAAAAAAACATAATTGGTCAAGTCGGACAAAATCACAAAAATTTATTGTGCTACAGTGACATTATCCCAATAAATAAAGATCATATTTTTTTATTTGAGTAAATTATATTTGCGGTCCTCGATTTTTGTGACTTTCGCAATTTTATTTTTTAAGTAGTTTTGGTTACTATTTGACGTTTTATAACTATTGATCTTTGTTTCAATGTTCTATAACAATTTTAGTCCTTGTACTAAGTAGAATACCTATATTATCTTTTATAAAAAATATATAAATCTTTATAAATTATGGTATTCAACACTTTCAAAGCCAACCCCAAATCAATTATGCTTCCCTTTTCCTTTCACCTTCTCGTTCTAAAGATCCTCTTTCTCTTTCCAATGACCCGTTCACTCCCATTTTCTTTCCTTTTCTCGTGACGCATTTTTTTTATTGAAGATTAAATTACACGAATGATCATTTAGTTTTATAGTTTTTCCCTGAAATGATCCTTACAAAACTTTTTTCCATGAGAGGGTCTCTACGGTGCAAACCTTGCACACAAATGGTCATTACCGTTAATGTCCGTTAGATTAATTTATAAAGTTGAAATTTTTTTGGATAAGGAACATTTCTACCATTTTAAACTTGCTTAACCACCATTCCTTAAATTTTTACACAAGGAGCATTTGAAATACTACAATTTTAGTCTCTTCCATTTTTTCTTTTTACATTTTCAACCCTCTTTTTATACAACTTTGTTATTATATATTTTTTACATATATAAATAATTTTTGCTGTCTAGATTTTATCTAAAATATTTAAATTAAAATATGTAATTAAATATTTTTGTTATTACTTTTTTTATTTAAAAATATTTGAAGAGTAAAAACATCATTTTATTACTTTTTAGTTTTCATATGATGTGTTATTATAAAAAAAATATGTTATTATAGAAATAATAGTATGTTGCTATTTTATTTTAAAAATATAAGTATGTGGTTTTAAGTTTGAAGATAAAAATATATTTCGGATTTGATTTCATAATATAAGTACACAAAATTTTATATTGATTTGATATAATTTTTTTTGAACGGAGCTTCGATATAAACTTTTGATATTTAATTTTAAAAAATTATTTTTGAATATATTCCTTAATATGACACAAACTTTTCAAAGCAAAATTAAAAAACGTTTGTTAGCTAATACTTAAGTATGCTACTACAAATGCTAAGATAATTAACGATATCAACAATATGATATTAATTCTGTTTAATTCATTTTATCTAATAGAAAATAAAAATATTTTATATATTTATAAAAATGAATTAAACATAATTAATGTCATATTAAACGGAACTAAATGAAAATAATATGACATTAATATTGTTAAAAAAATTATTTTCCTTAAATAAAACAAATTAAACAGAATTTAGTTTCATATTATTTATATGGTTAGTTATTTTAACATGTGTAGCTACCAAGTTAACTATTAGCTAACAAATGTTTTTTAATTTTGCTTTGAAAAGTTTGTCTTATTAAGGAATATATTAAAATTTTGATAAACTAAATAATTTTTGTTAAATTAAATATCAAAATTTTATATCAGAGCAATATAAATTTTACTATGCTTATATTATGAAATCACAACTGAAATATATTTTTATCTTTAACACAAAACCACATACTTAGATTTTAAAATAAAATAGCAACATACTATTATTTTTATAATAACGTATTTTTTTTATAATAACACATCATGTTTTTTTTCATAAAAATAAATATATATAAGATAAATAAAGATAAATATTAAAAATTACATCATATAAAAATTAAAAAGTAATAAAATAATGTTTTTACGTTTCAAATATTTTTAGATAAAAAATAGAAATGAAAATATTTGATTATGTATTGTAATTTAAATATTTTAGATAAAATCTAGACAAAAAAAATTATTTATATATTTAAAAAATATATAATAAAAAAGTTGTGAAAAAATATGGCCTAAAATATAAAAAATAAAAAATAAAAGACTAAAATTGCAATATTTCAATGGTCATTGTGTAAAATTTCAAATGGTCATTAAGCAAGTTTCATAAAATGACAGAAATAGTTTTTATCTAAAATTCTTTCAACT
Organism: Lactuca sativa; assembly: GCF_002870075.4. NCBI lineage: Eukaryota > Viridiplantae > Streptophyta > Magnoliopsida > Asterales > Asteraceae > Lactuca > Lactuca sativa. The sequence goes on from NC_056623.2 coordinate 18,173,705, forward strand.
TAACAGATTAATCTAATTGTCATCAATGGTAAAGATCATTTTTATGCAAAGTTTGCTTCGTAGAGACCCTCTGAGGGTAAAAACTTTTGTAAGGACCATTTCAAAATAAAGCCTATAAAGCTAAAATATTATTGGTGTAATTTACTATGGACTGAAATATAAGAAGATATATCAGATCACAAACAACATAACACTAGGAAATACCTTATTGAGACTAGATAAACTAATGTTTAAGAAAATGTAAACTTTTCGTAGAAAATAGAAATCATAACAAACTATTACCATACTTAAACTATAATAAATAAAAGAAAAAATTGTTAATTATAGAAGATCTAGGGTTTATTTTATTAAAAATAAGGAAGAATATACACTATATTGTCTAAAAATATTGCATATTATAATATGTAAGCCTGATCTTTGACAATATTCATCCTTTAACTTAAAAAAATAAGTTCCATAACCTTCTACTTCCAACAACCTAATAACTTCGACCAATCTTGAAATGAACTAGATAAACCATACTTAGTCAAACATAAATGTTATAAAAAAATCCTTTTATAGTTTTAATTGGGTTTAATATATATATATTATATATATATATTTAAACCCAATTAAAACTATAAAAGGATTTTTTTATAACATTTATGTTTGACTAAGTATGGTTTATCTAGTTCATTTCAAGATTGGTCGAAGTTATTAGGTTGTTGGAAGTAGAAGGTTATGGAACTTATTTTTTTAAGTTAAAGGATGAATATTGTCAAAGATCAGGCTTACATATTATAATATGCAATATTTTTAGACAATATAGTGTATATTCTTCCTTATTTTTAATAAAATAAAACCCTAGATCTTCTATAATTAACAATTTTTTCTTTTTTAAATCACCATATATAATAATTTTTAGACTAATTGGGGATTTTTTAACAGTTTGTCATCATTAATTATAATTTAGTAATTCAATATCATAAATTTGACTACTTAGGGAATTTTTTGAAAACTTTGACTGTCTGACTTTTTTATCGGTTTAAACCCTTTAGACCACCTAGGACCATGTAACACCCAGTTCTAGGTAAGCACCATTTTGCAATTTCTGATTAAATTCTTAAAGTTTAAACCCTGGTCAAGAAGTGAGCACTTAGGTGTCACGACGTGACCCCAATTGGAAGAATCGCTCATACCCTTGAGACTCACGACGTGATCCCTTATGGTTCACGATGTGAGACCTGTATGTGAGGTAAACCCTAGTTTTTGGGGATTTATACCGTATTTAAAGGAAGTGAGGGCTAAGGTTAGCCCACCCTTAGCCTCCATCACCTCCTAATACTCCCCCTTTAAACCCTAGCACCTTATAGTTGATTTTGAGCTCATTTGTGGTGATTTCTAGCAAAGAAGAAAAAGAGGAAGAGCATCTAGTACACCATCTTAGCATTCAAGCCTCACCACCATTCATCTTCACACCTTTTGGGCCCTTGTGAGTTTCCAAGTTCAATGCTTTATGGGTTAATAAGCTTAGATCTATGTTTTTATGCATTATCTTTCATGTCTAGGTCGATATAGTGTTTGGGGTCCATAAAGTTGCCAACTTTATGGATCTACAGTGCCCCTTTGATGATATAAGTGTTGGATCTGAAGTATGGTTGGGTTTTGAGACTCATATGTGAGCTCCTAATACCATTTTTTCCTTTTTGTACCCTAGCTTGTGTTTGGGACATGCATGTCCAAAAAGCCATGATATTTATGATGTTCTGAAGTACATACGACAATTTAGAAGTTTTGGTTGCTTGTCTAAAAGGATTAAGAGCTTATCGTATTAAGATATTCAGAGCACTTGTTAAGAAGTGAGCACTTATGGCTCACAGCATGATAATGGAATAACCCGATTATCTTGTCTTATTAGGTCACAACATGACGACTAGATAGTCACGACTTGACACAACTTGATGACTGGCTGTGTGACTTTTGAGTATGGATTTTGACCATTGAATGTTGACTGTTGACCGAGTTTGAATTTAGGTCAAATAGAGTGATTTGAGTAGTAGATTAAGGACTTGTCCATGTTTGTTGTATAGGTGACATGCAGATCCCGTATTTGGATCAACGTTTAGTTCAGCGGCTATCTTTCAGACATTGAGGTGAGTATTCCTCACTATACTTGTGGGTTGAAGGCATCGAGGCCGACCCACTAGCTTATGTATCATGGTATTTAGGATCATGTTGTGTTGGTTATATGTTAGACTATTAGATCTGTATAATTACATGTATTCATTGGTGATATGTTAGAATAGTGTATATGTATGATTACCTATACTTACTAGCTATTGGTTATAGTTGTATATGTTGACATGTTATTGTGTTATGGGATTGAGGCGAACCTGATTTGTGCTGAAGGCCAAGATACCCGAACGACCTAGTTGATATTATAGACCCAAGGGAGCAGTCCAACTTATGTTGTAGGCTCAGGAGCGGTCCAGCTAGTAGCTGAAGGCTCAATGACGGTCCAACCTAGTGTTGCGGGCCTAGTTGTGTGCATTGTATTATGTTGTTGTGTGTGCTATTTTGAGGGAACTCATTAAGCTTTGACTTACAGATTGATTTTATGGTTTCAAGTATAATAGCGGACAGGGGCAAGACGAAGGCGTGATTGTGCACATCATTATGGATTTTTATTTGACTTATAATTTTGGGATACTCTGATTTATGATTACGGTTTTGGAAACTATGTTTCTGTGTAATTTATGGATTTTAGGGTGGATTTAAAAAACAAAAATTTTGTCTTGATTTTTGGAATATTACAGACTGCCTATAGTCGCCTAGAAACGACTTGACTTAACTCAACTGACTAGCATTAATCCTAGACAGTAAGAGGCCGCATATGCCAATTTTTACAACACTAATATATATATATATATATATATATATATATATATATATATATATATATATATATATATATATATATATATATATATATATATATATAGAGAGAGTTATGTTCAAATGTTTTTACTATCTATTGTGTGCTTGTAGGATTGATTCTGGACCAATCATTTTAGTTATTTTAAAGAAGTAATTAATGCATACTAAATGCTGAAGTTCTAATTAATGCTCATTATATCTTTAATATCTAATATGCATGAATTACTTTCTTAAAATAACTAAAATGATTGGTCTAGAATCAATCCTACATGCACACAATAGATAGTTAGAACAATATAACCTAACCCTATATATATATATATATATATATATATATATATATATATATATATATATGGGTGCGATCAACATAGAACAAAAAAAAATCATAGAACCATAAAACCACCAACAAAAATCAAAATCTATTAATTCTTTTAAGTTACTATCCAAAATAGTATGAGATCATTAAAATACATATTTATGGTCATTTATGAACATTTATATGTATATGTTCATTTCTAAACATATGTATTTGTAAATATCCAAACATAGGTATATGTACATAACTTGTTACCAAATTAATATTCATAATTGAACATTTATACAAAAATTCATAATAAGTCAAGTTCATACATGTTCACTTATGAACATTTATACAAAAAAAAATTCAACAAATATACACTAGATTAATTTGATAATTTAACGTTCATATTCGTATACGTTCATAACTGAACATTCACACAAAGTCATACATGTTCATACAAAATCAAACATGTTCATACAAAATCATGCGTGTTCATAACTAAACATTTATACAAACTCTTACATGTTCATGCAAAATCATCCGTGTTCATAACTGAACATTTATACAAACTCATACATGTTCTATGTTCAAGCTTTGTTACATTTCTGACTTTTATACAAAATAACGCATGTTCATAACTGAATGTTAATATTCATATATGTTCATAATTGGACATTTATATAAAATCATACATGTTCATAACTGAAAGGAGGACATTGTTCTTGTGACTTCTTGAGTGTAATGAAAACCTTATCTCCAACCATCCATGATCACTGCACCTAAAACACGAGATTCGTTCAAACAAAAATGTTAAAATTTCAACAAATGATGACTTTATTACTCAATTTCAATACATATTCACTTGTGAACATATGTCCATGAATGAACAAATGTCCATGAATGAACACTATTCAATAAATATTCACTTATCACTATAAAGATTACTAAATGTTGAAAATATTCAAAAAAAGAATGAATAAAAAATAAAATGAAAACACAAACTCACTGTAGCACCTGGTTTCCGGTATGTGAATTTTATTTGAGCATTGCCCTAATTTAGCCTTAGACTCGGCGAGTCATAGGGTCCGACTCGCCGAGTAGGGACGAGACTCAGAACGCGTTTTAAGTAGGCGACTCGACGAGTCCATATCCTGGACTCGGCGAGTCACCGCTGCGGGATGAAACCCTAAGTTTCAAGGGTTTGCACCCTATTTAAACTCTCATTCCGCCCCAACTCGTCCCCATTCACCCCCAGAACTCCCCCTACATCGTTTTCCCTTGTTTTCTTGAGAGTTTGAGGTATTCTTGGTGTGTTCTTGAAGGTTTTGAAGAGTAAGAGGAGTAGATCAAGAAGAGGAGAAGGAGATCAGCCATCCTTGTGTCATTTCAACTTTTCCTTTGAGGTATAACCCGTTTTCCCCTTGATTCTATGCTTAAAACTTCATTTGGGTCCTTCTTGGTCAATTCCCCAAGTTTGCATGTTCATTATATGTTGTAATAAGGCGTTTGGCCTTTGGATCTATGTAAGATTGAGCTCCAGGAGCTCAGATCTGTTAGCTTTCTGGCCTCATGAGGCTTGTTAGCCCTAGATCTACCATTTTGAGACATTTTGAGCCTTATAATCCATATTGGTGAATATCCACACGTAAAGTTGGAAACTTTACGTGTGATTCGTGTCCTAGAAGTCCAGATCTATGAATGGCATGGTCTGGAACCGAGCAAATCGGTATATTTAAGGAGTGCATGGCGACGACTCGGCGAGTCGCATAGGTGACTCGGCGAGTCTGGTCGCGAGTCACCGAATTGGTCCCTTCTTCGTGTGTCGAGTTGAGCCTTGAGTCACAGGGGGTGACTCGGTGAGTTGGGAGCTGAACTCACCCATGTTAGGACTTGGCGAGTCAATGCCCTGACTCGGCGAGTCCAAGGCAATCTTCATAGCTCAAGAACAGACTCGGCGAGTTGTTCATACGACTCGGCGAGTCTTAGCATAAAGTGTTCATTGGATGAAGATGAACTCGACGAGTTGTTCATACAACTCGGCGAGTAGGATGAAGGTGTTGAATGGCAGTTGGAAGGTGAACTCGTCGAGTCATAGCCCGACTCGACGAGTAGAACCAGGGACCCAGGACATTGGTTTGCTAGGGACTCGGCGAGTGGTGATCCACTCGGCGAGTCGGGTCAACTGAAAGTTGACTCCAGCTTTGGCTTAGAGTTAATCCAGGGGTAAAATGGTCATTTTACCTAAAGGACAGTTAGCAGTGTTTGATTGAGTATGTCGTGGAAATTGCAGCCGGAGGACTCCCGGAGCAGCAGCAGTCAGTTAGTTCCCGATCAGTTCAGCAGCTACTTCGAGGTGAGTTACCTTCCAGTAGCGGTGGGTCTAAGGCCACAATGCCGACCCACCAGTAGGAGTTGTATGATAGATGATTGTCTTTGTGATATCATCTAAGTTCGCTAGTACCTGACATGTTATATGCTAGCATGATATGCTGTATGTGATAGTAGTAGAGTCTGGTTGTTCGGACCGAAGGGTAGTCAGACACCCCAGATACGTCTGACAGTATGTGACGATATGTATGCATGCTGGCTTGTTATGTTATATGTGATCGTAGTAGTAGGGGTGAAATAGTCCCCGAGGATCGGTTGTTAGGACCGATGGGTAGTCAGCACCCCAGAATGGCTTGACACGGGTAAGACGGCACCCCAGAATGGCCGTATGGGTAGGTCAGCACCCCAGAATGGCTTGACACGGGTAAGACGGCACCCCAGAATGGCCGTATGGGTAGGTCGGCACCCCAGAATGGCCGTACCGGGTAGTCAGGCACCCCAGAATAGCCTGGCAATATATATGTTATGTGTTTTGTATGGTATGCGGTACGTTGGGGGAACTCACTAAGCTTTGTGCTTACGTTTTCAGTTTTGTTTTCAGGTACCTCTGCATCGAAGGGGAAGGAGCCGACGCGGTAGCGGCACGTCATACACACACTCTTCGGTTTCCGCATTTATGAGATTACTGGGATTGTACTCTGATATTTTGGTGGGATGTACGGTTTGGCTTTGAGAACATGGTTGCAATGTGTTATGGTGTGAACAAACAATGTTTCTTTTATTTAGACAACGTTTTATTTATTACTGTTTTTCTAAAGTAAAAAAAAAAAAAAATTTGGGTCGTTTCAAGTTGGTATCAGAGCCCTGGTTTGAGGGATTCGGACACGCCTTCGGGAGTGTTGGACTCAAACCGAGGGATTGAAAGATTTTTCCAAAAGAAATTATTCTTTAAAAACCCGGAAAAGAGTCACGAGAAAGAGTAAAGTGTGTGACGTGCGCAACCGGCCGAGCTCCAGTAAGTATTCCCCATAGTACCCATACAAGTTTATGTTATGTTTATCAGCTTTATGAATATTGCATGCTAGAATAGGCTAAGGATCTAGGAGTGATGCCTTATGTGCCTGTTTATTTGTTGCAGCTTATTGAATATTGCATGCTAGAATTGAGTAGACAGCAGTAGGGTAGCCTGTTTAGGTTATGCCTGATAGTATGAGCTTAGCATCCTATGTTAAGTGTCGTTTCTTGTTTTAAGGACAGTTTTGGCTTGAGTCTGTTTTTCCTTATCCGAATGCTGCTTGCTTCGTGCTCGGTGGGATTCTGAGTAATGGGAGTGAGCCACTAGGTAAACACGTCACACCACATGTAATCGGGGTTGAATAATCCCAAAGTGTTGGAACTGGCCCTATTGCGCAGCTCTTGTTTGAGTCCAACCGTTGTAGGGACGGGCCTTTTACTTGAAGGATGATCTAATCCTCATCACAGGTGGTGGTGTTTAGGTGGTGGCTAACTGGCATTATGAGGAGACCTACAGCAGCTGAGGACCAGTTGTGTTGAACTTGAGTTCTCCCTAGGGCAAGTCTAGGGTGAGAATATCGGAGAGTAGCAGTAGTAGAGGGGAGTTGGTGGAGTCGAGGAATTTCTCGGAGAAGGTACGGATAGATGTGGAAGGTAGTATGGGCCCGTACTACTGAAAGCAGAGGATCCGTACCCGAGCCGAGGAAGGCCAAGACAAGACCAAGGAACCTGTAAGTAGTTGAGATCCCTCAGAAAGTAGCAGTACCACTAATGATCATTATTGATGCTTTGCAGAATGGTGGTACTTCGACCGAGACCGACAGATGGCGGGTTAGGAGAGGGGTCAGGTTCGGGATCTGGCACCGAGCCGATTGAGGAGAGGCTACGTGAGTTCATCACATCGGAGATCACTAGGGGCATCCTTGAGTCGACCCCCATCATCTTTGGGTCGATCAAGGAAGGGATCGTGGAGATGATGGAAGATCGCCTACGGGCATTCAGGAGCGACTTGGCCTCTAGCCAGTCAGGATCTCGCACACTGTCCTTCAAGGACTTCAGGAGCAGTGGTGCGCCGGATTTCCATGGGGTGAAGGACCCCATTGTCGCCAGGCGGTGGATTGCGGATATCGAGTCTGCCCAGTTGATCAGCTTCTGCCCCGAGGGGTCGAAGGTGAGGTACGCAGCAGGATGCTTACGGGACCGGGCCCGAGATTGGTGGGAGTCAGTGGGTGACTCGATGGGAGCCTCGGCTATCGAGGCAATGACCTGGTCGGACTTTGTGGCTAGGTTCAGGGCAGAGTTTGCGCCAGCGGTCGAGCTTCAGCTGCTGGCCAGGGAGTTCTTAGACATGAGGCAGACGACAGAGACCGTGGCGGAGATCACCGCCAAGTTTCGGGAGAGGGCTTTGTTGGTGCCCCAGTATGCAGGTGACGAGGATATGAGGAGGACTCGTTACCATGATATGCTACGAGCTGACATTCGGGAGCATGTTAGTTTTTCGGCTTGCCCTACCCTGGACTCCATGATTGCCAGGGCTAGGGAGAGGGAGATAGATTTGGAGCACATCCGGAAACGGAAACTTGAGAATGGTCAGTCATCGGGGGCTTCGGGGAAGAAGCCCAAGGGATCAGATGGGAGGCCGAAAGGCCAGTCGGGACCAAGCCGCTGCGGGAGGTGCGGCAGGCCGCACGAGGGGGCGTGCAGGATGGGATCGTCAGGCTGCTACAAGTGCGGCAAGTTTGGGCATATCAGCAGGGATTGCACTGCTCCTGCGACCGTTATTCAGACATCGGAGTTGCTGTGTTTCCACTGCAACCAGAGGGGCCACAAGAAGGCCAATTGCCCCATGTTGACAGCTTCAGTGCCAGTGAAGGCGCCAGCTCCAGCGACCCTGCGGATCACGGATGGCCGTCTGGGCAAGGCAGAGGCTCCAGTGGTGAGGAGTCGGGCATTTCAGTTGACTGCCGAGGAGGCACGCGCCGCGCCCGATGTGGTGACGGGTATGATTCCTTCCTTCTATCTTTTATTTTACATTGTTGTGATATTGATATGTGCTCCGTGTGTATACATGTGTATTAGGATCGTTCCATGTGAACGGCATCCCGGTTCAGGTATTGTTCGACTCGGGTGCATCCCGATCGTTCGTTTCTCTTGCTCTTAGCAAGAGATTTCATGAGACTTCAGGCGAGTTAGATTGCCCGTTAGAGGTAGAGATTGCCGATGATCGATCGGTGCGAGCATCGATGGTGTTTCGAGATTGTGTCCTGCGCCTGTTTGAGGATGACTGTGGTGACTCCCCTGTTGGAGCAGATTCGGGAAGCTCAACAGGAGGCTATCAAGGAGGAGCATCGGAAGAACGAGCGCGTAGTAGGTCAGGTTTCCTCCTTCGATTATGATAGCCGAGGGTTATTGACACTACACCGTAGGGTGTGGGTGCCGTATCATGGGGGCGTGCGCCAAATTTTGATGGAGGAGGCGCACAAGTCCCGATTCTCTATTCATCCCGGGGCGACGAAGATGTATAGGGATCTTCGTCTAGGCTATTGGTGGCCCTGCATGAAGCGGGATGTGGCATGGTACGTCGAGCGGTGCTTGACCTGCAGGAAGGTCAAGGCCGAACATCAGAGGCCGCATGGCAAGATGCAGCCGTTGGACATTCCACTGTGGAAGTGGGAAGATATCACGATGGATTTTATCACGAAGCTTCCCAGGACCGCGCGTGGAGTGGATACGATTTGGGTCATCGTGGATAGATTGACCAAGAGTGCTCACTTTATTCCGATTCCGGAGAGCATATCGGCCGAGAAATTGGCCGACATCTATATCAAGGAGATTGTGGCACGGCATGGGGTGCCAGTATCGGTGATCTCGGACAGGGATGTGCGTTTTACTTCCAGGTTTTGGAAGAGATTCCATGACGAGTTGGGCACTCGTCTGCATTTCAGCACCGCCTTTCACCCGCAGACAGATGGACAGAGTGAGCGGACCATCCAGACTTTGGAGGACATGTTGCGGGCGTGTGTTCTGGATTTCGGTGGTAGCTGGGATACCTATCTTCCTTTGGCTGAGTTCTCCTACAACAACAGCTATCACGCGAGCATCGACCGCCCTCCCTTCGAAATGTTGTACGGACGGAGGTGTAGGACCCCGATATGCTGGGGCGAGGTTGGCCAGAGAGTTATGGGAAGCACCGAAGTGGTGCTCAAGACGACTGAGAGGATACAGCAGGTCCGGAGCAGGCTTCAGACTGCTCAGAGTCGACAGAAAAGTTATGCCGACAAGCGTCGATCCGATTTAGAGTTCCAGGTCGGGGATATGGTCCTCCTGAAGGTGTCACCGTGGAAAGGCATCATCCGATTCAGGAAGCGGGGCAAGTTGGGCCCGCGATTCATCGGACCGTTCAGGGTCTTAGCCCGGGTGGGCAAGGTAGCATATAGGCTGGATCTGCCAGCCGAGCTTAGCCAGATCCACAGCACTTTCCATGTTTCGCAGTTGCGGAAGTGTCTAGTGGACGATTCTGCAGTAGTACCTTTGGATGATATTCAGGTTGATGACAGCCTGAACTACATCGAGCGCTAAGTCGCAATCCTCGACAGGAAGTCGAAGGATTTAAGGAACAAGAGGGTGGAGCTAGTGAAGGTGCAATGGCAGCACCGCAAGGGTTCAGAGTGGACTTGGGAGCCGGTAGACGAGATGATGGAGCACTACCCCGAGCTGTTTCAGGATCAGGCGGCAGACTTCGAGGACGAAGTCTAAAATAAGTGGGGGAGATTTGTAGCACCTGGTTTCCGGTATGTGAATTTTATTTGAGCATTGCCCTAATTTAGCCTTAGACTCGGCGAGTCATAGGGTCCGACTCGCCGAGTAGGGACGAGACTCAGAACGCGTTTTAAGTAGGCGACTCGACGAGTCCATATCCTGGACTCGGCGAGTCACCGCTGCGGGATGAAACCCTAAGTTTCAAGGGTTTGCACCCTATTTAAACTCTCATTCCGCCCCAACTCGTCCCCATTCACCCCCAGAACTCCCCCTACATCGTTTTCCCTTGTTTTCTTGAGAGTTTGAGGTATTCTTGGTGTGTTCTTGAAGGTTTTGAAGAGTAAGAGGAGTAGATCAAGAAGAGGAGAAGGAGATCAGCCATCCTTGTGTCATTTCAACTTTTCCTTTGAGGTATAACCCGTTTTCCCCTTGATTCTATGCTTAAAACTTCATTTGGGTCCTTCTTGGTCAATTCCCCAAGTTTGCATGTTCATTATATGTTGTAATAAGGCGTTTGGCCTTTGGATCTATGTAAGATTGAGCTCCAGGAGCTCAGATCTGTTAGCTTTCTGGCCTCATGAGGCTTGTTAGCCCTAGATCTACCATTTTGAGACATTTTGAGCCTTATAATCCATATTGGTGAATATCCACACGTAAAGTTGGAAACTTTACGTGTGATTCGTGTCCTAGAAGTCCAGATCTATGAATGGCATGGTCTGGAACCGAGCAAATCGGTATATTTAAGGAGTGCATGGCGACGACTCGGCGAGTCGCATAGGTGACTCGGCGAGTCTGGTCGCGAGTCACCGAATTGGTCCCTTCTTCGTGTGTCGAGTTGAGCCTTGAGTCACAGGGGGTGACTCGGTGAGTTGGGAGCTGAACTCACCCATGTTAGGACTTGGCGAGTCAATGCCCTGACTCGGCGAGTCCAAGGCAATCTTCATAGCTCAAGAACAGACTCGGCGAGTTGTTCATACGACTCGGCGAGTCTTAGCATAAAGTGTTCATTGGATGAAGATGAACTCGACGAGTTGTTCATACAACTCGGCGAGTAGGATGAAGGTGTTGAATGGCAGTTGGAAGGTGAACTCGTCGAGTCATAGCCCGACTCGACGAGTAGAACCAGGGACCCAGGACATTGGTTTGCTAGGGACTCGGCGAGTGGTGATCCACTCGGCGAGTCGGGTCAACTGAAAGTTGACTCCAGCTTTGGCTTAGAGTTAATCCAGGGGTAAAATGGTCATTTTACCTAAAGGACAGTTAGCAGTGTTTGATTGAGTATGTCGTGGAAATTGCAGCCGGAGGACTCCCGGAGCAGCAGCAGTCAGTTAGTTCCCGATCAGTTCAGCAGCTACTTCGAGGTGAGTTACCTTCCAGTAGCGGTGGGTCTAAGGCCACAATGCCGACCCACCAGTAGGAGTTGTATGATAGATGATTGTCTTTGTGATATCATCTAAGTTCGCTAGTACCTGACATGTTATATGCTAGCATGATATGCTGTATGTGATAGTAGTAGAGTCTGGTTGTTCGGACCGAAGGGTAGTCAGACACCCCAGATACGTCTGACAGTATGTGACGATATGTATGCATGCTGGCTTGTTATGTTATATGTGATCGTAGTAGTAGGGGTGAAATAGTCCCCGAGGATCGGTTGTTAGGACCGATGGGTAGTCAGCACCCCAGAATGGCTTGACACGGGTAAGACGGCACCCCAGAATGGCCGTATGGGTAGGTCAGCACCCCAGAATGGCTTGACACGGGTAAGACGGCACCCCAGAATGGCCGTATGGGTAGGTCGGCACCCCAGAATGGCCGTACCGGGTAGTCAGGCACCCCAGAATAGCCTGGCAGTATATATGTTATGTGTTTTGTATGGTATGCGGTACGTTGGGGGAACTCACTAAGCTTTGTGCTTACGTTTTCAGTTTTGTTTTCAGGTACCTCTGCATCGAAGGGGAAGGAGCCGACGCAGTAGCGGCACGTCATACACACACTCTTCGGTTTCCGCATTTATGAGATTACTGGGATTGTACTCTGATATTTTGGTGGGATGTACGGTTTGGCTTTGAGAACATGGTTGCAATGTGTTATGGTGTGAACAAACAATGTTTCTTTTATTTAGACAACGTTTTATTTATTACTGTTTTTCTAAAGTAAAAAAAAAAAAAATTTGGGTCGTTTCACTCACAATAGGTTCAAGTTCTTGATATCCCCCAAATAAGTAGGAATCTCACTATTGACAATATGCTTTCTGTTTAAGTCATTTTTACAATGTGAAGACAAATGTGACTTTATAAAGATATGTTAAAATGATTGAAAATATACACAGAGGGTGGTAACTATTCATTTATGTTAAGACAACACCAAAATAGAAAGCAACATGTAGCAACCAAGAATAAGTATGAACAACAGACAACCAATCACTTATGTCCATTCCATCTCCTTTAAAAATAATCACCAATGCATTCTCTAAAACATGAAAAAAAATATGAAACAAAAATACAAACTTACAATATGGATTAATGAGAAAACATGTGTCCTTCACTTTGAACAAAGTGTTCAAACATATAAATTATTAGATAGAAATCAGGAGTTGATGGGGGCTTAGGAGAAGTATGCAGGGGACCTATAAAAGATTTAAGTATGTCTATTCTTTTGGTGATAGAAGATTTTATTGATCACCATGGTTGGTTACAAAGAAATTAGGTGTTAATGGTGCCTAAGAATCACCGTCGACTAAACCCTAATCCATCAGCATTGCCATAAATCGCTGACGAGGAGGTTGCATTCAGATTTTTTTCCTTCCGATCACATAAACATACTACATATACACACATTCTTAGCACATAGATTGACATCACCAACATGGTATTAAAGATAAATCAAGAGTTTATGGCACTTTATTATTGTTGTTGAAGAAACCCTAGGAATATCAACATCGCCATGATCATCCGATAGGAGGCCTTTCATCCTCCTCGAACCCTTGTAGATGATCAGGGGCCAAAAAATATGAGATACAGTGGTGGAGAATTGGAGATGGAGAGCAAGACATGAGTTACTGTGAATTTTTTAGGGAAAACTTATTTATAGTGATAAAAATAATCAATTTAAAAAAATTGCATTCAGTTTACCTAATTAAGCAATGATTAGATAGACAAGGGTGCATAATTTACTATGCACCTCTTTTATCTAGATCACTTAGATAATAATCCAAAGGCTATAAATATGGCTCTTTGGTTTTATGATTTTAAAGTTTGTCTACATTCTAGATCATTTAGTAATAATCCAAAGGCTATATATATATATATATATATATATATATATATATATATATATATATATATATATATATATATGGTTCTATGGTTTTATGACTTTAAAGTGGTTCTACATTAATATTTCTTATATATATATATAATGAACCTTTTAACTAGCACCCCCTCTCCATAAAACGGATTCATCAAATTCAAATTTTCTGTAAGAATTTTTTTCATATATCTTCAAGTAATTGGTGCATATATCAAATGTATGTAACAATGAAACAACCTTAACAATTCTAACAATACCATCAATTACCCTTTCTTAAAAAAAAAAAATATACATCCACCTTAATATTTTGTTCCTTTTATAAAAGTTAGAAGTAAAGTAAATAATATCAATATTTTGGTCCTTTCATAAAGGTCAAAATCAAAGTAAATAGTATCACTAATCTATTATCATTGAAGTTATCTACTAACCCAAAATTATTCAGTCCCATTCAATAACACATTTAAAGTCTAAAGTATCTCACAAGTAACAGTTGCAACTCCTCTACATTTTGATTTAGTTGAGGACATGTAAAATTGTCACACCCGCTAGATAGGTCTAGAAGATTAAAAATAATAGGATAATTGTTTGAAACAGAGATAAATAGATATTATCAATGGAAGGTTATTTAGGGAAAATAATATATACGAAAGTCATAGTAGTCATTAAACCAAAAGTGTGCATATAGAGAACATCCAAATCTAACTTCATATGAGGAAGTTATGATTTTTTTAAAGATTCATCATAGCAGTGCACGACACAAAAACCAAAATAGAAATCGGTTGATTGTTAGCCGAAAAAATCTAAATGAGAGTTGAAGATCTCATAGATACAATTCTATTGATATTAAGAAAGACGAGAACAGATGTCATACGGAAAAGTTATGATTTCTATACGGACTTTAACAGTCTAATCCTAATACGAAAAGTGACTTGATGGGATAAGATGACTCTGATTACGCTGGTATTTTTTGAAGTATAGGTCACAGACGTGCTACACATTCACTTTATTATGATGTTTTGACACTTGGATGTCAATGTTACATGATATTGTTCCTTTTTCTACAACTGAATCCGAGTACATGTCCATGAAGAAAAGAATAAAGGAGGAGATATGGTTGCAGTGGATGATTCAGAGCCTTGGTCTTAAGGTTGAGATGCATGTCTTTTATTGTGACAGTTAAAGTGATATAAGTATTTCTAAAACCATGTGTATTATGAGAAGAAAAGGCACATTGATGTCAAGCTGAATTTCATTAGGGACATTCTAGAAGAAGACAAGTTTTCAATATTGAAGATTGATACCAAGGTGAATCCAACAGATATGTTGACAAAGTCATTGCCCACAGAGAATTTCAAGCTTTAGTGGGACTTGGTTGATGTTCGCAGGAAGTAGGTCCCTTCGGGGATGGATGGCAAGAAGTGAGAGGAAGTTCTTGGTTAAGGTGGATAATGTTGAATGTGAATTGAGAATTTAGAGCATTCGTATGGATCATTTGAGTTCAATAAAGCACTTGGAACTCAATGGAGCACTTGGGGTTCATGGAGCATGTAACAAAGAAATGGATCATCTAAGAATGGAATGAATCATCTGACAAAGGAACGGATCAAGTGTCAAAGGAACAGATCATCTAAAAGGGGGGTATGGAGCATCTAGAAGAGGTTTAGAGTACTTAGGAGTGGAATGGAGCAACTGGATGCATAGTTGTGCTATTTTATTAAATTATGGACTAAGTGACAAGCATGTTGTGCCATTGGCATACATGTGCCAAAATGGAAGAAGTTGAACCAACCTGGAAGATCTTGCACCACCTTGGAAGGAATCTATACCACTTAGAAGGAAATTAAGGCAATATTGAAGGATGGTGTGGCATCCTTTCAAAAGATAGGCCATCATCATGGAATATGCGCCATCTTGGTGCAAGATACGCCATTTTGGTTCCTTGATGAGACATGTTATCCTTGTTGAGCCACACATGATATGAAGTCCTCTATGATGATCAATATGGTTCAAGGATGCTCAAAAGTTGGTGATGCTCAAGGAATAAACCAAGTTGTGCCAGCATGATGGATATTAGGCCACTAGTTTCCATGATGCACCACATGTGCATAATGATGCTCTACTATGGCTCATGGTGCTCCATCGTGTGAATTTCTGATACTCATGTGTTATATGTTATGGATGAAAGTTCAAGAAGCTACTTCATAGCGGACTATGATTGGTTGAGACCATTCACGGGCCTATGATTGGTGCTAACTATTTGAAGTAGATCTGAGGATTCTAAAGTTTTATACACGATTTTATTACACAAATTTATGTATTTCATTCAATGAACTTTGATTACACCTAGGTTTTGTAGTTGTAACATCTCAAATTTGCAGGTATTTTTGAATCCTTTCCTTGATATTTCATTTGTGACATTTTGGTCCTTGGAGTTGTTTGGAGTTAGCACTAAGGAGCCCTAGTGGCATTTTGGAAAATTTAGAGGGCATGAAATGTACGTTGCGCGTACATGTGGGTACGTTGGGCGTACACATATGTATGTTGAGTGTACTAGTGTCCGAGTGAAACCCTAAATTTTAGGGTTTGAGGAGTATTTAATCATCATTATGGACCAAGTGCCCTTATCCTTTCAGCCTCCAAGTCCCTCAATTGTTCTTGCAAAACCCTAGCCCCTCAAGTGAGAGTGACAGCCGTAAAGTGCGTCTTTGGTGTTTTAGAATCAAAGGAAGCGCGTCAAGAAGATTGGGAACGTGAAGGAAGGCTTGGATCTAGGGTTTCGGCATCCTTTTTCATCATCCAAAGGTATAAAGCTCATACCATTATGGTTGTTTTGCTAGATCTCTTGTTGGGTTCTGTATTGCTTGTTTTTGGTCACAAATGCTCTATTTTGAACATGGCATGTTCTGGGTGATTTGAGCTGTCCTTTCAGACCCTTAAAGGGGTCCTTCATCATAAAAATGAGGTCCCAATGGCTAGAAGTGTCCTATGCATTTGGTAGGAAGGTCTTAATGGGCTAAGATCTTGTATTAAGAACTTTTGGCCGTCTAAAGTCATAAAGTTGGAAACTTTATGACTCTAAGGTGCATTTGGACCATGGATCTTAAGTTCGGGCTTAAGTGCTTAAGGCATTAAGCACTTACTAAAGTTTAAACTTTGTGAGGGTACACCCCGCGTAGAAGGGAGTATGACCCGCATACGCGGTCAACGCCCCCATTCCCAGTCAATCTGAGGCTCGCGTACGCCCTGCGGGTACGCCCAACGTATGCCTTTTGTTGGGATTCGGATTTGGGCCAGTTTGGCTTGGGCCCTTAATGGACTTTCAGAGCAGGAGTATTCTGGGCCATTTAGGGATTTCGACCTTAGGATGAGGTCTATTAGGGATTTGGGCCCGATTTGGAAAATTGGGCCAATTATGGGCCTTGTACATTTGGATCTTTTTGGATCAAGGTTTGGACTTGGGCTTTGGCCCAGTTAAGGAAGAGTTAATCGATAATTATGGGTTAATGGATTTGAGGTGATAATCCGATTATTAATTGGAGGTTTATTTACTATGATAGTTCGAGGTTTTCGTGAGCTAGCGGTCGGAGGTTCTATTTGATACATCAGTGTGAGGTGAGTTTATCTCACTATACTTGTGGGTCGAAGGCACTAATGCGAGACCCTTTGGATTGTTATCTTGATTATCGTATGATTGAGTACTATAGTGATATGTTGATCTGAATCCTGGTAGACAGGGTAATACTATGCTTATTGATATGTATGATGTATGCTTGCTTGTTGATTGATATTATATGTTTATATATGTCGAGATATGTATGTGTGGTTAGGTTGAGGTGGTCATGCTTTGTGCTATAGGCCAACAGAGCTAGGGCGGTACGGATAGACTGAAGGCCCGCGAGATGGGCCAGTCAGGCCAAAGGTCAGAAGAGCGGTCCATATAGGCTGAAGGCCCGATGAGGCGGTCCAATCATGATGTAGGCTTTGTGTGCATGTTGTTGTTGGTTATGTGTATGTGGTGGTATTTTGGGGAAGACTCACTAAGCTTTGGGCTTAAAGTTTTTTATTATGTTTCAGGTACTTCAAATGATTGTGGGAATGTGAAGGCTTGATCGTCCACCTCCTCGAGTTTTGTGTTATGATTTCTTGGAAACTCTGATGTGAAACTTATTTTGAAAACAAATTGTAATGAAGTATGGTTTTGTGTTTATTTAAAAAGTTTAAAATTTCAAAAAAAAAACAATTATGAGTGTTACAGTAGTAGTTTAAATAGTATGGTTCTATAATGTGTAAAGACATAGATCTATAGGTTGCATGTGCACATAATTAGATTATATATTAATTCTGTTGTACATATATGTTTAATGTAACCTATAAACCCCATCATTTAATTAGTGCTTATAGTATGTAAGTGAATGTTAGATAATCATACTACGTTAATTGGAGTTAAATGAAGAAAATTAGGGTTGATTTATACTTGTTGTTCGTCGGACACGGTGCGCCTCTGAGCTGGAACGACATGCTTTTGGGGTTTTTTAAAAATCCGAGATTTGCTTGCCTTTTTTGGTTTAGGATAATTACTTGATAATTAATTGTTATATTAATCACTTAAAATTGAATTCTTAATTATGTAATTGGATATGTATTAATTTGAAAATCAAGGAAGATAATTGTGGAACCTAATTATTTAATTAACAGATAATTATGATAATCATAATCCATAAAATATTACTAATCTTAATTATTTGAGTATTAATAATTTCTTGATTAATTAGATTGAAACCTTGTAATTTTAAAATGTTTTAAAATACACCCTTATATTGGGGTTTTTAGGTTACAATTACATTGTACATGCGGAATTTAACTTAACACTTAAGGATACATGCAACCTAAAACAAGATCTATGACTTTTCACTGTTAATAGCAACATACTTTATGAAAAAAAAAACATAAAGTCTACGATTATAAAAATCATAAGTAGAAAAACATACATTTTCTTAATTCCAATTAAGCTATCAAAAACTTTGAAGATCTCCTTCAAGTATCCTTGAAAACAACTCCCAATTGTGTGGTAGCCTCTAATGCATCACACCAGAAACCCTAGAAACCCTAGGATCAAATATAGGAGAAAAGGGGAAAGGATGAATCTAATTTCTTGAGGTATGAAAGGTTATGAACGAATTTGGATAGGGGACACCCCTATTTATACTTGCCAAATACCCTAGAATCCCTAAATTTGAATAATAACATAATGGTATTTTATCCATATTCAAATTCCATTTCCTTATCCGAATTGGAGACTTCTAGAAACCCTAAAGAGGGACTCCAAAACCGTCCACCTCTTGGAAGGTTCTAGTTGTCTCTTTTGCTCAACCATTGAACAATTGCAGTCAAACCCTTGTACCTCTAATTAATTCTAATTAACTCATAGTTAATTCAAAATTAATTTTGCCTAATTCTTAATTAGTTATTAATCTTTAAAATCAATATATCAATCATATATTATATTAATAATTCATTTATATCTCTCTTATAACTAATCCAATCCATTTCTTAGTTATGAGGGCAACCCAAAAAGGATATTACTATTATTCTTTAAGATTATACCAATTTAGTTAAGACCTTACACACTTAATCCGACACCTTGTATATTATAAAAGTTAATAATAATATATTTATAAGATTAATAATTGTTATTCAATTCAAAAGTATCTTTCATTCACGAAGTTATGCTATAAGAGAGGTATAAGGAGACAACCTATAAAATCACCGTCGAATGAGTGTCGTTTTCACCCCCGCTTCTTTGCACAGTGGAGGTCGTTAGTCGAAAAGGTTATGATAGGAAACTAATCACATTAAAAGTATAATATAAATTACTAGAACATTCTATAAAATATCACTCTAGTTACTTTAGGAAAAATGTGAAATTGTATGCTAATCTATGAAAACACACATTATTTCTTTATGAGTCGTTAGTGCAACATATGTGGTTAACTGACACACTAATGAAGAACTACAAAGATTAAATTATGGTACAAAATTGATTTTATGATTGTTGATGGAATGTGTATGGTTAATCGTCACATCAATGTGAGATCGTAAATGACATCGAGAGTGTCATGCATGTTAGCATGGTTATTCACCTCTCGTTTGTGATTCTCGGCATCTCAATCACAAAAGTGAGAGTATAACCTGAGATTAAATATGTCATTGATAAGATGAAATGAATCTCAAAAGATCTAGGAATTTCATATAGATTAAAATTGGTAAATAAATCTTACCTACCTAAAATTGATTCTTAATTTGATTACGACATCCCTCTTTATAATTCGAATAAAAATATGGATCATAGTCGTACTTTAAAACCGGATTAATAATTAAGGATTGAATTGACTTATTTAAACTTTCTATTTTAGGTTATATGTAAATCCTCTCCCACCTCCTTGTGCTCATTTGAATTGTAGCTTCTCTCTATTCTCCTTCAAGAATTGCTCATTTTCTATGGAATCCTCCATGATTGAACGATCTGAAAGATGTCCTCGATGAGCATATTCCTCAAATCAATAATGTGTAAACCTTGATTAAGTTGTTATTCCCATAAACATGTAGATTTGTCAAATAAGGTCTCTTGCATTATTATCTCTATGTCCTCGCCAAAAGGATCTTTTGTGAACATGTGAACATATGAAATGAATTTTCAATTAAGTGAAATGTTTCACTAAAAGGAAAGTAAAGAATGATTTGAAAAATCATCAAAATTCCATAACTGCATTCGAGTTAAGGAAAGGTTTTGTATGTGCTTAATGAGAGTTCCATAGACAAACACAAGAATCTCAAGGTTTCCGCTGACAATAGTCTTGTTAATCTTGTACTCGGATCTCCCACTAGCTCTTATGATAATTTAAAATTGATTTATCATATGAATAATATGGAGAAGACATCAATGAAATTCTTAAAACTTCTCCAAACTGTGGAAACCGAATTGATTAGATTTCTTATCCAGTTCCAGTTGTCGTCCTTTTGGATGTTGGCAGAAAGAAGAGGAAACATTCGAATCCTAAATTGAAAGGAACGATTCCAACTGGAACTTCCCATTATAAGGGAATGGAATTAGTATGTCCTCTATTCCATGCAACCATGATTCAAAAGAGTCAAGTTGTTATTAATGCAATGACAAGGATCATAAGAACCAAAGCTGCCCTAAGTACTTGGAGATGATAAAGTCAAATGCCAATTTGACTCTACATCATGTGCTTGAATAATAAAACTCCAAATACATCCAATTTGTGAATCCTAGAATCATAATCTGGTAATCACATTTGAATGGCATTATAGGATTTAAAGGAAAAGGGAAATTTAGGCAACAAGAGCTAAACCTAATCATTAGAATGGACGAGTATCTCATGTCTTGATGATTATAGATTTTAAGCTTGTGCTTAGTAGTGGTGTTAAGAAAAGCTCTAATTATTTTCTATTACTCTTCGGAAATGTTTAGAAACCTAATTTCATTTTTATGCATTGTATAAACATGAATTTATTTTTCGTTTGATAATATAAAGGTGACAATTATAGTTTATAAAGACGATGGTTTTATGTCTAAAACATCTTGTTGCAAATGGAATCCATGAAACTATAATTTGTGCGTCTAATAATAGTAAGGTTAAGTTAAATATTGATTCCTCTAATAGTTTAGATAAGAACGAACTTGTAGCATAACTTCCTTGGCCATATATGTAAGCGTTTCATCGCCAAGCTCTAATTGGACCGGAATTGGAGTCATTCGACTTTGGGTAAGATGATGTATGTGAGTCATGTTTATTGGCAAGATGACTTAGCCACCATTCACATGAACCTGTAATAGAGGCAAAGGATTGTTGGATCTTGTACACACTAATGTGTGTAGACCCTTCAGATCCATCACAAGGGATGGCAACCACTACTATGTCATATTTGCGGACTGTTTCAGTAGATGTGATTATGTTTATATGATTAAGAATAAGTCCAACACCTTAAAAAGGTTTTAAAGAATACCAAAACAAGTAGTAGGAATCAATTAGGTAGGAATATAAAAGGGTTTCCAATCTGAAAGGAATGGACAATGCCTTAGTTTCAAGTTCTACTATCATCTTAGATGTTGTGGAGTGGTTTCCATAATTTTCTTCTGTAAGGACACCATAGTTGTGTTGCTAAAAGTAGAATCGAATGCTATATGGTTTGATCTATAATGAGTCATGCTTTGCTACCAAGTTTATTATTTTTTTTTGGGAATATATAATTGAAATATTTGAGCAT
Source organism: Lactuca sativa (assembly GCF_002870075.4). NCBI lineage: Eukaryota > Viridiplantae > Streptophyta > Magnoliopsida > Asterales > Asteraceae > Lactuca > Lactuca sativa. The sequence goes on from NC_056623.2 coordinate 18,195,624, forward strand.
TTTTTAACCTTGTAACCAACTAAGTAGGTTTGAAAGCAACTCATGAAATGTGGACTTGGAAATTTTCCTTACATTTAGGTCTAGTGTTGTGAGGTCTTCCATTATACGAGAAACTAATAACCAAATTGAATCAAGATCTGAGAATTGTTACACTTTTGGGTCTTCACTAAAGACTTCTAATATTTTTTTTAAGACCCATGAGAATGTGGTGCTTTTATCTTAAAAGGAATGTTCCTTGAGAGAGAGAGAGAGAGAGAGAGAGAGAAGTTAGTGGGAGTAATATTGATCTTGAAGAAATTAGAGATATGACCAACAATTAACCTATAGTTGGCGCTCGCTCTCAACTTGAAGTTAACATACCAGTTGATTCAAATGACTTCTCCTTACTTCTTCGCAGATCTAGTAGAGTTAGTGCACCTCCCAAGTTTTATGATTTTCATCTAACTGAGGAACGAGACATGTTGATTAGTAATAACACACTAATCAATATGAATAAAATAATAGCTACTAGGAAGAAATGGCAAGCCTTGAGGCTGCCAATAACAAGGGTCTAAGGATAGCGCAATTTAATTCATGAAGGACAACCCATGTTTTAATTAGTTGATCCAAATCCTAGTCATATGACAATGGGTTCTAATTAGATCTTCAATATGAAGACTAACAAGGATATGAATATACACACTTTCAAGGCTAGTATGGTGAAAGTGATTTTGCTCAGACTCAAGAAATTGATTATGAGGAAACATTCTCACCAATATCTAAGAAAAGGGCTATTTGGTTATTGTTACCATTGTTGCCTTCTATGATTCTAAGATATGGTAAAATGGATGTTTAAACAAATTTACTTAATAGAAAACTTTCAAAGGACATATACTGGAGGGATTTAAACATATAAAGTATCCAAAAAAGGTGTGTAAGCTTGAAAAGTTTATTTATAGATTTAGACAAGCATCGCGTAGCAAGCATCTGAGCTTCACTGAGAAGAGTCAAAGAGTATTGGTTGTTTCTAGAAGTACAGATGAATCTTGAGTACATGTCAAAGCTAATACGATTGTCACTATCTTCCTGATGTTGCATTTTGATGACAATACTACTCATAGGAAACAATGTCCCTAAATTGCAAATTGTAAAAGTTTAGGAATTATTTCACTATAATGGAATTTGGGGAAGCGAAATTAATACTTGGTCTTCGTATCTAAAAGTATAGACCAATACTTTTAATAGAACTCAACCAAAGCACATGTATGAATAATGTGTTGAAAAGTTTCAACATGGAAAATTCCAAGAAAGGATCTCTTTATATGCATCATAGTAAGGGCTTGAGTGAATCTCAAAGTTTTTGTTTCTAGTCATACAAATGATAAGATGAGTCGAATCCCATATAATTTGGATATAGGATCAATCATGTATACTATGACTTATGCTTGTTCTGATGTCTCAGATGCTTTGAGCATTATGAGAGAGTGTCAAAATTTGCACAATGGAATCACAAGACAACTATCAAGAAAATTATGAGGAATTTGAGAATTAACAAGGACTGGTTGCTTATAGACAGTAGAGAACATGATTGAGAAGAACTAATGTAACATGGATTTTAGGTATGAATCTGAGTCATGAACATTCATATTGAACTATAGTGTAGTAACATAAAATGTTTCATGTAGGAGATGGTGGTAGATTCAAACAATATAAGTCGAATTACTTTAGTACAAGTGAAGTATCCAATTAGTGTACCTGGACTAGAAGAGTTCATAGTGATTTTGGAGTTGTTTTGAATAATAAATTGCCATTAGAAATTTTTTGTGAAGATGCACTCACGTTGACTAATGATTCTTGAAATCATAGAAGGTCAATGCATAGAATGAGTAAATTTCACTACATCTAAGATAAAGTTGAGGATAGAGATCTAGTTGTGAAGTAAGTATCGTCCGGTGATTTGTTCACGATAGTAATGACCAAGGGAACCATGATATGCATGCTAAGAGCATAGGCATGAGAAATGAATAAAATCTTAGTTGTTAAATCAATAAATCTGTAATTCTATGGTGAATATATAATATCCCTATTAATATTCGAGAGTATGATACCATAGACGATTGGGTTTTTATAGCATTTCATTTTGCGTGTTTCTTCCTGAGTAATTGATTTACTCGAAACACCACAGTCGGTCATGCTTTCGGGAAGTAAGTAATTATTTAAGACTGTCATGGAGTTTTAGTAGTTGTCCACAGTGATTGGACGTGACATAGAGATTGTTGCTAAACTCATGAGTACTTAAATATTGATTTTAAGTATTGGTTTCACTCACACTTTGAAATTACTTCATGGATTTAATGAGTAATTCTAAGACAATATATTTTAATATTCAAGCGGAGATACATAAGTTATAATTTGCAAGTCTGTTGTGCATTGGTTCTATGTAAACGCATTTGTAACTTGATATCATAAAACATAGTTCCATGTATGGCATGATGAGTAAAGGTTGTAATTATGTAGTCAAAGTTTATTCGTTCCTTTTTCCTTAACAGTAAAAGTGATATTTTTGGGTTATCAGTGATTTGATGTTGACATTAACGTACTAAGCTCAGTCCAAACTAAATTGATTTGTTCAATTTGTAGTTTGATTTTAGTCATCGTAAATCAGAAATCAGGAAACATAATCTTGTATTATGAGATTGATTTGTATCAATGTATCGTGTCCATACGATATCTTGTTAAATGAAGGAATAGTTGATCTCTTATCTAAGGGCCAAATTTTGGTTATAGCAGAGTTCGGAAGTGGCTTTGGAAAGCACATTTTACTTGTTATTCAAGGTCTAAATGACTTTTCCAAGTGGTAGACTGTTGGAATAGGTGTCCAAGGTCATAACTAAATTGGTCAAAGTCAAAACTAAATTGGTATATTCTTATGAATAAAAGTAAAGTATTTTTTTAGGTTGCCCTGAATAATTAGAAATAGCTAGTGATGACTATAACAGAGAGATAAAATGATTTATTAATTTATTATATGATTAATAAATTAATTAGAAATTGATTATATTTAATTTAGAATTAACCATAATTAATTGGAAATTAATTTTTGATTAATTGGTATTAACTAAAGGTGCAAGAGTTGAATTATAATTGTTCAATAGTTGAACAAAAGAGGCAATTCTAAATTGTTCCTAAGGGTGGACATTTTTGTGGAGCTTTTAGGGTTTCTGGAAGCCTCCTAGAGTTGATAAGGATATCTAACTTAAATAGATAAAATCAAATTATTTTATTATTCAAATAAGGGTTTACTCTAGTGCTCCCTTAGTTATAAATAGGACCCCGTAAGCATCAAATTTCATGGTTATCACTTCTCATAAGGTGGATTCTAAAGTGTTATGTATGATTATAACACAAAGGTATGTATTTCATTCTACAGATTTTGATTATACATAGGGTTTGTAGTAGTTTCAATAGTATGTTGCTATAATGTATAAAGACACATATCCATAGGTTGCATGTGCCAATAATTAGATTATGTGTTAATTCCATTGTGCAAATATGTTTAATATAACCTGTAAAACCCATCAGTTAACTAGTGCTTAAAGTATGTAAGTGAATGATAGATAATCATACTAAGTCATCAAGAGTTCAATTAAGGAAATTAGGATTGATTTAGACATGTTTTGGTAGCTTAAAAGTGCTTAAACCTCAAAGTGGTGTTGTTTGGGAATTCAATCAATCATGTGGAATTTCAAGAACAAATATACTCGATCGATTAAAAGGATGTGACTGTTTTTGTAACTTGTACATTAAATAGCCAAATCAACTCTAGTTTCCTTTAATGTTTTTCAATAATCCTAGGGATATTATATAAATATTAAATGAGATGTTTAGGATTAAGAACTTTGATTAAGAAAACTAGAAATTAATTAGTCAACAAATACTCAAGTTATGCCTATTCTTACATGTTAACTAGACATATAAACAACATTGGAAGTGAAGTAGTGAATTACAATATGTTGAGGTGGGTTATTATCCAAGTATACATGTCCATATTCTTATTTTATGATTAAGGTTTTTCTTATAATTGAGCTTATATATATATATATATATATATATATATATATATATATATATATATATATATATATAATTTCTATTAAATATTATAATTAATATGTGTTGACTCACAAAAATACTTCTACTATGAATTTTGCAAACAAGGATTTAATTATTGATTTTGAAAGAATTTTCATCATGATCATTGCATCAACTTAGGATGGGATGAGACTTGTGTGTTGTTGTGAAACCTCGAATTATGGGAATACGGTCCCATGAAAAATGATGTTTGTGAGTTGTGATTAACATTCTACAAAGTCAAGATCGATCGGATGGAATTTGCAAACTCATTCTATGGTTTCATGCATAATAATCACATGTTACCATAATCTACAAATGAAGCCTCAAAATGGATTTAGAAAAAGATGCTAATACCTTTCTTATGCTTCGAGTTTCCATCTTGATGTACCCTTAGAGAGAAATGGACTTATGAGTGTAGATACTTGGGTAATGGGAAGTAAAAGCATTGGGATTGCATTATCTGTGTATGATGATTTGTTATTGAAGAGTTATAATGTTAATTTAGCAATGTTTATATTCTACAAATGTTGATTTAGCATTATCTATATTCTACAAATGTTTTTCCTCAAAAGATATTGATACTAATCTTTTGATAATTAAATTTTTTATGGGATGTGACCTTGGGTTTGGATTCTTTTTTTAACGGGAAAATATATATTAAACATGAAACAGCCTAGTAAGGTGCTAAGCAACAAAAAGATTACACAAAGTTTATATCACTAATTTGATCTTCTAACCAATCGACACAATTAATCGAACAGTTGTTACTCCATTTGTTAATCAAGAAAAAAGACTCAAGACTTAATGACTATAAATAAAACACGAGTATTCACTAGGGTTTCCATACCTCATCTAATACCTCACTAGGATTTTTAAGTAGAACCTGCATATTTTGGTATTTATTCAGATTGAAAGACTTGGTTCAAGACCGAATGTGGATTTTAGCTTTCATATATTTAGAAGATAATGTAACTAAGAGTTCAAATGTATGTAAGGATGTTGACTTTGTTAGAAATTCGGGGTAATAAAAGGCTTGGAAATTCTGAGAATCGTGTGTACACTTTCATATTAAAGTATTTGAGTGATACTCCCAACCTTTAATCGGATAAGACTCAGAAGAGTTTCAAGAATAGAGAATATGAAGTATGATTTTCATGATTGTTGTACCGGATAAATGATGACCAAAATGATTAAGTACTTCATTTGTTTGAAAACTATCAAGACAGTTTTCTTTGTCTAAAAACTACTCCAACTATCAAAACAGTCATAAAATGTCACAAAATCGGATCATTAATAAAGGTCAAAACAAAGTCAAAAAACTCGATTCATTTACGAAAAAAAAACTACTCCAACTGTCAAAACAGCTCGACCCCAGCCAGGGGCTCTGCCCCTTGGACCCTGCCCCCAGGGTTGCTGCCCCCGAACCCCTGTTCATTTAGGGGTTTCGCCCCTAAATGATAGTCTACTTTGAATCTTGAGTGAACTTAAACAAGTGTGCACTCCGCACCTTCCTTACTTGTTTGACATTCATCAAGATTGATTTTTGTTCAACAAGTCAATCCATTACACTTAAATACACATTGATGATACAAAATCAACAACAGACTTTACTGTTGCCTCTGCCAATTTGTTATATTTCCGTATGTATTAATAGTTTAAGCATTTTTTTTAATGTGAAAGACTTGATTGTTTGAGACCTTTATCCACAATTTGTTTTACAGGTGACACAAAACCTTTGTTTTAAAAAAGACAATTCTCAAATAACCCGTACAATGGGTGTTTTACATTCGCTTGGAGTTTGAAGAGTTAAATTCATTTAGGTTTCATTTTTATTCTTCTTGGAAAAAGTTTACGCCAAAACCAATTTGAGTTCAAGCTGAAACTATGAAATGATTTCTACATGAAAAACGAATTTGGAAACAAACAAACCGGACCTCAAAACAACTTAAAAACATGATTGATCATCAAAACAAGAGGTTGATGTTCTTTTTTTTTTGAACGGCAAGAGGTTGATGTTCTAGCTAAAGCTAAAGCCAAAACACAATCGGCCAATTCTAGCAGTTTGGACAATCTTATACCCGGTTGCTACAAGCCTACATTATATGTTTTTGTTGTCGTTTTTGTAGATGAATTTTTTTATTGGGTTATTTAATGGAATGTTTAATATATAAATTTAAGAAAAAACTTAAATAAATTATAGGATAGCACCTTGCTTCATTTCTTAAATAGAGAATAAGTATGATAATACCTTAGAAAAAACTACAAAGATAGAGTTCTTGATTGGGTTATTTAATGGAATGTTTAATATATAAATTTAGGAAAATAGACTCGATTAATTCGGATATTATATCATTAATGTTGTCTTACAACTTTAATGCAGGTCGCGGACTAAGTAAACACCCTCAGTTGGTATTAATCTTTATTGAAGAAGAAAAAAGATATTACAAATATAATACACTGAGGATTGGACGTGGCCAAACCTAAACTGCATGCTCCATCACCCACTTTCACCGCCCAAAATGGTACTTCTCTCTTATTCTTATTGGCACTGATAATCCAATAATAATTTTATTCTATTTTTTCATTTTACATAATTATTATTTGGTAGTATTCGGTATAGAACGGCAATTTCTATACGTACCTCTCCCCTAATATTGTGTACCTCTATATGGCTACATGTGATTGTAGTAGTGTTTGTTATGTAACATGTATGTTAATGAAGAAGATACTTATAATACAACACTTTTATTCTTATTCAAAAAGCTTATTTTGTCTTAAACTATTTAACTTTCTGAAATGAAAAAGTTATTATATGTATAAAAACCAGCTAATTCTTTCGCTCAAAATATATAATGTTTCATTTATATAAGATTTCTACATAGATTATAATATTTCAAATAAAGCATCATCTCTTGTCGCTATATTATAAAGTCGGTTGTAATTTGTACATGCAGGTCCTGAAAAATAAAATATTCTTAAAGGCCCAGGACGAACAAGAAAAAGGGGCCCTTATCTTTATTATAATTTTGTATTTTTAAATAAAAATATATAATAAAAAAAATTAGGCCCTATGTAGCTGCCCACTTTGCTCCCCCTCTAAGCCCCCATGAATTTGTACAACAATAAATAATTCAATTCAGAAAAGTCTGCTCTATGCTTGTTTCACCATGAATTCTTGATTCTTGTAGTTCCCTCTTCTTTATGTTGTTCTTTGGTTGTCTAAGGTGCTTTTCATCAATATTTTTTCCCATTTTCATATTTTTAACAATTTCAAAAATAAAGTTTGCATATTCATTTCTATTTAAATGTCAATAATAATAATAATAATGATAATCGTACTTAATTTCTAAGTTATTATCCTTAACTTTTTTTAGAAGGGCATGTTAGTATATATCTGGGATGGAATCTAGGACCTCCTTGTTAGTAACTCCTAGTTAGATAATTTGTTATCCAAGTGGGCTAGCCCCAACTTGTAGTTATTATCTTTAACTAGTGTTATATATGTTGATAATAATTTATCCAAATGAAATTAACATTAATATGAGGGTTTAAATTATGATTTAATATAAGTTAGTAGGTAAAAACAATGTAACGTCCCGAAAATTACAAAGAGATTTTTCATTTTCAAAATAAATTAACCAGTTAAAATCTTTGTTTAAAAAACAATCAAGTAACATTTGTTTGTTAAAACCACACATTATTAGAGTCAAGTTTACAAAACCGCAGAAACGAATATCTTCGATCTGTGTGTACAATCCTACCAAGCTATTCTTACGAACAATCTGCAAAATGTTTAATCTACAACTATAAACATAAAGCTTATTGAGTCCCCCAATATACCACATATTCCAACATTCATAAAATGCATAAAAGCAAAGTCGTCGGCTCTAACACTATACAACCAAACCTCCTATCTAGGGTGGACACATGAATACATAGTAGGTGTTATCGTGATGAAATAGGTGTTGCCGATACATGAAAATTAGGTAAAAAATCGATTTTTTTTCCACCGTGGACAAAAAAAGTAGGTGTTGCCGGTGCAACATCGGGACCTTGCTAAAACCCCTACCTCCTATCCACACATATACATAACAATCATACGAGTCATCTACCATACTCTACCATTAGATCTAAACCACGACTGCTATTGGCTTTCAGTATTCATACAATCATCGGCCTATCGCCAGAACCATATCCATACCTTGGCTAATGCTAATACTAACGATCGCCTCATGAATATGTAGCCTCATATAGCCGGGAGCCAGATAGATAGTTGAACAGATGATCTCACCTAAAAGCCAAGGTTGGTGCCAAGGATTTAAATATCTTCAAATGCCTAGGACGAGCCAGAAAAAAAGGGCCCTTATTGATATTATTAGTTATATATATATATATATATATATATATATATATATATATATATATATATAATATTAGAAAATTTGGGCCCTATGTAGTTGCCCACTTTGCCCATCCTCAACACACCATATGCTAAAACCCTTAATCAAATAAGAACACACAAAAAGGCTTTAGAGCAAGAGTTCTCAGACTATCTAACTTAAGCTACAATTATTCCCTAGGGTATCAACTCAATAACCAATCAATATCATCATTTCCCTATCCATTCCTGACTATACAAGTGTTGTGATCCAACCATAGTCTTTCATACAGGTGATGTGATCTGACCATAATCTTTCATACAAGTGTTGCGATCCAACCACTATCGTTCATTTAGGTGTTATGATCCAACCACAATCTTTCATATAGGTGATGTGATCCAACCACATTCTTTCATACGAGTGATTTGATCCGACCACAATCTTTCATACCAAAAGTCCTAAAGACAATCTAACATAACATAACAATAAGTGTCCTACACTACACATATATAACAAGAAGCTATCTAGGTCAACTAGCATATTTGCCCTCTAACAGTACCTTTATCCTACCATACAAAGGATATTCAATGGGATATGTGGCATAATGATAAAATCACATAAACTAAATAGCCGAAGAAGCACAACAACACTCTCATGCCTTGCACTGCTTAATCCTGTAAACTGACTAACATCAAAAGAGATAAATCCTCAATCAACAACCAAAATCATCCAAGTTTGACCCCAAGTGAAACTGGGCAAAAGTCAACGATCAACCAAGTCAACAACCACCATGGCGTGGAGACATCTTGGCTATGTTGTGGGCATCACAGGAAAAAACAGTCGACTTGCATGACATCACCACATCGTGGAGCTACCTTGGCCATGTCGTATGCATGTTTGAACAAAACAATCATGAAGCTGGGCTCCACCATGTCATGGTTACTGGCAGATTCTATAAGTCTTCATTAAGAGCTTAATCCTTACAGATCAAGACTCAAAACTTCAGATCTAATCCTTCTCATTGACTTAATGGATAAAGCTTCCCACTTTATCCATTAGGATCTCACTCCAAGGAAAGATCTACTACCCTAAGTCTATTAAGTGCTTAATATGTCCAAAGCAATCTCAAAAGCATAATATAGACCCCAAACAATAAGTTTTGGAGTACCTCAAACTCCAAGAGCATCCACAGAAGGGATCAAAATCATCTAAAATGATTCATTAACTCAGAAATTAGAAAAGGGTGATGGATCCAAGCTAGATCCTTGCTTCCTTGCACCAATATGAACTTTCTCTTTCCTCAAGCTTCACCAAAATCTAAGAACAAGCTCTTAAATCAAGCAAACAAGCTCTCAATCATGCATAGATGCTAGGGTTTCAAAATAAGGAGATGGAGGCTGATGGAGAAGACCTAATCCATGAATCAAGATGCTTAAATATGGGAGAAACCCTCAAACATCATGGGTTTGGGCTGTAACATTCACCACGTCATGGAAAACTTCATGCCACATTGTGGTGTCCATTAGGATACGTGTACATAAAAAGCCATTCCATGTAGTGGTCATCACCACGTTGTGGCATAAGGTTTCAAAATGGGGAGATGGATGATGCTTTGGCCAAGCTGCCGACCAAAGCCACCACCACCAGCAAAATCTACCTATCGCAACTCTAGTCAAATAACTCGATTTGACTTGGTAATTTTTCCAAAAGCGGTTTACAACTGCAAAGTCTATAAATTTCTTCACCATTGTCCAATTTTTGAATAGATGAGCATATATACTCATACATTTTACCTATTTGGAAATTCCCTGTAAAGAAAATCTAGCAATTAACATACTTATATAAAAAAAAGACTAATTATTTTTATGTCTAGAACTTTAAATGTTCATCATGAAGTATCTCGAGTTGAGAGTAACTTGGGATTTATATGGAAGTAGTATCAACATAGAAATTGATTATATCAACTAGAATTCGTAATTGGTTGCTTTACATGAAAATAGTATCAATACGGAAATGACTATATCAAATAGAATCCATAATTGGTTACTAATATTCTATTTAGCACCTCATTTCTAACAACATACTCCAAAGTATATTTGAACGGACATAACTATACATTATACATAGAGAATAGTTATTGGTGACTAATAATTTATTTCTTCACTTCGGGGATCGTGGGCCGTAAATCGATTATGTTAAGACTTTGGGGATTTGAAAAAGTAAATTTAGGCCTTATTGAAGGTTGACAAGTTTGGTTATGAGATCGAAGTCCTTAAATCATGAGTGGGAACCAAGGGTGAACTGGGGAAGGATAAGTGTTAGACTTCTTGCAAGGATTATGGTTTTGAGTTTAACTTTTGTTAAGCCAAAGTTAACAAGATAAGGTTGTAAAACTCGTCAAAACATTTATGTGGATATAAAGAACGTTGAAATTAGAGTTGGAACGAATGAGTTATCATCATTTGAAGTTTAAATGAGCTGCGAGACTTTCTCTAGTACGTTGGGCGTGCCTGAATTACGATGGGCATAATGACACAGGGTACAAACCCTACTTTTTAGGTTTTGAGCCCTATTTAAGCAACTTAACTTCTGGAAAATCTCTCCATATTCAGGATCCATCTTCTCCAAAGCATCATCTCGAAACCCTAGCTCCATTTGTTAAGATTTTGAGCCTCTTGAGTGTTTGTGAGTGTTGTTTATACATCTTGAAGATGAAGAAGAAGTACACTATTGAAGCTTGGTGAAATTCAAGCTCTTGGATCTTGAACTCATTTTTCATTCCTCAACCTTAGAAGGTACAAATCTTGAATCTTTATCACTCATTTCACTAGATCTAGAATTGGCTCATGTTTTGGTTATGCCTTGGTCACATGGATTGGATCATGTGAGTAGAGGTTACTCCAGAACCTTTGAGCATCACTTCTTGTCATTTCGGAAGATATTAAATCATAAAAATTGGATCTTGGGGGTTATAGTTCACCCATTCATGAATTGTTGGCCTTTTTATGAAGTTATGGACTCGTGGCTTGGTTTTGGGCTCCATCGAGTCATGCAAAAACTTAAAGTTGTCAACTTTATCAGTAAGACCTTTTTAGGGGTTAGATCCGAGCTTTGGGCAAGTTGTATTAAAGGATTAAGCACTTAAAGTGGAGTTTTGACATCAAAGATTTACATTAGGCGTACCACCTTGGTACGTTGCGTGTAACGAGTTTCGACCCAAATCCCTTTCTTCGATTGAGTAGTACGCTGGGCATACTGGGGTGGTACACGAGGCGTACTCATTAGAAAGATGTTTGGTCTATTTTTTGGCCTTGGGTCATTTTGGGGTTGTGCCATGGTTATATGGGTTAAGTATGGGAAAGGTAAAATGATCTTTTACTCTATATCGAAGGTTATAAACCTTCGATATATCTTTTTATTTCAGTGTGCATTGTATTTGTATCTTGATGTAGAAGTCACAATGTATGTTTTGAGTCTGTTGATAACGCTATAAATAGTGTTGTGGTCTTGAGTATTAGGAAGATAGATTTCTTACTTTCCAAACTTGTATTGAGATTGCTTCAAAACCAATATGAGCTTAAACATAATTATTTAGATCTTGTGTTCATTTCCTTATCGTTTGATTCATGCTTGAAGTTCTTAATTTCGCTATGTCATTTCATTGAGATCTTACACAGATCTTGGATTGTAAAGATGAAGATGATTTGTTCTTCCTTTTCAACACAAATGTTCTTTTTTAGTTTTCCTTTTCGACACAAATGTCTTTTTTTTACAACAAGATGATTTAATTAGAAACCAAGCTAGCAAGAGGCTAGAATTACAAGAAATTCAAACATTCTCTAGTCGGACAATCGCACCAAGATTGTCAATTCAACAATTTACCCTCTTTACATCTAATTTTGATCCAATTGAAAAACTAGAGTTTCATCTCACTCGATAGATCATTGACCGTTCCTCACGACATTGTTGAATGTACGTTCATCTTGTATTTCCAAGTAAATCACCTTGTGGACATGTTTAAATTGGATGTTGTTTGGATTTCGTTCTTGCTTTCTTCATGTTTAAATTTGATTTCACAACTAGAAATTAACAAAAGCCTAACCTAAACTAAAACAATAAGACAAGGAGCACGTTATTTGAGTTGTATGCTTTGTTTTGTTTACGAGTTTGGTTTCTCATTTTATTAAGGTTGTTATGTACTCATTAATAATGAAATGAATCTATATATATATATATATATATATATATATATATATATATATATATATATATATATATATATATATAAAATTAAATTAAAAACAAAATATCTTTTATTAATTGTAATCTAATCAAAACGACACCACTTTAAGAAAATAGAATGCAACTTGACCAATCAGTCGGTATAACTAGTATATTTTTCAGTGGAACAAATGTCATAGAAACTTACATTTTGATAATATAAATCAGAGAAAATGATCATAATAGCCATTTTTCAAATTTTTTTTATCATAAAATAACCACAAAAATGACCAATTTAAACAATTTTTGCAGGTGGACCGCCTACGAAATGTAGATTTTCGTTGTTACCTTTGATTTCTATTTTTACAAACTTCAAATATTCATTATTATTTCATAGGAATTATGTTTTAGCCGAACTTGTTTTCATTGTGTTCTCTGTAACGAGAGCTTTTCGGTGACATATTACACTCCAAGTTTAAATATCGGAAAAGCATATACTTTTTTAGCTTCAAAATAGGATAGTCAGAGAAAAATATTAAAAAAATAATACTAAAAAAAACTCAACTTTGATCATTCATAAATTTCGCATACAAACTCTGATGAGACTAAAACTTAATCTTGAAGATCGATTAGATCTTAAACAGGTAAATAAATATTAAACAGCAAGAACACGAAAATAAAGAACAAGTCAAGAATGAATCAAACGAGTCGAATGATTAAAAATAAACCCTCAGAAGAGCTCGATTAAGAACATCAACTGTAGAGGATTAGTAGGTTTACAGGAACGATAAAGAGAGAAAACTGTAATGCTATCGTAATGCTATCGTCTTCTAGATCGTTAACCTAATATGCATGCAAGCATATACTTATATAATAAACCTAACGGACTCTCGGTTGGACAGGCCCAAACCGGAGCACAAAACAAATGGACTAATAGCCGAGCCCAATGACGCAATCCTTGAACGAATCTTCAACCCAACAATCTCCCCCTTTGCGTCAATTGGAGCGAGATCTTCACTTGTTACTTGGGCCAGCAGCGGTGGCAGGTACTTTCTTCTTCACAGTATTAAATAGACGCGAGATGAGAGCCAGTATCGTCTGTCTAAACCTGATGTACCATTGGATCATATCTTTGAAGTATTTAATATCATCCGTTGCATTCTCTTTACACCTTTGGATGATCGACAACACGTGCTCTAGACAAGCAGTGGTGTAAAGATGTTTGTCAGCTAAAGCAAAGAGGCATTTCTGTCCTTCTGCTCTAGTGAACATGACCGAATTGCGTCTCGGGTCGATCTTGCCCATTTTCATTTGATTGAGATCACTGGCCGATCCCACAGGAGCTATCTTCGGTTTCTTCTTAAAGACAGTGGCTACCTCCTGATCCATTAGGGCTACCTCCATGATGTAACAGACTAACATCCTTTTGAGATGGTCTATAATCGGACCATATTCAGCTTTATTCGTCAAGAGGATGTTATGCAAGACGACCCAATCATGAGGATTTAGGTTCGGTAGATCTGCCAGGGATATAAGATGTTCAGTTCTTGCAGACCCTCGAATCACCTTGAACCGAACATTGATGAATCTTCCTTCGGTATAAGGCTTCAATACCCGAACATTCACTATCTTCTGGGCGCTCCATGTTAGATACTAAGGACGAGCAGCCTTCAGATAGAAATCGATCAGCTCCCTATCAACCTCAGGGTTCGGATGAGGGACTTCAAAAATATTGGAGAAGGCGTGGAAGATAAACGCCTTTCGAGTCAACGGCATGTCGAACTGCGAATCGATAGAATTATAGCAGTCGAAGGAGATCACCGGCTCGAGCCATAAGATGCTAGGAGTATCTATGGCCTCCTTAATCATTCGCTCCCGAGTCCAGGAAGGGAAGAGAGTCTTCCTGCTCTCAAGGAAATCGTGGGCTTCTTTCTTCTTGCGTTCGGCTTCTTCAGCCTCTCGCGCCACACGATTGACATCATCATCAACATTGCGACTGTTTTTACATTTCAACATGTCCGCAATGGTTTCTTTATCTTCATCTTCATCTTCTTCCTCAGCTATGTTCTTCCCTTTATCCTTCACACCCGAACCCGAAGTTTGACCAGTCGGAGGTGGTTCGGTTGTGTGAGTAGCTTTGGAGGAAGGAGGTGGTTTCGATCCGGACTTCTCTTCTCCCCCTTGTTTCGGAATGGACACGAAACTAGGTAAGCCTTCGATTTTGCTGAGAAGGTCCATGGCAGGAGCAAGTTTTTCAGCAAGGGTTCGCCTCACCGAATGGTTGAGAATCGGATCATGTGCTTCCAGGATGTTAGATAGGGCAGCGTGTACATCCGAAACACATGTTTTTATGACCTCCCTTTCGGATCGAAGAGCTTCAAGCTGTTGTTGTGAGTTTGAAAGCTGAGTGCTCTTGACCTTGAGGGCGGTGGTTTTGCTTGCCAGAACGTCCATCAATGAGTTTTCAGCGGCGAGATCCTCTTGAAGCTTAGCGAGGCGCTCATCAATGGAGGCATGAAGGGCCGAGTTGTCGTCGCTTATGGATTGGCGAAGGGTAGCGAACGATGTCAACTCCGTTGAGACGAACGTGGCCAATTGGTGAACGATTGGTTCCAACGTTGTCTTGGTGGCATCAGCGCTCTCCTGTAAGGACTTCAACAGGGTAGAGGCGTCTGAGAATAGTTTATCGACTTTTGCGGTCGCAGCCTCACAGGCTTTTGTAGAGGCGTCTATGGCGGCTGTGGCTGAAGCTACCGAATCATGCTGAGCCCTGGAGAAGGCATCAACAATCTTCTGAAGAGCGGCTTCAGAGAGAGAGGACTGGTTGTTGGAAGAAGAAGCAAGAAGTAAGTCAACCTTCTCGTTTATCTCCTTAAGATGCTTCTTTGTCACTGGAGCATCATCCTCTTCGTCACTTTGAACCTGAAACGGACTAAAGTAGACCGAATCGAAGGTCATGTTCTCACCGCCAAGAAACGGGTTATCTCCATCAGAGGCATGATCTGGAGATGGTGGGGGTGGTGAAGCTGGGGGTGTGGTTTTTGTAGGTTCAGGTTGAGTGTTGGTAGGGGTAGTTTCGGGTGGTGGTTGAGTGTGGGTAGGTTTGGTCGTATGCTGGGTTTCGGTTTGAGGTGGTTCGGTTACGGGTGGGGTTTCGGTTAGAGGTGGTGTTTCGGTTGCAGTTGTGAAAATGGGTGGTGGTATAGGGAAAGATGTTGGAGGAATAGTGGTAGTGGCGTTTATGGTGGGAATGGAAGTAGGGATTGTTTGAGTGGGTGAAGGAATGGGTGAGTTATGGATTTCCATGTCTGGGGTAGGAGATCGGGGTGGGGTGTTGCCTCTTGGAGGGGTTTTGCCTCGTTGAGAGCCGTCCGAATCCGAACTCTCACCTTCTGAGTCACTCGAAGAGGAAGGGATGACAAGCTTGCACTTCGGTTGAGTCTTCCTCCTCTTCGGCTGTGGGGATGGTGCAGCTTTTGTTTGTTTCCTCTTCCTGGGAGAAGGACCTTTAGGAGCTTTGGTCACTTGCTTCCCTTTATCCGCCTTTTTGCCCCTGGGAACCGGTTTGTCAGCATCATGGATGGACTTTAGCATTTCCGGTGTAAGTTCCCTAGGACCAGACGCCTTGAACTCTTTAATCGTCCGGATGATCCTGCTGTCGGATGGGACGTCGCCATACATTGTCTCCGGAATAGAGCCAATGAAAGAGAATTTTGATGCATCAGAAACGATGATCTTCGTGGTATGAAAAGTAGCAACCGAAGACATCGATGCACCATCAGTAGTGGGAATATCCAACTTATCCATCGCCCATTTGGTGATAAGAATCCATAACCGGGCAAACGACACCTCAGAATGTCGTGATGAAGAAGAAACGCTCTGGATGAGCTGTTGCCAGAGGACCAACCCAAAGTCAAGGTTGACTCCGTTGTAAATTGCGTACATAATCGACAAGAACAGTCGACTAGCACTGTCGGATCCTGAGCTCCGTTCAGATAAGCCCTTGAAGAGGACTGTGAACATGCCGTTCCACTGCGGCGGCAAGCAGGATTTCTTGAACTTTGCGACGGAGACGAGCGCCTCCGTGTACCCCATGTTATAGAGCATGTTGTAAAGATGCCCAATCGGAATCGTCTCCGGATTAATTCTCGATGGGTCAGCAGCCAAACCAAGCAAAGTACCAAAATGTTGTCGTGAAATGGAGGTCTTGTGATCAGCAACCTCGAAGAAGACGCGCTCAACTGCTTTGTCGTAATAGGCAGTCGCATACACCTGCGAGAGAATCACCAAAGGCACAGATTCAATCCTGGAGAGAGCAGGAGCGATTTGGGAGTACTTCAGGCACTCGATGATCGGCGACATATAAGAGTCGTACGCCAGAGGGTTTAGATCGATCACCAAGCATTGTTGTGGACGAATAGGAAGGATGTGTGAGGTAGCATGGACTGAGGATGATTCTGCCATTGTTGAAGGTTGAAGAAGATGATGAACAGGAAAGCTTTTGTGAGTTTTTGTTCTCTTGAAATTTCGGAGGCAGTAAAGAGGTAAATGGGAGTGAAGACTGCCTTATATAGTGATTGTAAGGAGAGAGAAAAATCTGTTCAAATCTTCTATGGAAATACGAAAAGGTTTCCTGGAATGACAGATGCGTGACAGTGTAGGCATGCGATGATCACGTAGGAGAGAGTGTGTCAGATTCCTAGGATCACGCCGCCCAACAAGCGCCGTTTCAGAACAAACCGTTTCAGAACAAACCGTTTCAAATCCTCACGCGCCTTTAAGTGCCAGAGAGGAATCGCTTGAAATTCGCACACGCGTCCATTATGTCAGTAAAAGAGTGGGCGTTTCAAATTCACACGCACCCCTTTTTACCGTCGTTAGAAATTCAATCCTTTTAACTCCCGCCTGAGTCAGCATCCCTTCGTCTTATCTTTTAAATCGCATCTTTTGAATAAATTACCCACGTGGATGATTTTTGACCACAGCTTGATAATTAACCACCAAAGCAATAATACAGCCTGTAATTATTAGTAACGAAATTTTGGAAAATCAAAGATTTTCGTGCTAAGAGTGTAAAAAGAAAAAAAATATAACAACTCTTTTGAGGAATGACTGTGATGTCAATAATGACACGAAACAAATGATCCCGGGCACGAATCTCTTCCTTCAAGATCAAGAGAGACCTCAAAGTGTTAATGTGGTTTCCCGTTGAATTACGATCAAACACTTATTAATAAATGTTGAAAGGCTTCTTTTAATTTGGCTATTTCATGGTGGCTTTCGCTTTGATGCAACAATTCTAATCTTGAAATAAGAAAGAAAGTGATCAAAGTACTTGTGAGACCGGTGTAGTCTGTTGAACAAGTAGGTAGGAATTAATTATAAATTGGCTTGGAAAATAGAAAATCTCAAAAAAAAATTAAAAACTGGATCCCAAGGGAAGAAATGTTATGGTGTTTAACAATTTCATAGGAATCACACAAAATAAAATTTGAGATTTCATGAGGGTACATCCATCAATTCTTTGGTGAAAACTTGAGCAAATTAATTGTTCACCGTCAATTCAGAATTGGTGTTGAATTTTGGGTTTCACTAAGCTCGTAGTGGCACGAAACTAAGATCATAAACACAGCTGTTGTGTAACCATAAACCTCAGTGGTAATTTCTGAGAGTCTCAAGGGTTACGTTGATGAAACGAATGTAATGGAGAAATATAATGGAGATGGTGTAAGAAGATAAAGTACCTCTGCTGCGAAAATAAGGACCAAGCAGAAAACTCTTAACTCATGTGAGAAGAGAGTAAGGTAGCTCACGATTAGAATAAATGTGGTAGCCTTATTGGGAAGACAAGGTTTGTTTATACCAGGTCATGAAGGCTATTATTCAAAATCTTATGAGGCTTGGGACACATACAACAACATGATTCTAGGGACACTTAAGTAATCCAACAATTATGTCCCCATAAACGAACGAACACACAAACAAAATTAAAAGAGAAAAATTATTTTTGGAGTTTTTGAGATATATTAAAAAAAAAGAAAATAAAATTAATAAAAAATAAGTAAGAAAAAAAAAATAAGACTTAGAAAAAGAAAAAAAACTTTGGAAAAATTTGAAAAACCGAACCCGAACGTTCGGTTGGGAAAAATTTGAAAAACCGAACCCGAGCGTTCGGTTGGTTTCGGTTGAAGAAAATTTTGAAAAACCGAACCCGAGCGTTCGGTTGGTTTCGGTTGAAGAAAATTTGGAAAAACCGAACCCGAGCGTCCGGTTGGTTTCGGTTCAAGAAAATTTTGAAAAACCGAACCCGAGCGTTCGGTTGGTTTCGGTTCAAGAAAAATTTGAAAAACCGAACCCGAGCGTTCGGTTGGTTTCGGTTCAAGAAAATTTTGAAAAACCGAACCCGAGCGTTCGGTTGGTTTCGGTTCAAGAAAATTTTGAAAAACCGAACCCGAGCGTTCGGTTGGTTTCGGTTCAAGAAAATTTTGAAAAACCGAACCCGAACGTTCGGTTGGTTTCGGTTCAAGAAAATTTTGAAAAACCGAACCCGAACCTTCGGTAGGTTTCGGTTTTGGAAAATTTTGAGAAAACCAAGGAATCGAGACAGGCAGTCAGAATATACTTTTGACAATAAGATAAACAACTTTGTACAAGAAATATACAACCAAGAAAACTACCTTTGTGGTGATGAGCGAGTCAGATGATTTAACCGAACCTGAACGTTCGGTCAAGTTCGCTTCTTACGTTTGAGGTTGAGAGGTAGTTTGAAGTACTGACTCTGATTCCATCATACCTAGCCCTTGTAAAATTTTGTTGAATGATGCTTCAGGAAGAGCTTTGGTAAAGACGTCAGCCAGTTGATCAGTGGTTTGAACAAAGTGTACTTCGACGTTTCCATCTTCCACGTGATCTTTAATGAAGTGATACCTCAGTGCTATGTGTTTGGTTTTAGAGTGTTGCACTGGGTTATGACAGATCCTAATTGCACTTTCAGAGTCACAATATAGTGGGATCTTCTTCATATTGAGTCCATAGTCTCGAAGTTGACTCTAGATCCAAATCACTTGAGAGGTGCAGGATGTAGCGACTATGTATTCCGCTTCGGCAGTAGACAACGACACGCACGTTTGTTTCTTGGATTGTCAGCTAACCAATTTCCCGTCAAGGAATTGACAGCTGCCAGTGGTGCTTTTTCTGTCGAGTCCACATCCTCCAAGGTCAGCATCTGAATAGGCTTGAACGAAGAAGCCTGAGTTGGAAGGATACCATAGACCTAAAGAGGTGGTTCGCTTGAGATAGCGTAAAATGTTCTTCACTGCAAGCATGTGAGGTTTGCGTGGGTTTGCCTGAAATCGAGCACAATAACACACAGAAAACATGATGTCAGGCCTGCTAGCAGTAAGATACATTAGTGAGCCTATCATTTGACGATAGAGCGTGATATCAACAGCCGGTTTGTCTAGGGATGGAGTTAGCTTGGTGTCGAATGCCATTGGGACTTTGACTTTGGAGTCTCCCATCATACCAAACTTTGCTAGGAGAGTCTTCGTGTAAGCTTCCTGATTGATAAAGATGCCTTCGGGTCCCTGTCTAATATTTAAACCAAGGAAAAAGTTAATATGACCCATTGAGCTCATTTCAAATTTAGTCTCCATCAGCTTTCTGAATTCAGCTGTTAGGCTGGGATTCGTAGAGCCAAATATGATGTCATCGACATAAATTTGAACTATCATAAGGTGGTTACCTTCCTTTTTGCGAAAGAAGGTTGGGTCAACCGAACATTGTTTGAATTTAGACATCTTTAAGAATTTAGTTAGCGTTTCATACCAGGCTCTCGGAGCTTGTTTGAGGCCATACACAGCTTTATCCAGAATGTAGCAATGATTTGGATATTTTTCGTTCACGAACCCAGGAGGTTGCTCCACATACACGGTTTCTTCGAGTTCTCCATTAAGAAATGCACACTTGACGTCCATTTGGAAAACTTCAAAGTTTTTGTGGGCAACATAAGCAAGAAATATTCTTACAGATTCCAGCCTAGCTACAGGAGCGAAAGTCTCTTCATAATCAATCCCTTCCTCCTGACAATATCCCTTTACTACCAGACGAGCTTTGTTCCTTATAACATTCCCTTCCTTGTCCATTTTATTCCTAAAGACCCATTTGAGACCAACAACTGAGGCATCTGGAGGAGTTGCAATGAGGCGCCAGACTTTGTTCCTTTCAAATTCGTTCAGTTCGTCTTGCATTGCTTGAACCCAATCGGAGTGATCGAGAGCAGTATTAACTGTCTTCGGTTCAACTTTTGACACGAATGAGTTAAACATACAAAACTCAACCTTTGAAAATAAGGATGTCTGTTTTGCCTTCAGTTGTGATCGGGTCAGAACCTTTTCAGAGACATCACCAACCACTTGAGAGATAGGATGATCTCTGGTCCATTTGGTGAGAGGAGGATAGTTTGGATCAAAGGTTGGGTCTAGTTCAGCATTGATCATTTCTTCTGGCTCCGATTGGCTTTCATAGTCGAGTGACATATCACCATGCTCCCGCTCGATTGATGAGCTATAAGAAACTTGAGGTTCAGAGGTTTCTTGTGGTGCTGGACTTTCAGGCGTTGATGCACCTTCGGTTGGAGAAGCACTTTCGGTTGGAGTTGGACTTTCGGTAGCAGGTGTAGAGTTTGGCTCCCCCTCAACATGTGAGCTTGGCTCCCCCTCGACATGTGAGCTTGGTTCCCCCTCGACTGAAGCATCGTTAGATGGAGGTTCATCAGAATTCGATCCTCCTTCGTTCATTCTCCTGGCAGCTTCTTCGACAACTTGCTTCATGTGGTCTACCTTGTTGTCTGCTGCGCCTGCTTCTGAGAGAGTAGCTTTCTCTGGTTCGTCAAATAGCTCCAGAAACTTCTCGTATAGATTAGCGATCGAGACTGTGACTTGGCCAGTTTGAGGATAGATTTCCCCAGCTGTGTCTTCTCTGGCCTGTAGCTTTTTGACATAGCTATCGTCAAAAGTCACGTAATAGGTCTCTTCGATTTTTCTCGAACGCTTGTTTAGGACTCTGTATGCTTTGGAAGTGAGAGAGTAACCCATAAAGATTCCCTCGTCGGCTTTGACATCGAACTTGTTGCGGTGTTCTTTAGAGTTAAAGATGAAACACCGTGAGCCGAACACATGGAAAAATTTCACATTGGGCTTTCTGTTGTTGAGAATCTCGTATGGTGTGAGCGTGAATCGTTTGTTGAGATAAGACCTGTTCTGTATAAAACAAGCAGCAGAAATTGCATCAGCCCAAAAATAAAGAGGTAAGGAAGCGAAACTTAGCATAGTTCGGGCAGCTTCACACAAAGATCGGTTTCGTCTTTCGACAATTCCGTTCTGTTGAGGTGTGTAGGGAGCTGAGAAGTTGTGACTTATTCCCTTTTCTGCTAGAAATTCTTCAAATTCCCTGTTCTTGAATTCCATACCATTGTCGCTTCTGATGTTGCGAACGACCTTCTTGAGCTGTACTTCAATCTGCTTGATGAACACTTTCAGCTTATGAGTCACTTCAGATTTGAGCTTTAGAAAGAACACCCATGTAAATCGTGAAAAGTCATCAACAATAACAAGAATATACTTGCTACCACCGATGCTTTCGATAGATGATGGACCACACAAATCAATATGAAGTAATTCGAGTGGTTCAACTACTTTTGTGTTAATTACAGATGGATGACTTTGACGACTCTGCTTCCCCATTTCGCATGCAGCACACAAATGATCTCTGTCGAACTTGAGCAATGGAAGGCCTCGAACATGACCTCCAGTGACAAGTTTGTTGATATCTTTAAAGTTGAGATGAGAGAGTCTTCGGTGCCACAACCAGCTTTCGTCAGATTGAGCTTTTGATAACAAGCATATAGCTGGGTTTCCTTTGATGGGTTTAAGGTTTAGAGGAAACATTTCACCCTTTCGCTCCGATTTGAGAATTACTTTCTTCGTCTTCTTCTCAATAATTTCAGAACCTTCATCGTCGAATGAGACTTTGAGACCTGTACCTCCAACAAGCTGAGATACACTGATGAGGTTGTGTTGTAGTCCTTCCACATAAGCCACCTTCCTTATAGTAAAATCACCATTAGTTATCATTCCGTATCCCTTTATGGTGCCGAAAGAATTGTTTCCAAACTTGACATTGCCACCATTTGAGAGAGACCTGTATTCCCTGAGCTCTTCTTTCCTTCCTGTCATGTGACGCGAGCAGCCACTATCGATGTACCATTCTTCGTCGAACTGCTCGTCACTTATAACCTGCAAAAATTAAGCAGATTTAGGAACCCAAAGTTTCTTGGGCCCATGTGAGCTTTTCATAGGAACAGGAATAGTAAGAGAGATGTCAACAAGATATGTTCGTTTTATAAGTGTTGTTTCATCTTTCCTTTTAATGGTAAAAACTTTGATTTTATTAGGATTAGGTGCGTTCGGTTTAGACTCAGGTTTGGATGCATTAACCTTCTATTTGCCTTTTTGTTCAGCTGACGAATGAGATTTTTGAGAACGAACAGAATGAGCTTTAGAGCAAGGTGGAGATGAATTGGAAGAAGTAAAAGCATTAGATGAATGAGAAGGAGTGGGCTTAGATTGAGATGACTTCTTGGCTGGAGACTCTAGGTGACCCTTTTGCTTTTGATCATTGGTGGGACTGACCTTAGAGTTTTGATCTCTTTTGACTTCAGAAATGAACCTTTGCTTTTGGTTGGAGCAGTTCTCTTCTGAACCGAACATTGGCTTTCGGTTGTTATTCTCTTCTGAACCGAACCTTGGCTTTTGGTTGTTGTTCTCTTCTGAACCGAACCTTGGCTTTCGGTTGTTGTGGCTCTCATGCTTTTTGACAGGATTGTTCTCAAACTTCAGATTCTTGTCTTGATGTGAGAAATATGCATTTTGGGATTGCCAGAATTGCTTCCTTTCAGAGAGATTCTTCCTGTATCTCTGGTTCCTTTCACGTTTCTTATTCCTCATCTGCTTCGGTTGATGATGAATATTGGCTTTCATTTTCGGTTTCTCCTTAGCTGGTTCACTTTGAACTGTAGGAGTTTCACTTTGAACTGAGGAACTAGAGGGAATGTCTTCTTTTGCCGAACTTCCATTCTCTTGAGGAATGTCTTTCGTACCACTAGTACTTGGCTCATCAAAATTATCTGGCTTATTCAAGGGTTCTGGTATGTATCTACCTTTACTCATCCATGAGGTTCTTTCTGATAAGTCTACCGTTTCGTTTGCATTATCTATTGGAGCTGACCAGAAGTACTCATCACAGCCATCAGCATTGTCTTCGTTTACAATAGCTGTGAGTTCAGCGGTCTGATGTTCGGTTACTCCAGTGACCTTGTACACTTGATTTGGAGTGGTCCTGACCTTTTGATATACAACCGCTTTCTCTGCTAAGATCGGGGACTTTTGTTGGGACAATCGAGCGAACTCCACTGAATTTTCAGAAATTAGATTCTTGTGGTTTTCAGGTTTGCTTTTTACAAATTCTCAGCAGTCAACCGTGTCCTCTACAGAAATTTCACTCATGTTGTCGTCCTCGTTAAACTCAGATGCATTTTCAACATCAATTTTGTTTTCTGAGCTTAAGTTGGCGTTTAAAGAGTCAAATTTTTGTATGGTTTCGGTTCTCAGTTTAAGTCTATCATTTTCATCCAAAAGGTTTTTGAGCATGTCCTTATGGTCCTTGGATTTAATGAAAGATTCAATTTTGTCCAGTCCATACATATAGGTCGGATTGACGTCATCAGATGATATCACACTCTCACAATTATAAGCTTCAGCGTCGATTTCATCCTCCTTAAACTCAAGGAAGGGCAAAATCATGCGATGGATCTTTTGGCCTATTTCACAGTCCAAGTGAAGCTGAGTAATATTAGAATAAAGACGTTTTGCAATTAAACACAAACATTCCGCTGTTTTAACAACTTTAAATTGTCTCTTTGTAAATAAATATTTTCGTCTTTTATTTTAACTAATTCAGACTCCTTCAACTCGATCCACATGCGCCGCTCCTCACTCTTCGAAGACACCCTGCTTAATTGATCAGTTAGGTTAGAATTGGTGACTCGAGTTTAAGTTAAACTACTATCTAGATGAGAAATTCTTGTATTAACATTTTTTAGTTATTTCTCATATGAGGATTATGGTACTTTAAATGAAACGAAAATTGATTGTACCTTCTTGATCAGTTCATCAAGCTCATTGAACTGCTAGCTGAGCGGTTTGGCCGTAAAGCATATATCCTGCTGTTCCTTCGGTTCATTGCTTCCACCATCAGTGTTGTATCCCCTCAACTGAGATACATCAGACACCATGAAGCACCTGCCTCCACTGCTCTCCTCTTTAGCCACACAAGCCTTTCCATGCGAAGGTTTCCTCACTTCATCGTCTTCGGAGTTGGTTGACCAAACTTCCATGCTACCGAACTCGTCATCAGCAACCGAACCCTGCACAATTAGAGCATTCATGGAAGGGTTAGCGGTAGATTTCTTCTTTCTCATCTCATCAAGCCTTTTCTGCAGCACAGCTTCCTCATCCTTTTCCTCATCTTTTTCAGCCATCTTTTTGAGGACACAATCTTTAGCATAGTGGTTTTTCCCACCACAGTAGTAACAGTTTACTCCAGAATCACCATCTGCCTTCGGTTCCTTCTTGGGTTCTTCAACCTTCGGTTCATTGTTAACTTTTTCTGAACTATAACTCCCCTGCCAGTTTCAGTTTTTGTTGCTGGGGAATCTCTTCTTAATGAACCTCTTGGGGTTAGACACCATCATAGCATAATCCTCAGATGTGAGGTCATACTCCTCCAAGTTGAGGTCTTCATCCTCCATCACAGCTTTACTTTTTGACAGGAGGGCCAGTGAACCTAGGCTTGAAACAACGTTCTTTTCCTGCAGCACAATCTTCTCCTGGGACTTTAGAATACCCACCAGTTTCGCCAAAGAGTATGATTTAAACTGCTCATGGGCTTTAACTGTTGACACCACAGCTCTCCATTCTGACCTTAGACCATTTAAGAACGTAACCTTCTGCTCGATAAGCTTCCTTTCGATGTCGTGTTTGATCATCCTGCTGAGAAGATGATTGAAGCGATCGAACGTCTGGGTCACGGTTTCTTCGGCTCCTTGCCTGAATTCTCCAAACTCAGATAAGAGCAAGGTTTGGATAGAATGTTCAAGATCCTCGTCTGTAGAGTACAGTTCGCGAAGTCTATCCCAAACTTCCTTTGCCGTTGTGCATGAGCTAACCAACCTGAAGGTGTCGGACTGAAGGGCGAATCTTATCAATCTTAACGCCTTGATATTACACTGGAATTTATCCTTCTCATCTTGCGCAATATCTTTGACATCCTTCAGCAGATCATTATACTCCTTTTGAGTTTTAATAATCCTTGACGTTGCAGAACGAGAAAAAGGTCCATTAATGATTGCTTCCCATATGAGGTATCCATTATCCTCAGATCCTATCACGTAGTCTTCGAAGTGATGCGCCCAGACTTCATAGTCATGGGTATATAGGATTGGAATCTTCGTGGTTGAACCGATGCTGTTGGAAATATTGATGGGATTTGATTGCGACTCGTCCATTATGATCGAAAAACCTGTTCAAAGATCAGACTTGTAATAAATCAGATTAGGGCAAAACAATTAATATCAAGATACGTCAATAATGAGATGACGGCTCAATAAATATCAGTAATTGCGGAAAAACCCTAATTGAAACCTTTTCACAGAAAAGATGTGTATCGATTACACAGCCTCCTGCTCTGATACCAATTGATGAGACTAAAACTTAATCTTGAAGATCGATTAGATCTTAAACAGGTGAATAAATATTAAATAGCAAGAACATGAAAATAAAGAACAAGTCAAGAATGAATCAAACGAGTCGAATGATTAAAAATAAACCCTCAAAAGAGCTCGATTAAGAACATCAACTGTAGAGGATTAGTAGGTTTACAGGAACGATAAAGAGAGAAAACTGTAATGCTACCGTAATGCTATCGTCTTCTAGATCGTTAACCTAATATGCATGCAAGCATATACTTATATAATAAACCTAACGGACTCTCGGTTGGACAGGCCCAAACCGGAGTACAAAACAAATGGACTAATAGCCGAGCCCAATGACGCAATCCTTGAACGAATCTTCAACCCAACAAACTCCATTCAAACTTAAATTTTTTTCGTTGTATTCTTTGTAATAAGTGTTTTTCATTGACATATTACCCTATCAATTTCGATGTGCGGAAGTAATATTTTTTTTAGCCTCAAAAAAGATTATTCCTTGAAAATTGTGAAGAAAAAAACTTCATAGCTTTTACAAACGATATTCATAATATTCATCATATCATTTGTGTTCTCTCAATCATATATATATATATATATATATATATATATATATATATATATATATATATATATATATATATATATATATATATATATATATATATATATATATATAGAGAGAGAGAGAGAGAGAGAGTTAGGTTCAAATGTTTTCACTATCTATTGTGTGCATGTATGATTGATTCTAAACCAATCATTTTAGTTATTTTAAGAAAGTAATTAATGCATATTAAATGTTGAAGAGGTAATTAATACGCATTATATCTTCAACATGTAATATGCATTAATTACTTTCTTAAAATAACTAAAATGATTAGTCCAGAATCAATCATACATGCATACAATAGATAGTTAAAACAAAATAACCTAAATATATATATATATATATATATATATATATATATATATATATATATATATATATATATATATATATATAGAGAGAGAGAGAGAGAGCTAGGTTCAAATATGGATTGACATCTATTGTGCGGGCATGTCGAGAATGTTATTATGTAAGAATGAAAAAGAAAATATGTTGTTTGATAATGTGAATATGTTCATTCTTACATAACTATTGTCATTATTACGCATTCTCACTAATTAAGTCGTATATAAGGTTATTATAATTTTTTTTATTATTCTCATTTTGTCAGAATGTTATTAGAATGTTTAGAGTCGTATTTTGCAAGAATGAAAATGAGTGAAAAACGATGTGTGAGAACAAAAATGAATAAAAATCAGTGAGAATGCATGAAAATGACAATAGTTGTGTGAGGTTGAACGTATTCACATTACTAAACATCATATTCCCTTAAAAATTCTCATAGTATAACATTGTCCACACGTCTTCACAATAGTTGTCTATCCACATTATAACCTATATATATATATATATATATATATATATATATATATATATATATATATATATATATATATATATACTAGTTTATAACCCGTGAGAACCACGGTTATACAATTAATTAAACTTTTAAAATAAAACTAAAAATTATTAATCAATTATTTTAAATAAATTTTTAATTAAGAGATTTTTTTAGTTATATAAATTTTAATAATTGATTTAAATAAATATGTGAAATTATATCGCTTTATAATGTGTATTAAGTTTATTTTTATTTTTATTTTAATGTTATTAATTTAATATAATTAGAGTGGGAA
The DNA here is from genome assembly GCF_002870075.4 of Lactuca sativa. Lineage (NCBI taxonomy): Eukaryota > Viridiplantae > Streptophyta > Magnoliopsida > Asterales > Asteraceae > Lactuca > Lactuca sativa. The sequence continues at coordinate 18,223,905 of NC_056623.2, forward strand.
ATTTAAAATTTGAAATTTGAAATGGAGAATCAATAGGTTTACAAATTTCATGTATTAATTAGGAGATATAATATGATGACACATATCAAAATGAGAATAAAATATGCATTAATTGGTAGGCTTAATAAGATGACACATGTCAAAAGGAGAAAAAAAACTATTCTTTTATTAGATAGGAAGATATATATATATATATATATATATATATATATATATATATATATATATATATATATATATATATATATATATATATAATGAAAAAGATTTTTGACAGGCCACCCACATTTTTATAGATGGTGGTATGCAAAAATTATGGTTAATTTGGTCATTTTCTATTTTTATGGGCTATTGTTTTGTAAAAACTGTTGTTATGGTTACTTTCTTTCTAAATTATATGGTTCACGTATAAGATATTTCTAAAGTATTTTAATAGTTTTTTTTACTTATTTGTGCATTTTAATCTTAATATAACACAATACTTCAATAAACTTAAAATTTGGAATGGTAAGGGTACGTTTGGTTGTGGAAAACTGTTTTTATTTTCTAAAAAAATGTTTTCAGCAAAGAGAGTTAAGTTTTCCCTTTTAGTTTGCAATAAAAATTTTAAAAAATGCATTTGGTTGCAGCGGTGAAGTTTTAATTTTCCGTCTTAGAAATTTAGAAAATTTTGAAAAACTGTAGAACTCGTTTTTCTAACTTACATACAATTTGGAAAATTGAAATTTTTTATTTTCTTAGAAAACTTTGGAAAAGTGAACGAACCAAACACGTTTTCAAAATTTCCATTTTTCTTGGAAAATTTTACTAGAAAACTGAAAAATTTTCCACGACCAAACATACACTAACCTTTTCTAAAATACAAATAGTATAATTCTCACTCCTAGTTCCTAGATAATAAACTTTATGTCTGATTTTTTTTTCTATCCATCATATCAAGATTGTTAGCCTTTTTTTTTTTTTTTTTTCTTTTTTTCTTTTTGTCACTTTCTTGTTAAATACATAAGAAAATATCATCACTATCAGTTTTCTTTCTCTTCCTCTCACTCTCTTCACCCTTTCTTCTCTGATGCGATGTCATGGATCTCAATAAATATCTGCTTACATAGGTAATATACACCACGATATCTTCAAATATCTCATATGATAGTTGTTTTATTCCCTATGTTATTTTTAATATATTCCCCACAGTACTTGTAATAACAAATAAACAACTAAATAATATATCTTCAACATATAATTCTTGTTCTCCACCATTTGAAAGTTCATCAAACTTACAAATATAATAACGTTAATTGTTTTGGAGTAACAAAAATGTTAAACCCAAAACATCTTTTCATACAAAAAAAATAAACAAATAAAAATTATGCATACTATATTTTGGATCTTGTGAAGTTACCTTGACGTTAAGGAATGTAATTAAGATGATACTGGTTATGGTCGTCATCCTTCCAATGATTTTGATTCCAGTAAGATTGATCTAAGTTTCCTGTTAGATCAAACAGACCTTCATCTGTACTGTGTTGCCAATTTTCTATCCCTGCAATTCCACCGTTGTTTCTCCTGCTTCCATAAATGGATAACTCAATGTCCGCCGCCTGGTCCATGAACCCCATTGTTTCCACCGTCCATTGAATCTGGTTACAGTTATGATTCCCAACGACATCCTCTGTGTTCTTCTGCTGCAACTGGAAGGATGGAATGTCGGATAACTGATCCGTCGATGAGGTCATCATGTTGGTAAACGCTCCGATCTCCGATGACTTGTTTCCAGCTGATGGGTTGTTCACCATTATAGGATCGAAGGTAGTGATTAGAGTAGAAGACTGAGGGATATTGAAGAATCGTCTGGATGATTCATTAAAATTAAGCATCATCGCCGGGGTTGAGTTTGTAGAATTACTCCCTGAGGCATCCGTCGTGGTAATACTCGTCGTTGTTGTTGCCGTTCTATTCGGCGTTGAGCTTTCGCTGCTTGAGTTTTCTGAATTCGAAGACTTGCGCTCGGCGGCGACGGCGTCGGAGCAAGGGATACTAATCCTAGATTTTGGCTTGCTTGAGCGCTTGGCTTTACGGATGCCGCCTCCGACGGGAACGTTGCGGAGTACACCGCCTTTTGTCCAGTATCGCCGGCAACTTTTGCAGAAGTGGCGTGGCTGAGACAGGTTGTAGTTGTTGTAGTAACAGAATTTTGTGTTTGAAGAGTCGCAACGTGGACACTTCAAATCCTGGTGGTGGTGCCGATACCGTCTGTCTCCTCCTCCGGCGAACAACGCATCTCCTCCGCCGCTGCTCTCAAACGAATGTATATCCTGCATTTCTTCGAATCTTGTTTGTTTATCCTTAGTCAAAAGATCTGATTATAATAAGTGCTTCTGAGCTTAGATGCCGTTTTACGAATGTAGCCCTACCCCAAGTAAAGAATCACAAATTGCTCCTGTGTCACTACTAACTCCATTAATGATAATAATTTAATAATTAATTAAGTTTAGAGTTACAGGAATAGTCCATTTGGTTTTGGATAATTTGAATAATTGGTCCATTAATTTTTTTTTTTTTTTTAACTTTTTCATTAACTCTTATAGTTTTTATTTTATGTTTTTGTTATATGTTTGGTCGCGTAGGAACTAACTCATTCGTAAAAAGTTTGTATTGTCTTTTTTATTTTATTTTTAATTAATTTAATAATTGTTTACAATTAAAGAAATTGTTCGATAAACATGTGGGTCCCACCTCTATATTCCTATCCCATCCAACCTACAAATTCCCCTCATCTTTTTTTTCTCATGTGGCTAGTGTTGGGTTGTGAGGATTTTTAGCCCAAAAAATACACCACGAAAGTGTATAAAATATAAAATCACAACTCATGAACTCAAAAGTAGATCCATTTTCAAGCAATCTAAGCAACCAAAATCAACCATAGGATAGTATAAGAAAACTTACATTCAAAGCCTTTGATTTTTTCTTCTCGCTAGTCGATCGGATGGGGAGGATCCAAAAAAGAATCTTTCTGATGTGATTGCACCCAAGACACAAATCAATAACACTGGAACCATCATAAAGCCACTAGCACAAAACCTAGACAATTAGGGTTTCTGGACGATTTTCGTGGTGTATGTATAGACCTACGTAGCGCGCCAGATGGGACGGTTAGAGTTTTAGTGGGTGTTTGAGAGTGCTTTTTAAAATGATTTATTGACTTATTGGCTTTTCAAAAAGCCAATATGTTAAAAAGATGTTTGGTAAACACTAACTTTTCAATGAAAAAATGATTTTTTTTCAAATATCTAAGAATTCTTGGTTTTTCTAAAAAGTCAATAAGAAGTTGGAGAAGCAATCTCATACACACCCTTAGAGAAGCGAGAGGACCACCTTATTTCTGAGGGTTTTCACAATTACATCAACTCTCAAATCTGGTTCTATGGTCTTTATTTATTGAGAAATGATTTAAACCATAATGGATAATTACTTGGTCACTAAGTAATTATCCTTATATTTGGTAATTATCAGACTTTTAAATTCTTACACTTAGGCCCTTCCAGATCTAAAAGCATCGTTGTAACGGCCTGACTTCTCTCAGCTAATATTTTAGGAATTTATCAAAGTTTTTATATACAAATGCAAAATTCCGAATTTCAAAAACATTTATATCCTAGGATATTATTACGCTTAACCCATATCATAACCAAAATTCAAAGCAATAAGGAAGTATGTACCAAAATAAAAATCTATATCAAGTCCAACTGATTGGTGGTTCGATCACCTCTCGTATAATGACTACGACACATGAAAATATACAACATCAGATAACAAGTCCGATGAGTTACAAAATACACTATTTTCATGTCATTATACTTTACTTCTCTTTTTTCTTTCTTTTCATACTCTATTATTTTGTTCTCTTCTTCTCATACTCTATCATTTACACTATTTTTCTCATACTCTTTCATACTAATCTTATTTCTTCATACTCTAATCTTCTATTCTCCTTTTTTATACTCTTCTACTCTATCCACATATTCTCATAATCTTCTAATATATTATCATCTTCTCATCTCATTTTTTATTTATTGGAATAGTGTTCAATTTCATAACTAAATTGGTAAGAATATTCATTAATAGCAGGGTCCTTTTTGTGTTTTCCTCATTGAACCAAATAGTATTTAAATGTTTTAAGAGATATATAAATAGTTTGTTTATCATTTATATGATGATTAATTAATTAGAAACTAGCTTGAAACTAATTAGAATTAATCTAGAATTAATTTTTGCTTATTAAATGTGCAGGGACTAAATTTTAATTATTCAATAGTTGAATGATTACTCTGTATTGGCTTCTTGAAGAACTCAAAATCTACATCAAAGGTCTTCAAGCATATTGGTTTTTCTAAAGGTTAGTAAGTTTTATCCCGTTGTTCAAATCAATTACGTTAAAGATCCTTACATGTTTTGGTGTTTTGTTGCCTAGATTAAATTTGTATGCTTTTTGTTGCCATGATAATTAATCTAAGAAGTATATAGAAAACCTATCAGTGTTATCAGAGTCTTGCTTAAATGATATTTTCAATACATAATGGATTGAGTTTAGATTTTGTTTACTTGAAAAATCCAAAATAAGGCTATCATTAAGTTAAAATTTTGGAGTGGTATGGATTTAAAATTGGTTTAAAATATTTTTTGTGATTATCTCCAAAAGGATTTGATTTATCCTGATGGATTATCCAGGATTTAATAAATAACCAATATTCAAGATAATTAGAAAGCCTAGGAATTTATGAAATTCACTATGGGATTTTAAAAAATCCTAGTGACTCCTAGATTTTCATGGTAATGTTCGTTAGAGTATTTGAATTCCTTCCTTACATAGCAAATTTGAAAAGGGGATGGTTAAAAAGACACCCCATTTTACCATATAGACACCTTAAGTAATTTTTAAAATATTTTTATTGGTTGAAATTGCATTGTTTGCCGAGAAAGCTGATTATAACTAATTGATTATAGGTTGGCTTTTTATAAAAGTGATAATAGGATGTCTAATAGGTATCTTATTAGCAACACCCGAAGAAAATTTAAATAGTCAAGGCTTTCAAGGGATTAGTTATTTTAATAGTTTAAATTAATTTTGGATATATATATATATATATATATATATATATATATATATATATATATATATATATATATATATATATATATATATATATATATATATATATATATTAAATTCAGAATTTTGATAAATATTAGGATTAAATTAATCATTATCATGATTTAATATTTACGTCGTTAGTTACTTAAACATGGATAATTATGATTATTTACTTAATTCAAATTTGATTTCTAAATATAAAAATTTCAAATTATTGAATATTGATTGGAATTTTAATGGTGATTTAATATTGTCATGTGTTCTCATATGGTTAATTAGAATTAATATGATTAAACAGTTCTGAAGTTTTAAAATGTTTAAAAACACACCATATACTATATAATAGTTTATAAATAGTATAACTAAATTACATATGTCCTCACATGTTTAAATACATCGATAGTCAGATCACGACTATGCCTCATCCTTTCTAAGCACTCTAAGATGATATAAAGAAACGACCTATAAAATGACTGTTGAATGGGTGTCATGTTCACCCACCGATATTTTTGTGGACCAATGGAGTTATTCCGAGATGAGTACGTTCCCTAGGTGGAGAGGGAATGATTGGCCCAGGAGTTTCTGTCTCTCAAGCAAAAGACAGAAACAGTGTCAGGGATTATGAGGATGTTTCATGGGAGGGCGTTGTTCTACCCTGAGCACATGTCTACAGAGCAGGCACATGTGAGCCAGCACTTGAGCATTTTAAGGCGATATATCCGGAGTTCGTGGCGAACTCATCATATCGGACATTGGCTGAGCTATAGACCAATGCCAGGAGGAGGGAGATTGAGCTAGAGATACAGACTAGAGAGGAGGGAGAGTCTTAGGGGAGAGAAAGGAGACCAGTGCAGTCGTAGCCTGCGATCAAGCGGGTTAAGCCCGCTGATACGAGAGCAGGAGTCCAGAAGGTCCGCACTTGTGGCAAGTGCGACAAGAGTCATGGGGGATCTTGTCGAGCAAGAATTTGCTACAAATATGGCAAATAGGGGCATATGGCGAAGGACTGTCCCAAGGGATTTTTGGTTTGCTTTTGCAACCAGACTGGCCACCGGAAGGCCGAGTGTCCTCAGCTCACTCAGGGATCAGCCCAGGCTTCTGCTCCTGCTACTTTGCGCGTTACTGATAGCCATATGGGGAAGGCCGAGGCTATGAGAGCTCATAGGAGAGCCTTCCAGCTGACTGCGGAGGAGGTCCGCGCAGCACCTGACGTTATTGTTGGTATGTATCTCCATATTTATGATATTGTTGTTATTTATTTATGCTTATATTGTCTTTTATATAAGTACTTTTCTTGTGAATTATGTGTCTTCCTTGGTGTTATTTGACTCAGGTGCGAGTCGATCATTCGTGTCTTTATCCTTTAGTCGTCGCATTAGTTTTAGACGCGAGGCTTTGAGTCGACCACTGAGGGTTTCTTTAGCTGACAAGCATGCGGTTTTTGCCACTAATGTATTCCGGGGATGTGTTTTGGAGATTTTCGGTGTTTACTTTTCGATAGATCTGGTACTGATAATGATGGGAGATGTTTGTGTCATAGTGGGCATGGATTGGTTGAGCCGATTTGGAGCTGTGATTGACTTCGAGCGTCAGATAGTGACGATACGAGACCCTAGTGGGGAAGTGCTTACGTTCTATAGCGAAGGGCCTTGATTGGGATCAGCTTTCTGCTCTGTCGCCAGGGCAAGGCAGAGTCTACAGCAGAGATACATGGGCTTTTTAGTGTATGTGATGGATACGCAGGTTGCCACTGAGAGGCCGATTTCTATTTCCGATGTTCCAATGGTATGTGATTTCCCGGATGTTTTCCCTGAGGAATTGTCGGGTGTGCCTCTTGAGAGACAGGTGGAGTTCCAGGTCGATCTGATTCCGAGGACTGCGCCTAGTGCCAAGGCACCATATCGCCTTGCGCCGACAGAGATCCAGAAGCTATCCTCGCAGCTCTAGGAGTTGTTGGGGAAGTGTTTCATTAGACCGGGTAGCTCGTTGTGGGAAACGTCGATCCTTTTTGTCAAGAAAAAGGATGGTTCACACTGGATGTGCATCGACTACTGGGAGTTGAACAAGTTGACGGTCAAGAACCGTTATCCACTACCAAGGATCAATGATTTGTTTGATCAGTTGTAGGGAGCATCTTGGTTTTTCAAGATTGATTTGAGATCGGGTATCATCAGATGAGGGTCTGCGAGAAGGATATCTAGAAGACGACCTTTCGTACTCGTTATGGGCATTACGAGTTTGTGGTGATGCCTTTCGGGCTCACCAATGCACCGGCAGCGACCTCATGAACCAGGTGTGTAGGCTCATGTTGGATCGGTCGATGATCGTGTTCATCGATGATATTTTGGTGTACTCGAGATCTAGGGAACAACACAAGGAGCATCTTCGGGAGATTGTTCGGGTGTTGAGGATGGAGAGGCTTTATGCCAAGTTCTCCACGTATGATTTCTGGTTACGAGAAGTCCAGTTTTTAGGACACCTCGTTAACCAGAATGGGATTTTGGTCGACCCGGCCAAGATTGAGGTAGTTATGCAGTGAGAAGTGCTGAGGTCCCCATTCGAGATCAAGAGTTTTTTGGGTCTGGCAGGCTACTATCGGTGGTTTATCAGATATTTCTCCAATATTGTTGTTCCTCTCACCAAACTGACCAGGAAGGGTGTTGTCTTTGCTTGGGAGCCTGAGCAGCAGGCATCATTCAAGACTCTTCGCCAGAGATTGTGTGAAGCTCCAGTTTTAGCCCTTTCGGAGGGAGTAGAGGACTTCATAGTCTACTATGATGCATCCATATCGGGAATGGGTGATGTGTTGATGCAGAGGGGCATGTGATAGCATATATGTCGAGGAAGCTGAAGCCTCATGAGACGAGATATCCCACCCAAGATTTGGAGTTGGGGCGGTGGTATTCGCCCTCAAGATTTCACCCCACTATCTTTATGGTGTCCGATGTACCATATACACGGACCATAAGAGCCTAAGATACCTTATGGATCAGCCCAACCTGAATATGAGACAGAGGAGGTGGTTGGATGTAGTGAAAGACTATGACTGTGAGATTTTGTATCTTCTTGGCAAGGCTAATGTGGTAGCCTGTGCCCTGAGTCGTAGAGCAGTGAGTGCTCCGATTCGAGACGTGTGTATGAGGATGATGGTGATGACTCCAGTCTTAGATACCATCCGAGAGGCCCAACCGGTGGCCATGAGACCAAAGAACCGTAAGAGAGAGCGGGTGATCAAACAGATTTCTATGTTTGAGACTGATAGTCAGGGGATTATAACCTTCCATGGGCAGATATGGGTGCCATATACGAGTGGAGCCCGATAGATTTTGATGGAGGAGTTCATATGTCGAGATTTTCGATCCATCCTGGGGCCACCAAGATGTATTTGTACTTGAAAATGGATTATTGGTGGCCCTATATGAAGAGATATGTGGCATGGGTAGTCGAGAGATGTTTGACATGTCGTCAGGTTAAGGCAAGCACTAGCGTCCCCATGGCCAGTTGCAGCCTTTGGACATTCCCCTGTGGAAGTGGGAACATATCTCCATGGATTTTATTACCAAATTACCGACACTACTAGAAAAACAGCCTTTTACGACGCTCATTGCGCGTCGTAAAAGGCTCAGACGACGCGCAAATGCGCGTCAAGGAAGGCCCTGTCATAAAGAGAGACGACACGCTTTTGCGCGTCGTCTATAGACGACGCGCATTTACGACGCTCATTTATGACGCGCAATTACGACACGCGTTTACGACACGCAATGCGTATTGAGGAAGGCCCTGTCATAAAGGAAGATGACATGCATTCGCGTGTCGTAACCTTACGACGCGCGTGTTAATGACACGCAATGTGTATCAAGAAAACCCCTATCAAGAAAGGCCATGTCATAAATAAAGATGACACACATTTTTGCGTATCATAATTTTAAATGTTAAAAAAAATATATTATTTATTAATTTACTAATTTTCAAATTAAATTTGTATTTAATGTCTCGTAATAAAAAATAAAATACCATACAAAAAAATAAAATTCATTGCATAAAATTTAATGTCATACAAATAATAGATGAAAGTACATTGCTATTTCTTCTATTTATCGCTATACTATTCGATGAAATTTCAATGTGACATTAAAGTAATCTCCCCAATGTGACATAAGAGACAATTTGATTACATAGAACTTGAAAAATGTGGGCATCCGACCTCAATATTTTCTATCTTTGCAAAAATCTTGTTACGCACTCCCCATGTGCTAATTAACCTACAATTTTCCATAAAACTTACAACTTAAATGAGTATATGATAAGAAACATCTAATGGAATCACAAAAGAGAAACTTCACCTCCTTATCTTTATCAGTGAGAGTTGGCAGCTCAATACATATTTGGGATACATGCAAGGTGAATAACGAACCAGATAGAGTAGCAGAATTCTTTATCAAACAAACAACATCCTTTCCTTTCACCTCATTTACCTGTGTATTAATAAATCAAAATTTGATAATTTGCAAATCATCAGTGGTTATAATTTTTCCTTACCTCCAATTACTTATAGGTTAACAGTTGACTGAAAAAAAAACAAATTATTAGACATTATATAAAGTAGAAAGTTATAAGATTGTATATTTGTGCCTTATAAAAAATTGTTTAAAAAGTTATATAGAAGGAAATGTAGCTTATACATGAACAGAAACGACAGAGGGACATGAATCCCAAATTGAAAAATCGAAAGCGATGTGCAATCACCTATTAAATTAAAGTTTATGCGATACAACAAATTTATAAGAAATTAAAGAATAAAGGTTTATTATATAAAATAAATATGATATTCATATTATAAATTATACCTGTAATTCAACAGTAGAACCTCCACCACGAGCACAAAGTTCTGCTTGCAAGCATTCTAGTTGTTGGCGCATCCTTAACATTTCACTAGACACCGGATCCCTATTCACCTATTAAATTGTTTAAAAAAGTAATGATTTATTTGTGTATTATAGCATCTCACTTTAATATTTTTTCTATAATAAGCAAATAAATGAAACCATGTTGCTATTTCTAGCATATAACTCAAACTTACCACAGGCTTATTCTGTATATTTTGAGTCGTGTTTGCATACTTTAAAGTGTTGAGAGTCTCCTCAGCATTTATATCAGCAGGACTAACACAGGTTGAAATTAGGAAAAATTATATGTTTACTTAGTACTAAAGATTTTAAATAATAAACAAAATTATCATGCAGGTTATTTCCATTTTCCAATAATAAGGATGAGGGCATTTATGTCTTTTGTGTGGGACAAAAACTGCAACTTTTGTCCACTAGATTGTAACAACATTAAGAAAAGTTTAGAAACAAGTAACATAATAAAACATTAATTAGGCACACACAAAGTAAACAAACAAGTCAGGAGAATATCTAATAGGCTCAAGAAAACTCAATTACACATATTTCATTATATATCTATCATATCGTGTATGAGATTGAACTTTGAAGAGCGGTATAAACTCACTTATAGAGCGAAGTATTTAAATACACATAATTACGAATTTATATCACAGAGGGATTGAGTTTATAAACAGATTATTTATATAGCAAAAAAGTCAAACCTTAATGAGTCGGTTCTTGCGATAAACATTGAACCCTTGAACATTGATATCGTCTTTTGCATCTTTCACAAAACCTATAGTCACCACAGCCACCATCTGCTAGGTGGAAAAACAAGAGTAAAATTAAAATTCCTAAGTTTAACATGCACATAATAATAATAATAATAATAATAATAATAATAATAATAATAATAATAATAATAATAATAAAACTACTTAAGGATTTAAGGTTGATATGTTTTGATCGTTTCTTGTGCTTGTCCATTCACGACATGGTTGTGTTGGCTTATACGTAACCATCTAAGTTAGCATCATACCATTAACTATATTATGATGAATTACATCTTTTCCATGAAGGATGATTCTAAAGCCCTCTGGAATGCGCAGGTATAAAATTGCTGCATAATTCTGGACAAGTAAAAGAAAAAAAAGGTAAATTATACATATTATATGCAAATATAGCTACCACAGTTGCTCTTGTTGTTGCTGCCCCTGCCCCTACCTGACCTCCTCACCCCCTGTCCCACCTTCAGTAGGACTTTGTCCCCTGCTACATTTACACAAAAATCAACACAATTTGAGAACTACAAATATAAGACTTTCAATGTTTGTAAGATTAAAACCCAAGTTACTATTTTGGTTTTTTGACTTTTTTGCCCTTTTTATAAGTTGTTGTGTGGTGATCTAATTCGAAACTGAAACCGCTCATTCTAAGGGACAACAGGAACTGGAACATACTTTACACACACAAAAATAATCATGGAATGGGCAGCAGGAAAATGGCAGGTGTTCTAATGGTTCCAAGGTTGCATCCTGACTGGCGTAACTGTGCATTTCATTTGTAACACTAATATGAATAATTAAATTAAACAAGTAGGACTTGAAGTTGAAGGGCATTTATGTCTTTTAAGAAAAAGAAATAAGTTAAAAATAGTAGTAGTGGTACCGTATGCACTCCCGATCTCATTGGTGATTGCAATAGAACAGACAAGCAAAGCATCAGAGGCAATGGATTAAATAGTGATATAATTTCCAGAATTCTAACATAATTACCAAAATACCCTTAAGTCTAGATTATATTCCAACCTGAAAAAATTAATTAATAATAATCTTTTTAGGCTATGACCTCAAAGAAAACTAAAAATATAATATAAAATCGTATGATATGTTATTTAAAGGGAATCAAAAGAAGGGATAAACCACAGTTACTTCAAATCTGCATGCAGAGCCAAATGGTTCATTGGAAAAAATCCACAGAAAAAATCCTAAACAGTAGCTTCGTCCACTTTGTTCCTTGACTGCCCCTTGGTCTTTAATGTTATGCTCACTGCTTCTTGCTTCTACAATACCTAAAAAGTTAAGCATTAATTAGAAGAAAGTGGTGTTGGATCAATCTAATAAGAAACACAAACTATATAGAAAATCTCAACAGTGACAGAAAAAGGAGGATTCAGTTTTAGGGAAAATCTGTATGTGTACACGAAGAGGTTTGTTATGATAAAGGATATGTATATACTACAAAGCATTAATTCTTATTAACACAACCAACGGTTACATTTCAATTAAGACATAAATATATATACACGAATCATACGACAGTTACAACATTTCTAACCAAGACAACGATTGGTCATTAACTGCCACTAATATTTACCAAACTAACCCCTATAATAATATTAATTTCTAAAGTCTAACTTATCATTTCCAACAATTGGGACTTTAAATATTTTTATCTCCTGCATCTGTCATAACATATTTGTTGTTGATATTAACATCAAATAACAAACTGATTTATTTATTTAATTAAATTAAGTTTATTCATTATTACTACATTGTTAATGAATGTGGTAGTGTGACATGTGGGTTAAACAACAAAGGTCACAACATAGGACGACATGATTATATTTGGATAGAAGATATGAAATTGATTGAGTAGCATCACCTGGGCTTCTAGAGCCTACTTTTACAACATCAAATTGTTAATCAAGAGCTTATTTGAATCAGAGTCAATCTTCTTATGTAACAAAACGTAGCCTTAAGGATGTGAAAGCAATTAACTCACATATGTATACAAGGGTCAAAAACTCAAACCAGCCACCAATGATAGAGACAACCCATAAGGTAAAAATGACCTGCATGCCCAGAAGTTGTTTTTGTAGTTAAAAGTAGCATAAAATTCATCCATGTTAATAATAAGGAACCTCAAAAGTGGGTAGATATATACATACACTCATAAATCTCTTTATATCCTTCCCTGTAGTTATTTACCTCAAGTATAAGCACCCCTGATTGATCTGGTCTTTCAGCAAGAGAGCAACACAATCACACAGATCTTGTGACAATCTAATGTCAGGGAAGTTTGGAAGAGACCAGAATGGCACCAGACATTTGCTTTTGGCGCAAGAGCAAGTATTAGAAAGTGACATAAAAATGGAATAAGATGATAGCCTATCCTCTCAAAGAGAAGCCATATGACAGTTGTAGAGACCAGAATGGCATCAGACATTTGCGTTTGTCGCCAGAGTAAAATATCAGCAGCTGAAAATAGAGACTTAAGTTGATCAAGATGTCTGAAATTCTAAATTTGAATACATTACATATTTTCATGATTGATATCAAGAAATAGGTATGTCATATGTAAAAGAAATTCCATTGTAAGTGCAACAAGCTATGCGCGTCTTAAATGGAATCACCTACTTTACCAAACCAGAGTAATACCTATATCTTTGCCAAGTTTGTTGACCCATTAGGGCTTCCAGCAACACCACTCCAAAACTGTAGATGTCACTCTTCACACTCAGATGACCTGTAATTTTTTCTTCATATTTACATTTCCATAATTTTTCTAAAAGAACTTGTTCTTATGCTATTTAACAAACATTAAACACAAATTTACCATTGCTCAGGTATCCCGGGTCTAAATAACCCAAGGAACCAATAATACGTGTAGTAACACCCGTTTTCCCGATTTCAGGGCCAAATCTCGCCATCCCAAAACCCCCTAGTTTTGCATTAAAATCCTGTATTAAAAATGAGTAGAAAAATGGTAAAATTTAGTGGTATAAAACCAAAATCTTAAGTAGATTAAGACTACCTGATCCAGCAATATGTTAGATGTTTAAGGAAAAAACATTAAATTACCATTATAAATTCAAAAGATGAGATAAAAGTATACCTGAACTCAAAATAGAAACAAAGAAACAAACATAGATACCTTGTACCAAAATCCAACATTGTCTAACTCAGATGATATTCAAACTCAGATGAACTCAAAAAAGAATCTTATATGATACTCAAACTCAGATGAACTCAAAAAGAAACAAACATTAGCTCTATTTTGCTTTTTTAAATCCAACATTATTGATTCTTCATTAGAGAAATCAAAGTGCAGACAAACATTGTAAGAAAAACCCTAAGTCGCTGGTGTCTAAAAGTCAATACCTTATACCAAAATCCCTAAATCGCTATGAGAGAGAAGTGAGGCCTGAATCCATTTTGATTAGGTTTGAATTCGAGGTTTTAGATTTGGTCAACGCCATTGATGAGGAGACCTCGCAGATCAATTACGATTCACCTTCGCTTTATCTTCTTGTTCTCCTCTTGATGATTTAAGACTCCGTCTCTACGACTTTACATGATATTTTTCAGAAAGGAGTCTTTGTGGAGCATTGGGGTTTTTCTTTATTTCATAACCCTCGCACGTATTGGGTTGAGAGAAAACGAGATAAGTGGAAGCTTAGAAGAAAATAAAACCCTAGCACGTGCTAGAGAGAAGGAAGGTGGCGATGGCTTAGGGTTTACAGAGAGACGCGAGGTAGAGAATGAAGGGAGATCTAGAGGAGAGAGTATCAGAGAGGGGAGAGTGGATTGCAAGGATGAAAGATAGATAGAAGATAGAAAAAACGAGGCGGGTTTTCAAAATTTTGGGGATTTCGTTTCCCCCTTGTCTACTAAAAGCGCGTTTCATTAAAATTATAAAGCGACAGGTACAGACGAAGCACGTTTAAGATAAAGCATCCTCCGTGTTTTTAATTTTTTTCTTGAGACACTAAATTAAGGGCACGCAATAATGCGTGACGTAAATCCTTAATTTTTTTAGAGAGATAACACTATTTTAAGGGCACGTCCTTTTGCGTATCATTAATCAATGCGTGTCATAAAAAGTGTGTCATTAAAGGTCTGTTTTCTAGTAGTGCGAGGACTACGAGGGGTGTCGACGCGATATGGGTGATCGTAGATCAGTTAACAAAGAGTGCTCATCTAGCTATAATCGAGAACTCTTCTACGGAGAAATTGGTCGAGGTCTACATTCGAGAGGTGGTGACATGGCACGGAGTGCCAACATCGATAATGTCAGGTCGTGATGTCTGTTTTACTTCCAGGTTCTGGAAGAAATTTCATGAAGAGTTGGGTACCCATCTACATTTCAGCATCGTATACCACCCGCAGACAGGCAGGCAGAACGCACGGACGATTCAGACACTCAAGGACGTGCTAAGCACATGTGTTATGGATTTCGGTGGGATTTGGGACTCCTACCTGCCCTTGGTTGAGTTTTCATACAACAAAAGCCATCACTCCAGTATTGGGATGCCTCTCTTTGAGATTTTATATGGGAGGAGGTGTCAGAATCCCATCTGTTGGGGGGAGGTCGAGCAGAGAGTGATGGGGAGCACTAAGATAGTGCTCAAGATGACAGAGCAGATCAAACAGGTTAGACAGAGGTTACTGACGGCCCAGAGTCTTCAAAAGAGTTACGCTGATCGGAGACAATCCGAGCTAAAGTTCCTGGTCGGCAATTTTGTCATCCTGAAGGTATCCCCAAGGAAAGTGGTGATTCGATTCAGGAAGTGGGGCAGGTTGGGCCCTAGATACATTGGTCCTTTTAGAGTGATTGCTCGAGTAGGTAAGGTAGCTTATCGGTTAGAGTTGCCTAAGGAATTGAGTCAGATTCATGACACCTTCCATGTATCCCAGCTGAGGAAGTGTGTATCCAATGAGACGACAATGGTTCCTTTAGAGGATATTCAGGTTGATGATTTCCTGAACTACATTGAGAGGCTAGTGTTGATATTGGACAAGAAGGTGAAGATCTTGAGAAATAAGGAGGTGTACTTGGTTAAAGTTCAGTGGCAGCATCGGAGGGTATCCGAGTGGATTTGGGAGCCAGAGTCTGAGATGCGTGAGCGGTACCTAGAGTTGTTTCCAGATAATGAATTCGAGGGGGAAGACTGATTCCAGTGGGGGAGAATTGTAACATCTCGACTCCCAGGTATAAAATTTAAATGTTTATTATATTCATATTGATAGGGCAACTCAACAAGTTGGAAGCCCCAACTCGTCGAGTAGAGACTGGGATATGGTCGCGTGATTTTAGAACCAACTCGATGAGTTGGAGGACTCAACTCAACAAGTTGGAGCTGAGTGTGAAAATCATAATTTTTAGGGTTTGTACCCTATATAAAGGACCTTAAGTCCTTTACCCCGCCTCCCTCATCACCTTATCACCCACAGACAAACCCTAATCGAGTTACCTTCTATTTTGAGAGTGTTTAAGGCTAAGAGTGTGTGTTTTGGTGCATTCCTTGAAGAGTGAAGAGCTTGGAACAAGAAGGAGTCTATAGATCTGGCATCCATTCAGTTGTAGCAGCCCTTTGAAGGTAAAAATCCATTACCCTTATCACCTGTTTGTTGGATCTCTCCATTAGAGAGTTTATGGCCATTTCTAGCTTCTTCTTGAGTCATTATTGGTTTTGAGCATGATTTGAAGCTAAGACTTCAGATCTGGACAATATTAGGCCCTTTAGGCCTAAGGACTCAAGCTTTATCAATCTTTGGCCAATCTTCATACCTTAAACCCCTTATTCAACCTTGTTTTGGCAACAATAGCCCCTAAATTCCATGCATGGACGTAAAGCTTGCAGCTTTACGTGGTATCTCAACCCTAATAGGCTAGAGCTAGAGATTGGAGCCTTAGTCCCGCTTAAAAGCGTCTGAATGAGAGAAAGGGCTAAAGGAACTCGACGAATTGGTTACCCAAGTCGATGAGTTGGTTAGGGTTTTCCCCGATGTTCTAGATACTGTATAAACTCGACAAGTTGGTGAGACAACTCGGCGACTTGACTCGAATTTTCCCGATTTTCTGAGAACATAACGAAATCAACGAGTCACATAGATGCACTCGACGAGTTGAGTCAACATGGAATGTTGAATTGAGTGTTGACTTCTGTTGACTTTTTAGGGTTTGGTCAAGTTGTGGACTTTGGAGACCATGGAGGGGTAAAATGGTCTTTCACCCTTTTTGAGATTTAGTAGAGGAGTCAGCTTAACATCCTTGGAGTTGTTAATATAAATTGCTAATTAGAGATGACTGTGATATATGGAGGCGGTGTCTAGACCGAAAGTTTGAGTGCAAGACATACTTGTTTACTTACGAGGTGAGTCTTCTCACTATACTTACCCGAGTGTTATTTATTGTGCGACCGGAGGGTCTTATTTATGTTACTGACCGGAGGGTCTTATGTGCTTAAACTGAGATATGTGATATTATGCATTTTGTCTTTTTGAGTTATGATGTATATTATTTTGTGCTTTTATTGAGATAGGACCAGAGGGTCCAAACCGAGTCGTGAGACCGGAGGGTCTGCACCGAGATACAAGACTGGAGGTTCCAATCGAGTCGTGAGACCGGTGGGTCTTCACTAAGACACATGACCGGAGCGCCTTATCGAGATATAGTCATGAGAGGCTAATTAGTTGTGTGTGGTATTTTGGGGAACTCACTAAGCTTTGTGATCACAGTTTTGTGTGAAATGTGTTTCAGGTACATCTCAGGATCGCGAGAAGGCGTCGGCATGATTGTACACACTAGCTTGTTGATTTATGTTTTGAGGATTCTAGGATATGTGACAAAAAGTTTTTATGGTTGTGTTTTGAAACATTTATAAGTTGAGTATGAGAGATGTTAAACAGGGTTTTGTGTGGAATTAAAAATGAAAATTTTATTTTAAATTTTAAAGTGTTACAATTTACGCGGTACGTGTATAGACCTACATAGCGTGTCAGATGAGACGATTAGAGTTTTAGTGGGTGTTTGAGAGTGCTTTTTAAAAATGATTTATTGACTTATTGGCTTCCCAAAAAGCCAATATGTTAAAAAGGTGCTTGGTAAACACTAACTTTTCAATGAAAATTGACTTTTTCAAATATCTAAGAATTCTTGGTTTTTCTAAAGTCAATAAGGAGTTTGAGAAGCAATCTTAAACACACCCTTAGAGAAGCGAGAGGGCCATCTTATTTCTGAGGGTTTTCACAATTACATCAACTCTCAAATCTGGTTCTAGGGTCTTTATTTATTGAGAAATGATTTAAACCATAAGAGATAATTACTTGGTCACTAAGTAATTATCCTTATATTTGGTAATTATCATACTTTTAAATTCTTACACTTAGGCCCTTCCAAATCGAGAAGCTTCGTTGTAACGGCCTGACTTTTCTCAACTAATATTTTGGGAATTTATCAAAGTTTTTATATACAAATGCAGAATTTTGAATTTCAAAAACATTTTATATCCTAGGATATTATCAGGCTTATAACTTATCATAACCATAATTCAAAGCAATAAGGAAGTATTTACCAAAATAAAAATCTATATCAATTCCAACTGATTGGTGGTTCGGTCACCTCTAGTACAACGACTACTACTTGAACATGCAACACATGAAAATCTACAACATCGGACAACAAGTCTGGTGAGTTACAAAATACACTATTTTCATGTCATTATACTCTACCTCTCTTTTTTTTTTTTTTCATACTCTATTTGTTTGTTCTCTTCTTCTCATACTCTATCATTTACACTCTTTTTCTCATACTCTTTCATTTTAATGTTATTTCTTCATACTCTAATCTTTTATTCTCCTTTTTTATACTCTTCTACTCTATCCACATATTCTCATACTCTTCTAATATATTATCATATTCTCATCTCATTTTTTATTTATTGCAATTGTGTCCAATTTGATAATTAAATTGGTGAGAATATTCATTAATAGCAAGGTCTTTTTTGGGTCTTCCTCAATGAACCAAATAGTATTTTAATGTTATAAGAGATATATAAATAGTTTATTTATCATTTATATGATGATTAATTAATTAGAAACTAGCTTGAAATTAATTAGAATTAATCTAGAATTATTTTTTGCTTATTAAACGCGCAGGGACTAAATGTTAATTATTCAATAGTTAAATGATCACTCTTTATTGGCTTCTTGAAGAGCTTAAAATCGACATCCAAGGTCTTTAAGCATATTGTTTTTTCTAAAGGTTCGTAAGTTTTATCCCGTTGTTAATATCAATTAGGTGGTTAAAGATCCTTACAGGTTTTAGTGTTTTCTTGCCTCAGATTAAATTTGTATACTCTTTTTTGCCATGATAATTAATCTAAGAAGTATATAGAAAATCTATCAGTGGTATCAGAGCCTTGCTTAAATGATATTTTCCCTACCTAATGGATTGAGTTTAGATTTTGTTTACTTGAAAAACCGAAAATATGGCTATCATTAGGTTAAAATTTTGGAGTGGTATGGATTTAAAAATGGTTTAAAATATCTTTGGTGATTATCTCCAAAAAGATTTGATTTATCATGATGGATTATCTAGGATTCGTAAATAACTGATATCCAAGATTATGAGAAAACCTGGGAATTTTTGAAATTCTCTAGGGATTTTCAAAAATCCTAGTGGCTCCTAGATTTTCTTGGTAATGTTTGTTAGGGTTTTTGAATTGCTTCCTTATTTAGCAAATTTGAAAATTTAAATAGTCAAGGCTTTTAAGGGATTAATTATTTTAAAAGATTAAATTAATTTTGGATATATATATATATATATATATATATATATATATATATATATATATATATTAAATTTAGAATTTTGATAAATACTTGGGTTAAATTCGTCATTATCATGATTTAATATTTATTTGGTTAATTACTTAAACATGGATAATTATGATTAATTACTTAATTTAAAATTGATTTTTGAATATAAAAATTTCAAAATATTGAATAGTGATTGGAATTTTAGTGGTGATTTAATATTGTCATGTGTTCTGACATGGTTAATTAGAATTAATATGATTAAAAAGGTTCTGAAGTTTTAAAATATTTAAAAACACACCAGATACTATATAATAGTTTTTAAATAGTATAACTAAATCATGTGTGTCATCACATGTATAAATACATCGATGGTTGGATCAAGACTATGCTCATCCTTTCTAAGCACTCTAAGATGATATAAAGAAATGACCTATAAAATGACTGTTGAATGGGTGTCATGTTCACCCACCGATATTTGCGTGGACCAATGGAGTTAGCCGAAATGGTTCAATAGGTTGATTTCAAGTTAAAAGTATTAACTTAAAAGTATCCAATCAAAATTCCCGTTTAGATATTAGCAAAATATGAAATGTATGCTAATTTATGATAATCCACATCAAATTCTTTATATGTCTATTAATGGAGTGTATGGGGTTAACAAAACATTAATTTGAGACTATAAGAGGAAGGGTGATGGGGAAACTCGATTTTATGGTTGTTAATGGAGCGTGTCTGGTTAACTGGCACATAAATCTGAGATCATAATGAGAATGAGTGTGTCATGCATCCCAACCACAAAAGGAAGAGCATAATCTGAGACTAACAAGCCATTGATAAAAGCAATGAATATCAAAAGATATAAGAATTTCATAGTGATCGAAATTGGTAAAGTGTATTACCTACCTAAATAACTTTGTGGTGTGTTTACGACATCCCTTTACATATCATGAAGCCAAATATGGATCCTAGCCGTAGTAAATAATTAATTAGGGTTAAAAAATTATTTTAAGGATTAAAAAAAAACAAGAATATAATTAATTGAATAATGTATACAAGAAAAATCCATTATGATCTACTACAATAAAAAACCTCTCGAGAGGATTAGCTGGAAGGATGATCAAATTCTTATTTTGAAATAGTTCTCATTTACGAATAAAAAGATCATGTGTGCGATAAAGCTCTTCTTAAGGTTTATCTAAACACTACATTCCAATACTATTAAGAACAATTAGAAAATTAATATACTGAATTGAATGAGATTTCATTTAGTTAGAGGTTGACTACGGTAACCAACTAAGCTAACAATGTACATATAATCGGTTCATTCTGATTCGATATGTACAACTAAGAAATGTCCATTAAAAAGTGGAATGGATGTAGAGATCCTTTGGTAATAACATAGCCAATAATAGAAAATCCAACTTCAAATACTCTCAAATTACCTATCATTACTAGAAGTGTCAAAATGAAAGAAAGGTGTTTCACATGCGTTAAAGGTGATTAGTGTTGGGATACCTAATCAGCCCCAAACGCCAAGGACAATAGGAAGGCTTATTCTGAGACTTGTTATGATAGACTATCATTTCCAAATTTAAGAAAAAGGACTAAGAAAGCATAAAATCGCAACACGTCTGATAGGTAAGACTAAAACATAGAAGAGATAATTTGATCATGGATTACGAGACCATGCTACTATCCATAGGATCAAACGATAACTCAATCTCGTGAATGTTTCATCCACAATCAAAATATAATAATTCACAATACCATTGGAACATTACTCCCAATCCTTAAGTATTTTACTAAAGAATGAAGTCCTGACATTCACAAGAATGTGCAGTGAATGAAAGGGAGTAATATGACTGAAGCAAGGAGAAAGAAAGTTGATCAGGAATATGAAGTTCTTGCTACAATTTATATGATCAAGAGATATCTTATTCTCCTAAATATTTAGTCTATGGTCTTATGATTCAATAATTGTTTATATAAGTTTCACGAGATTCTTCTGTCTCGTTTAAATGTAGGACATTTCATATGTTTTATATTTAAAAGAAAAGTCATGACTCTATGAAACTAGTATGTTAGGAACGATTCAAAAGGTTAATTCTGATATTTACAAGAAATATAATATTTTGAAATAATATTATTGAAAATAATAATTGCATTACTAAAGGTCCAGTTGGACAGGACTTTGAAATTCATTTGACCACAAGTCTTATGATTAATGCGACTCCTATTTGTCAAGGCAGTTGATAAAATCACTATGGCATAGTGTAAATATCCGTTGGAATTAGTTTTGACTAATGCTCCATTCATACTATCCACAATAAGTACCAACTAAAATAAATCTAAAAGATTAGATAAAATGTAATTTTGGAATCATTATCTTAAGCATGTAATCCAATTAGATCGTATCTTGGATATCATTTGATTATTTATAGTAAGTGCAAATCATGTTTATTAAGATAGATGACTAATACATTACTTGGTGATGTGTTAATATCTGATGGAATTAGTTTACACTAATGGACCATTCAGATAAACCACAATACATAGTAAAACTAACTTTGTGTAAACATGTTTATTTGATTAAACACCGAGATTGAAACCTTCAAGGGTTTAGAGTTTTTCATAAAAATGAAGTTGAGAATCAATTGGGCGAAAGGATAAGTTACTTAGATCCAATAATATTGGTGTGCATCTTAGTCAAAACCATATTGATCATCTAAGGAATCATAAAAAGGTTTCATAAATTGTCTCCAACACTGTCACTAGGAGTGTTGTTGGAAATAGATGCAAATAATTATTTGATTTGTTGATTAATAAGTCAATTTATGCTTAACAAAACAGTTCTTGGATTGTACCATGAATGGTGTTGCAAGAGTCCTTGATTTTACACCAATTTAGAAGGTTATGAAACACTCTCTAAAATGTCGATTAAGGGGCATCCCTCAGTAAGTACATTTGGAAGTCTATGATTATGAGGTCCATGTACTTCATGAAGTGCTAGATAATCAAGGACTTATATTAGAGATGTATCATTTTATTGGACATCCCTTCATGATTTTTGGATAATTTTTCTATAAATGTTTTGAGAAAAAAATGTTTGTTGTTTAAAGGGTAGTCTTCCAAGAGAGGGAGTTTATATCCTAACGCATTAGAGGGAGTCACATTGATCTTGATAAGATTCAAGAGTCAACCAACAAAAAACATATAGGTGGTCCTAACTTTCAATTCGAGTTTGAAAGAGTTATTAAGGAAACTATAACACCTATTTTCTGGTCATTTCTTTATTCAGGGTTGTGGACCGAAGGTCGATCATGTAAAAGCTTTGAGCCTAAGGAAGTAAAGTTTATACCCTTTGGAAGGATAATTTTGGTTGTCAGATCCTTGAATTGTGTATTGAACCGAAGGGTAGAAAAGAGAAAAGTTATAAACCAGGTTTCTTGCATGAATTATGGATTTTAGTTCGAGATATTTTTTCAAAAATAATTAGATATAATTGTGGGGATCTTCAAAACTTTTATGTGCATATAAAAAACGCTGAAAACGGAGTTGAAATGAAGAAGTTATGGTTGTTTGAAGTTGAAGTGGGAATTGGGGATCTTTGGGTTACGCACGGCGTAATGGGCTTTAATGATTTACGCAGGGCATAAATAAGAGGTACGCAAGGTGTACTCGACCAGATTACAAACCCTAAATTCGGGGTTTTGACCCCTATTTAAGCACCTTAAGCTCCATAAACCTCTTCCAATCTTGGCCCCTCCTTGAAACCTTATGTAACATCTTGTTTCAAAATCTTTCTATTTTTGGAATTATGAGCATTAAATGGATCAAGTTAGGGCCCTGGACTATAAAGGGTTTGGTTTTTAGGCCTGTTTGGGAGTGGATTATATAGTTTGTGTGATCCAAGCTTTCGGTTTGTGCTTTGGATCCCAAGGGTACAATGGTAAAAGTGATGCTTCATATCTTTTTCTTGAATTAAGGATTCTAGTTCAGAAGGTTTTAAGTCAAATGAAATTAGATGGGATTTTTTTGGCTTTTCATTACCTTTTCGTGCAAATAAAGAACGCTGAAAACAGAGTTGGGATGTAGAAGTTATGACCCTTGAAAGTTAGGAAGGAATATGGTGTTGGCATGTACGTTGGGCGTACATGGAATGTACGTTGGGCATACTGCATAAAAGAAACGCGGACATCGTTTGAGTATGCATGACGTACATATGGTATGCAGGGCATACTCACGTGAATCTGAAACCTAAATTTTAGGGTTTGGACCTTATAAAACCACATTATCTCCCTTGTGGTTGGCCTTATTTCCAGCCTCCATCCTCTCTAACCCTAATTTCAAAACCTTAGCCCCATTTGTGAGATTCTTGATCCTGTAAGTGTTTTGGAGTGTTCTTGGTGTATCTTGGAGAAGAATGAGCTTATAGAAGAAGTGTTGGTTGGCTTTAAGCTTGTAGATCCAAACTTTGTTCAATTTGATCTTTCTTCTAGAGTTATAAAGCTTTAATCTTTATGGTTGTTTAATGTGGATCTAGCTTTAGGTTATGTTATAAGAATGTTTTGGTCCCATGGTTTGGATCTTGCGAGTAAATTGCTTTTACCTACCTTCATAAATTCGCAATATAATTACGACATCCCTCTTCTTAGTTGTGAATTGTTGTTTTGGATCCTATCCTTAATCATTTATTATGGGTTAAAATATTAAGCATAATTGTCATCTAACTAAAACTGTCATTTTTCTCTATAGATGTTTACTCCTGGTGATGCTTCTGCTCCATCGTCATCCACCCACCACTCAGGTTTCTCCCTACTCTCTATTGTGTCCAAGGTGACCTTTAATGGCACCAACTACAATGATTGGATACGTAACATCAAGATGGCTCTTCGATTAGAGGGCAATTATATTTTCTTGAAGAAAAATTTGTTGAAATCGATGAAGCCACTGTTAATCCTGAACAACTAGCCTCCTACAAGAAACACTATGATGATGCAACAACAATTTCTTGCATCATGTTCGCTATAATAGCTCCTGGATTGCAAAGGTTCTATGAGGAATATTGGCCATACGAGATGAACAACAACCTTGTGGAAAAGTACCACAAGAGAGCTCGTTAAGAGTAATACGAAGTGGTCAAGTCCCTCATGTCTTCCAAGATGAAATAGGGAGAGTCTGTGTGCAACCACGTGTAGAGAATGCAAAGATACATGGACCGCATCATTAGGCTCAATGTGCATTTTGACGAGGAGTTCGCCATTGACATGATCTTGAACTCTTTTTCATGTTGTTATGATCAGTTCATTTTGGCCTATCATTTGAACAACATAGAAACCACATCGTCCCCTTCCACTAATGCTCCCGTTCTCGCCATTGGACAAGCCAAAATGAAGAACAAGGCCCATGTTGGGTCATCTAGAAATGGCCCAAAGTCAAAGCCCAACTCAGACATTCCAGTTGTTAGTGACCCCAAAGAGGCCACTTGTTACTATTGCAATGAAAAGGGCCATTGGAAGAGGAGTTGCCCCAAATACTTGCAAGATATCAAGGATGGCAAGGTGATGCCATCGTCAGCAGGTATATACACTATTCAAACTAATAAAACACCATCTACTTGTTCTTGGGTAACTGATATAGGATGTGGTTTTCACATTTGTTATGAATTACAGGGGCTAAACGAAAGTGAAGAGGTGGAGCATGGGAGGATGAATCTGATCATGGGAAATCGGCGATCTTTTCCTGTTACCAAGATTGGAACTTATCATCTAGTGCTTATTAGTGATGTTAGTTTAGATTTGATTAATTGTTGCTATTTGTCTGAAATGACATAAAACATTATTTCATTTCATGCATTGTTTAGACAGGGTTTTTTCTACTCATTTAATGATTTGAATGGTTTAATTCTGGTTTATAAAAATGGTGTTTTTATATGAAGCTTTACCTTGTAATGGTGTGTATGAAACTGTGACTTGTGTTGATAGCTTAGGCAATAGTGTATTTCACATTGATTCGTTTAATGGTTTAGATAAGGCATGCTTGTGGCATTTTCATCTTGGGCACATTAACAAAAAGTGCATCGCCCAACTCCAAAAGGATGGAGTTTTGGAATCATTTGACCTAAGTCCAAATGATGAATGTGAATCTTGTCTTTTGGGCAAGATGACAAAATCACCTTTCACTGGATCTTGTGAAAGAGGTGAAGGTTTGTTGGACCTCATACACATAGATGTGTGTAGCCCTTTCAAATCCACCACAATAGATGCCAATCGCTTATATGTAGCATTTACAAATGATTATAGTAGATATGGTTACATCTACTTGATCAAACATAAATCGGAAGCATTTGAAAAGTTCAAAGAGTTTAAACATGAAGTCGAGAATCAATTAGGCTGGAAGATAAAGATGATCCGATCTGATAGCGGGGGTGGGTATCTTAGTATTTAGGGGGTGTTTGGCTTGGCTTTTCAAAGCCAAAAGTACTTTTTGAAAAAGAAAAAAAAAGCAAAAGATGTTTGGCAAAATGGTTTCTTTTGAAGTTTTTACATAAGCAAAAAGAACTTTTTGGAAAAGTCAGGAAATCCTGACTTTTTGTAACTTTTCCAAAAAGAACTTTTGGGTTTAAAAAGCTAAGCCAAACACCCTCTTAGTTCCACGACTACTTTAATGAATGTGGAATAGTTTCACAACTGACACCTCCTAGGACACTAAAACTCAATGGTGTGGATGAGAGGTGCAATCGGACCTTTTTGGGCATGGTTCGTTCCATGATGAGTCGATCCACTCTTCCCATTTCCTTTTGGGGGTATGCCTTACAGACAGTCACCCATATCCTCAATCTTGTCCCTACTAAAAAGGTTTCCAAAACACCCCATGAGATGTGGACAAGGAAAGTTACCTCGTTTGCATATATCCAAGTTTGGGGGTGTGAAGCTTTCGTTAGACGAGAGACTCATGAGAAGCTAGAAGCCATAAGTAAGAGATGTATTTTCATTGGCTACCCACAAAAGTCCTTTGGATACTTGTTCTACAAACCTAGTGAAAACGTGGTCTTTATAGCACAAAGAGGCGTCTTTCACGAGAGAGATCTCATATGAAAAGAGGACAGTAGGAGTATAATTGACCTTGAAGAGATTCAAGAGTCAACCAATGGAGGAACCTTAGATAAATACTAGCGGTCAACTAGAGGATGTGACTCATGTTGATCCTTTTGACAGTTCGTTACCTCTTAGACATTATAGTAGAGTTATCATGCCAACTACGCTCTATGATTTCCATATAACATCAAATGGCGATACGTTTATCAGTGATCAAACACTAATAAATTTTGATGAGACCGCTAACTACAACGAAGCAATGGTAGGACCTGAGGCAGCCAAATGGAAAGAGGTAATAGACAACGAGATCAAGTCCATGTATGACAACCTAGTTTGGAATTTGATTTATCAACAACCTGGTCAAAAGACAGTTGGATGCAAATGGATCTTCAAGAAGAAAACCGACATAGATGGAAATATGCACACTTTCAAGGAATGACTGGTTGTGAAGGGCTTTACTCAAACCCAAAGGGTTGACTATGATGATACCTTCTCACCAGTATCTATGATTAAATCTATTAGGATAATGCTTATCATAGCTGCTTTTCATGATTATGAAATTTGTAGATGGATGTCAAAACCACTTTCCTCAATGGGAAGTTAGTTAAAGATGTTTACATGAGTCAACAAGAGGGTGAGTCATGTGGGTATGTCAAAGCTAGTGGGAGTATAGTAACTTTTTTAGTATTGTATGTGTGTGGCATACTACTCATGGGAAACAAAATTCTATCCTTGCAAAAAGTAAAATCTTGGATTGGAAAGCGTTTCGCTATGAAGGATCTAGGAGGGGCAGCCTATATTCTTGGAATAATAATTTTGAGAGATAGAAAGAGAAGACTAATTGGACTTACTCAAAGTACATACTTGGACAAGATAATAAAACGAGTTAGTATGGAAAATTCCTAGAAATGAGAGCAACATATTAAAAGCAATGCCAAATTGAGTAATACTCAAAGCTCCAGTACGGATGAAGAGATAGCTTATATGAGTCGAGTACCTTATGCTTTGGCTGTAGGATCGATCATGTATGCTATGACATGTACTCGCCATGATGTGTCCTTTGCTTTAAGCATGGTCAGTCGCTATCAAGGAAATCTTTTCAGAACTCATTAGACAATAGTTAAGAACATTCTCAAGTATTTTTATAGGATAAAGGACATGGTTCTATTTCTTGGTGGAAGAGATATACTCAGAGTGACATGGTATAGTGATACAGGCTTTCAGATAGATACGGACTACTTTCGTTCACAGTCGGGCTGGATGTTTGTATTAAATGGTGGAGCAATTACTTGGAAAAGTTCCAAGAAAGAAAATGTGGCTGATTTTACTTGTGAATTAGAGTACATAGCGGCAAATGAAGCATCAAAGGAAGCAGCTTGGTTGAAGAACTTCATCGGAGACCTTGGAGTAGTTCCAACCATTCAGGAAGCAATGGAACTTTTCTGCAATAATGAAGGTGTGGTTGCTTTGACTAAAGAACCAAGATATCATGTCAATCAAGACATATCGATAGAAAGTACCATTATATCAGACATAGAGTACAAGAAGGTCACCTCATTGTGAATAGGGTATCATTGGAAGAGAATCTTGCATAACCTTTGACAAATGCTCGAAGTAGGGTTAAGCACAATCATCATGCTAGAAGCATTGGATTAAGAGATGATATTAGTTTAGTTAGTTAGATGATTGGTGTTGAAACTTGTAAGAAAATAAATGTAATTGACTTTTGGTGATTCAATAATAGTGATTATTTATGAGTTTGTTTACTGCCTTTGTCAATTATTTATTATTGTGTTTCATTTTACATGTTTTACTTCCCGAATAATTAAATTATTCAAATTCCACAGTCGCTCATACTTTGGGAAGTAATTAGTGAATTAAGATTGTCATGAATTGGATTATAAATTGTCCAAGGGAGTTAGACATAGCAATTGTATTGCTACAACCTGCATGAGTACTTAGAAATGGATATTTAAGTATTGGATAAACCCACGCTTAGAGAATTACTTTATTGATTAAATCAAGAGTAAGTCTGACATGATAATATCTTATATTCTTGAAACGGAGATATATGAGTTGTAGTTTACAATTTGGTTGTGCATTGGTACTATGAAAACGCATCAGTAACATGATGTTATAAAACACAGTGGCATGTATGATTTTGTGAGTAAACGATATAAGCATATAAGTCCAAGTTTATCCGTTCCTTTTTCCTTAACGGGAAAAGCGATATCTTTGTGCAAAGTCCCAAATATTAAGACTAAAAATTTTGAATTTTGAATTAATAAACCATCATCCAAAAACAACATCATGGAAACCATGGTGAATCAGAGTGTATCAATAAACATCCAAGTACATATGCGTAATATAAAATGCAGAACAAAGTGGTGTGTGCACTGCAATCGTCCCGAGCTCTTCCCCTTCGAATAAGAAGTGCCTGAAACATAAAACATAAAATAGTAAGAACAAAGCTTAGTGAATTCCTCAAATTACAACATACCATAGTCGATCTATAAGGAGGAGGTATAAGGTTAATGTCTATAAAATGGTGGTTTAATGTGTGTCCACTCTCACCCACCGCTTCTTTGACATGTGGAGGGTCGTTAGCCGAACGGGTAGGATTGAACATTAATTCCCCCTCATTAAAAGTATAATGATAAATATAAAGTAACTAAATTTTTATTAAATTCTCAATCTTAGTTACTTTAGGAAAAATGTGAAAATGGTGCTAATCCATGAAATTACACTTTGCACCTTGTTAAGTCGTTAGTGGAGCGTGTGTGGTTAACCGACACACTAATCTGGGACTGACAATGTGTTGCAAAGGGTAACTTGATGTTAATCATAGATCAATGGAGCGTGTGTGGTTAACCGGCACATTGATTAGCTGATCTGTAACATTGGGTGTACCGAGTTAATTTGCATGGTTATTCACACCTTGTTTGTGATCCTTGGCATCTCAGTCACAAACTTGAAGGGCACAATCGAGATTTAAACATGCCATTGAAAAGTTCAATGAAGCTCAAAGGATCTAGGAATTTCAATCCAATTAAAAATTAATAATCTATTTTGTTTTCATGGTGGAAATTGGTAAATCGTCATTTACCTACCATCAAATATTTTACAATTGGATTATGACATCCCTTTTCGCAATTGTAGAATATTGTGTTAGGTCCTAGCCTTAATATTTAATTTAGGTGTAATATTAAGGATTATCATCTAACTAAACTTTGTTCTTCTTCTTTTCATATGTCTATCCCAAACAATGCTTCCAACCCAATCCCTTCAGGCTCTTTCTCCCTCATGAACCTATGTGGGAGGGTCATTTTCGATGGTTCGAACTTCAATGATTGGACTCAAAACATCTGAATGGCTATTCGTTATGATGACAAAGAGTATGTCCTAGACAAAGAGCTAAAGGAGATTGATGTTGCCACTGCTAGTCCCGAACAAATCGCTGAACACACTACTCATGAGAGAGATGCGACAAAGGTGTCGTGTCTAATGATTGCAACCATGACTGCTGAACTGCAGAAGTCCTATGAGGACTACTATCCTTTTGAAATGTATCAAGATTTGATGGAAAGATACCATCAAAGTGCTCGGCAGGAGAGGTATGAGATCATTGCATCCATGATCACAACCAAAATGAAGGATGGTGAACCCATCACGGCCCACTTGCAAAAGATGCAGAGATTCATGGACCGCTTGCTTAAATTGAATGTCAATTTTGATGAAAGGTTGGCCATAGATATAATTATACACTCTTTACTTACTTGTTATGATCAGTTTCGTATGACCTATGATATGAACAAGGAGGAGGTCACTCTTAGCAAGCTTCAAGGCCTTCTAAGGACTGCAAAGAGCAACCTGAAAGGCAAATCAGTTGTGTCTACTCCTACTACTACTACTTCTGCCCCTATACTAGCAATCGTACATGGGAAGGGAAAGAAGAGGACGGCTCCCTACAAGAGTCACAAGGGAAAGTATCTTCATGGATCCTCTTCTAGTGGGGCCAAAGTTGGTTCTGCTAATCCCTCTTCCAATCCAAAGGATGTTGACTGCTACCATTGTCATGAAAAAGGGCACTGGAAATGAAGTTTCCCCAAGTACTTGCAAGACATAAAGGATGGCAAGATCAAGCCCTCCTTTGTAGGTATTTACACTATTCAATCTAATTACTCATCACATGCTAGTTATTAGGTCCTTGATATAGGTTGTGGATTTCACATTTGTTCTGACTTGAAGGGACTAAAAAGAAGTAGGAATGTGGAGTACGGGAAGATAAACTTAATCATGGGAAATAGGAAAAGTGTTGCATGTAACCAAGATTGGAGTTTATTCTTTATTGCTTAGTAATGGTTTAGATTTAGATTTGAATAATTGTTGTTACTTGGCCGATATGGCTAGAAATATTATTTCCTTTCACAGTTTGTATAAACAAGGTTTTACCTTTTCCTTTAATAACGAAATTGGTGGTATTAATGCTTATTACAATGGTGTATTTTATTTTGAAGCATTATCTTGCAATGGTATATATGAACTTGTGATGGTTGTAGATAACTTAGGAAATAATGTGTTACACATTATTTCTTCCAGTGATTTGGATAAGCCATGCTTATGGCATTGTTGTCTTGGACATGTCAACATGAAGCGCATAGCCCAACTCCAAAAGGATGGAGTTTTGGAGTCATTCGACTTAAATTTGGATGACACTTGAAAATCTTGTTTACTTGGAAAGATGAACAAGTCACCCTTCACTAGTACTTGTGATAGGGGTGAAGGTCTGTTGGATCTCATACACATTGATATGTGTGGACCATTCAAAACTGCTACAATGGATGCTAACCACTTCAATGTGCCTTTTATTGATGATTACAGTAGATATGGCTATGTCTACTTAATCAAGCACAAGTTAGAAACCTTTGAAAAGTTCAAAGTGTTTAAGCAAGAAGTGGAGAATCAATTGGGCATGAAGATAAAGATGATGCAATCTGATCGAGGAGGAGAGTATCTTAGTATTGAGTTCCTTGAATATCTTAAGGAATGTGGAATTGTTTCACAATTGACGCCACCTAGGACACCACAACTTAATGGTGTGGATGAGAGGAGTAATAGAACCTTGCCAGATATGGTTCTTTCCATGATAATTCGAGCTTTGTTACCTATCTCATTCTGGGGGTATGCCTTAGAGACTGTCGCCCATATCCTTTATCTAGTCCATACCAAAAAGGTTTCCAAAACACCTCATGAGATGTGGACAGGGAAGGTTCCCTCGTTAGACCACAACAAAGTTTGGGGTTGCAAGGCTTTTGTGAGACGTGAGACTCATGAAAAGCTCGAACTTCGGAGTGAGCGATGTATTTTCATCGGCTACCCACAAAAGTCCTTTGGATATCTCTTCTATAGACCAAGTGACAATGTTGTCTTCGTCGCGAGGAGAGGAGTCTTTCGTGAGAGAGAAATTATACGCCAAGGGGACAGCAGGAGGCAAATTGAACTTGAATATCTTCAAGAGTTAAGCGGTGAAGGAACCTCAAACACTAGCAATCAACCCGAGGAGGAAACTCTGGCTGATTATACTGACGAGTTCGTACCTCTAAGGCGTTCCAGTATAGTTAGGGTTACACCTGAGTTTTATGGTTTCCATATTACTACAGAAGGTGATACATTTATCAGTGATAGCACACTGGTAAATTTGGATGAACCTAACAACTATAAGGAAGCCATGGTAGGCCCCGAGTCTGCAAAATGGAAAGAGGCTATGGACAGCGAGATTCAGTCCATGTATGACAATCAAGTTTGGAACTTGGTTGAGAATGTACCGGGTCATAATACAGTCGGGTGAAAATGGATCTTCAAGAAGAAGACCGACATGGATGGGAAAGTACACACGTATAAGGTGCGACTGGTTGTGAAGGGCTTTACTCAAACTTCGGGAGTTGACTATGATGAGACTTTCTCACCAGTAGCGAAGATTAAATCTATAAGGGTTGTGCTAGCCATAACTACATTTCATGACTATGAAATATGGAAAATGGATGTCAAAACCGCTTTCCTTAATGGAAAGTTGGATGAATATGTTTACATGAGTCGGACAGAGGGTTTTCTCAATGCAAAGTACCCTAATAGAGTGTGTAAGCTTGAAAAATACATTTATGGATTAAAACAAGCATCTCGTAGATGGAATCTTTGTTTTGATGAGAAAGTCAAAGAGTCTGGATTTTCGAGAAGCGAGGATGAGTCATGTGTATATGTCAAAGCTAGTGGGAGCATAGTGAGCTTTCTGGTGTTGTATGTGGATGACATACTGCTCATAGGAAATGACATCCCAACCTTGCAGGAGGTCAAGTCCTAGCTTGGGAAGTGTTTCGCTATGAAGGACCTCGGAGAAGCTGCTTATATTCTAGGGTTAAGGATATTGAGAGAAAGGAGTAAAAGACTAATATGACTTATTCAAAGTATCTACTTGGACAAGGTGTTGAAGTGTTTCAGCATGGAGAACTCCAAGAAAGGTAACCTACCTACCCTAAGCAATACCAAACTGAGTAAGACCCAGAGTCCGAGTATAGAGGTTGAGATAGCATAGATGAGTCGGATACCATATGCTTCCGCAGTTGGCTCGATCATGTATGTTGTGACTTGTACTCGCCCTGATGTGGCCTTTGCTTTGAGCATGGTCAGCAGATATCAAGAGAATCCTGGTAAAGCTCATTGGACTACGATTAAAACCATTCTTAAGTACCCGCGAAGGACTAAGGATTGGATCCTTAAACTTGGTGGGAGTGATGACTTAAAATTGACAGGATATAGCGACGCCATCTTTCAAACAGACAGAGATAATTTCCTATCTCATTCGGGCTGGGTGTTTACCCTAAATGGAGGAGCAATGACATGGAAAAGTTCCAAGCATGATACTATACCTGATTCAACGTGCGAATCAGAGTACATAGCAGCAAGCGAAGCATCGAAGGAGGTGATATGGTTGAAAAACTTCATCGAAGACCTTGGAGTTATTCCATCCATAAAGGAGCCCATGGAGATTTTCTACAATAATGAAGGGGTGGTTTCCTTAACCAAGGAACCGATAGATCATCGTAGATCCATACATAAAGACAGAAAATACCACTTCATAAGACATCAAGTAGAAGAAGAACACCTGGTGGTAAAGGGGATATCTTCAGATGACAACCCAGCAGATCCTCTTACAAAGGGACTAACTTGGGTTAAGCACTTTCAGCATACAAGGGGCATTGGGCTAACATACAATATTAGTTTTAGTGGTTAGATACATAGAAAATTGTAATAGATAAATTGTAATTGACATTTGATGATTAAATAAAAGGGCCTTTATTTATAAGTAAAGTTACTGTCTTGTGCCAATTATTTACTATTGTTTCATTTTCCATGTTTTGACTTCCAGAATAATAAGATTTATTCAAACTATCCACAGTCGGTCATACGTTGGAAGTAAGTATGAAAGAAGACCGTCATTATTTGGCATGTAGATTGTCTAAGGAATTAGGCATAACAACAGTTTTCTACACTATTCATGGGTACTTCTGAAATAAGATTTGAGTATTGGATCAACCCGCGCTCAACTGAATTACTTCAATGGAATTTATCATGAGTAATTGTGAGACGGCAATATCATATAGTCTTCAAACCAAGATATATGAGTTATTGACTACGAGTTGGTTGTGCATTGATGGCACGAAAATGCATCAGTAACTTGATGTTCTAAAACATGTCATCGTGCATGATTCAATGAGTAGTTAGTACAAGCATATAATGTCAAAGTTTGTTTGTTCCCTTTTATCCTAAGAGGATTAAAAGCGATATCTTGGGCCCCTCGATGATTCTGTTTTGACTTATGTGTCGGGCCCAGTCAGAACTAAATTTATGTGTTCAGTTATGTTCTATGTCAGGCAAATCGGAAATTAGGAAACAAACTGCTGGACAATAAGTATGATATTGTTGCATGTATTTTTCTGGCAGATATCTTGAGAACAGAGGAGTATATGAGCCCTTATCTAAAGGATGCGTCACTGACTGGGTGAGAGTTGACAGCGGTTTTCCAAAGCTTACGATTGCTAAGTCAAATCCTGAAGTCGCATTGGCAGTTATAGTCATTAGACTTACCTAAGTGAGAGACTGTTAGATTTGGTATCTAAGCCCATAACTATAACTAGGATGTACTTGACCCGATTGTAGCATGGTCCTTTTTGGGTTGCCTTCACCAGTGCAATTTGATAGGATGGATTTTGAGAACAAGGTTATTTATGGTTTATTAATATATTACAAGTATAATATATTAATATGAAATCATATTATTTAATTAGTATTGATCAAGAATTAATTTGAAATTAATTTTGTGGTCAAAAGAGACTAATTAAATATATGGGGATTGATTATATAAATCAATGATTCTTGTAGTGTGGGCCAATGATCCATGATTATGTAGATAAGCAAAACTAATCCATGGAGCATGAGAATGTGGAAAGTCATGCGTCATTAGGGTTTTCAAAGTGTAACCCTAGAATGTGCAACACTATAAATAAGCCCTCCTAGAGACAAAATTAGTTGCCACTTACTTTTCAAGAGGGTGAAGTTGATTTTGTGCTAGTAACCTATTCTCTCAAGCCTCCTCTTGCATATTGGTGTTTGTGAACCAATAGAGGCATCACACTTGAGGTGCTCAAGCTTTCAAACGTCAAGAACTCTACCCTACTTAAGATCTATGCATCCAAACTAAGTTTATATTGTATATCTTCAATTGTATGCTAGCTAGGGGGAATGCTTTGGAAAAATTGAAAATACATGTATAATTAGAGAAAACATAGATCCAAAGCATTTAGAGTTACATGTGCACCATAGGAGTGTTATAGTGCTCAAAACCCAACAAAACCCGACCTTAGATCAATCTTGGAGAATCAAGATGAACCATCAAATTAATCGAAAAGATCATTAATCCTAGGAAGTGGGTGATGATTCGTCACAGTCAACTTGTTCAACTCCCGTTAATCAATGTATATATGTTGAAACCCATCCTTCTTCTTCACAAACAGAATTGGTGCTCCCTAGGGTGAACTTCCCGGTCTGATAAACTGCTTGCCTAGCAGCTCCTGGAGCTGAGAGGACAACTCTTGGATCTCTGGTGGTGCGAGGCGACACGACGAATTGGCAATTGGGGCCACACCAAGGATCAGATCGATCCTAAGCTACACCTGCCTCACGGGAGGCACATCGGGTAAATCCTCTGGAAAAACAATTGGAAACTCCCTGAACACTAGTACATCTGAAAAAAAAACTCTCCCTTCCACTCGAGTGTCAACCACATGTGACGTAACTCAAACAACCATGATGGAGATACTATCTAGTCCTGGTATTCAAAAAAAGGTTGAACCAACCCTTGTACCCTCGCCATAAACGGTCGGTTCTCCCCCACTTGGTGTTCGAACCCCCACTATCTACCTCTCGCATTTGATCAAAGCTCCAAATCTGCTCAATTAGTCCATTCCCACAATCATGCACACATCCCCCATAGGAATGGGAATCGAGTCAATCAGGTAGAGCACCCCAGAAATCTCTAAGGTACAATCACGAAAGACACTCAATGCAGCAACCTTGTGTTCGTTGGCGATGGAAACTCGCAATAGACACTCCAAATCCCCAAGGTTCATATCGAAATCCCTACTAAAGGACAAAGATACAAAAGATCGACTCGAACCCGAGTCAAAAAGTAAAAGAGCAGGTAGGGAATTGACTAAGAGGGTACATATCAAAAATACAAACATAAGCAAACAAGAAATAACTTGACATAGTAATAAATGAATACATACCAGTAACAATGCCATGCACTGTCCTGACCTCTTCTGTTGTGAGCTGAAATGTACGACCGCTAACCTTTGGGGCCTCAACCCTCCCATGGTGCCCATCTATGATCTTAAGAGTGTTCGGGGCCGATGTTGCACCGGCCTCGCAGCAAGTAATGGATAGTTGGCCTTCACATGGCCAACTTAATCATAATGATAGCAAATTCTGGTACCTGATAGTGGATCCTACTGACAACACTCCCTCGCAATATGGCCCTCCCTGCCACATTTATGGCACCCAGTCGCTTATCGGCATGCTCCCTCAAGCATCTTCCTGCACTTGCCACAAGTGCAGCCCCTCTGACCTCTAGATCGTGAATCTGTCGGCTTAAATTGTTTCGATGCTAGCTGTGTTTGAACTGGGGCCTTCCTTTTCTCCTTTTTTTGGGTCTCAATCTCAAGATCCTTCCTCCGAGCGAAAGACTGCAACTCGGAGAGGTGACTATACCTTTGGGTCAGCACAAATTCATGAATATCAGTCTTGAGCATGCTCAAGTAGCAGTACATAAGAACCTGCTCTGAAGCAGCATACTCAAGGAAGAAAAGGACTCTCTCTATAAAAATCTTAGTGATCTCTGTCACTGACTCTGTCGTCTAATTCATTGGCAGATACTCTTAGGCTAACCTCTCCCTCTAACATACTCAACGGGGAACATATCAGTAAACTGCTCCCAAGTCACTGTAGCCTTCTCTTCAAGAGAATAAGTACCACTCACCAGCTTCCACCAATCCTTTGCCCCCAAAAAAAGAAGGTTCAAGGCGAACATGACACTCTTTTCCTTAGGGCACGAGCATGTGAAGAAACAACCCTCCATATCAGATATCCATCTCATAGCAAGGATCGGGTCCTTGACCCCGTCAAATTCTAGGGGCTTTGTGTTGCTAAAGTCTTGGTACTAAACGATCCCTCTCCTCTAGAGTCCTAAAGTAGCAACATTTGCATTGGTTGCGCCAGCAGCAGCCTCAATGATGGCAACATATCACTCTTCAAACAGCTCGATCATGGCGGTCTTGACAGACCCAAACATCTTTGGGATCACCTCCCTAGTTGCCATGGTCACCTGAGTGGTGATCATCTCGTGAATCTCATCATCAGCCAATCCTAGCCTCTCCCAGCCGTCAGCTCCTGATCTCGAACCTCTAATGATCATCATACTGAAAAATAAATTAGAATACATTAGAAAAGTCACAATTCATGCTACACATTACTACTGAACCGCTAAATCCTCAAATTTCATGACTTCCTTGATACACGTACGATTCATGTGTTTTCAGTAGTACGGGACCATACTACCTTCCACACCTACCCGTATTTGTCTCAAAGGATCATCACGGACCTCCCATCAATAAAGGCTAAAAAAACTAGGATATATATACATCTTATACCCACTCTCTTGAGAGTGACTAATTATTCCTTATGTTGCCCTTCTAACAACCTTAATCACTTATGAAACTTCCAATAACCCTGTAGTCGCCTTGTGTATGCCAATCATACATAACATTGGATTTGATAGACAATCAAATAAGTGATTTTACCCTAAGCCCACAACCAAACAAGGAACATGAAATAAGACTAAATCAAACATTCTCGGGCTATAAAATCTTAATTATATATAATTATGATGCACACACTAAGCGACCACAATATAATGTCAATTCCATATAGCACATCAAAAAATTCTCCTAGGCTAAAGGCATCATAAATCATGAAATTATATCATGTAATTCATGAATTTCCCTAGCCTACAAACTAGCAAGAAACCCTACCATATCATCACTACGCAAAACAAGTGTGGGTATCTGGGAGAATACATTCCTTGAGTCCGTTTGATTGTACGAAATCCGATTCTCTCCTTTGATTATCTTGAATTTAGTCATGAAAAATATTTTGCAGTTCCTTAGTTTTAGTCTGGAGTCACACAAATGTTCATCCAATTCTCTCAAACCAAGGCTCTAATACCAACTTGTAACATCTCAAAACCATGGTAAAAGAATTTCATTTTATAAGACATTTCCATATAACCATAAGATATAAACCATTGTTTTCAGATCAAATTTATAGAATCAGAGTATCAAAAATCTTTCAAAAACATAAATCAATGAGAGGATGTGTACGATCACGCCTTTGCATTGCCCTAATCATCTGATGTACCTGAAAACATTAAAACCAAAAAAAATTAAGCCAGAGCTTAGTGATTTCCCCAAAAATACCTCATATGATAATACACATACAAGCATGCATACTAGGTTCATAGTCATCAAACTGGATTACCCTCGAGTCCATAGTCATCGGACTGGATTACCCCCAGCCCACAGTCATCAGAATAGATTGCCCCGACCCACAGTTATCAGACTAGATTGCCTCAGGTTTGTTGGGTTACAACTCAAAGTAGTAAAGCGTCAACCCAACCACATTATATTGACATATGTAAACAATAATCAATAGCTAGCAAGTACAGGTAATCATACAAATCAACCAATCTAATACATCACTACAATATTGCAATATCATATATACAAGTATACATAACATAATCTAGTGGGATGGTATTGGTGCCTTCGACCCATGAGTACAGTGAGAAAACTCACCTCAAATTTTATAAGATAGTTGAACCGATCATAGATCCAAAAACCAACTCTACGAGTCGCCTATACAAAAAATATGGGTTGAGTCTCAAACTACAGCTCAAAATCCTCATTTTTACCCAAAGTCAAACTTTCTCAAATTCAACGGTCAACGGTTAAAAGTCAACAACCGGTCGCCACGATGTGGACAAGCGTATGCGATGTCATGGGGATAATAGGACAAAAAAGACACGACTCGACCAAACACCACGGCGTGGTGACTAATTCCCCACGTCATGAGGATTGTATATACCAGCTTAAACCATTAAGCTCTTAATCCTTTTCCCCATTCATTCAAACTTTCCATAATGCTTCCATACTCCCAAAGGATCATAAAAATCGTAGCTTTATAGACATGCATGTCCAATGAATGTCTTGAGCTTAAGCTAGGTCAAAAAGATGTAAAAATGGGTCAAGATCACATGTAAGGCTTAAAAACTCTACCAATCTTCAGATCCATAACTTCTAATTACAAAAAGACTTTGAGGATCCAAAAACTTGGAAACTTTATGGAACCCTAACCTTACAACTAGCCTAAAAATGAAGAGGATGGGTAGAGTCGTGTGTTGAATCAAAGCTCAACGGTCACCTTCCTCTTCTTCAAAACACCACCAAACACCATAAAAGCTCAAAGGTTAAAAATGGAGGCTAGGGTCACAAACCCTAGCTATCACATCCCTTAAATAGGGGCACAAACCCTATATTTAGTGTTTTTCATTAAACAGCTGCCACACCGTGGCCAGTATACCGCCACGTCGTAGCAACCACTAATGATGCACGTATTCTCAAGCCATGGTTATGTCTTGGGAACTCATTCACTATGTTGTGGCCACCAAAAATCCAAAACTCTAAATATTAATTCCTTAGGAAGAACATACCGGAAACTTGGCATTACATCAGAAGTTATGAAATTTTGGGGCAAAAGGTAAATAAGAAAATTTTAGTATTAATAATTAGTCTTAGGGACTAAAAGTGTGAAAGTGGGCAAAGAATAAATTTCTGA
The DNA here is from genome assembly GCF_002870075.4 of Lactuca sativa. NCBI lineage: Eukaryota > Viridiplantae > Streptophyta > Magnoliopsida > Asterales > Asteraceae > Lactuca > Lactuca sativa. The sequence continues at coordinate 18,264,145 of NC_056623.2, forward strand.
AACATAAGAACTTTACTATTCCTATTACCATTCGTAATTAATATTATATATATATATATATATATATATATATATATATATATATATGTTGGATTAGGTGTCTAAGCCTATAACTATAATTGGTATATACTTAAATTGATATTGGCACAACTCTTTTGGGTTGCCCTCAAACCTAGCAATTGAATAGGATAGCTTTTAGAGAGAGAGATTGATTTATTAATTTATTATATGGTTAATAAATTAATTAGAAATCAAAATAAATAATCTGTTAATATATTATGATAATAATATATTAATTGGAAATAGTATTATTCAATTAATAGTTAATCAAAAATTAATTGGAAATGATTTTGGGATTAATTGGATAAATTAAAAGTAGGAGAACTAAAGGTGAAAATGCTTAATAGTTGAGCATTGAGGAATTCTAGAACGTCCCATAAGGGGACGAATTCTAGAATCCCTTCTAGTGTTTCCTTGGGCTTTAAGGGTGTCTTGGATACCTTAGGGAGAAAGAAAAAAGGAATTAGGGTTATCTTTGAGATACATGCCTTATCCAACACCTTCCTATTACCTATATAAACCCCCCATTAGGGTTGAATTTCATCCGTGCCTTCATTCCTTAGATGAATTCTGAAATTTCTCACCTATCTCCTCTCTCTCTTCAAGCTCCTTGCTTGCTATGGTTTGGGTGTGAACCATTAGAGCGCGACACTTCTGGCGCTTGCTTCCAAGAGATCAACAAGAGGGTTTCTTTGTTATTTTCTACAATAACAATCAAGCTATGTTTCTCCTAACCCTAATTAGTTCAAATTAAAATATACTAGGTTTCCTAGGGCTTCTTCTTTGTTGTTCTAAGTTGTATATTCAATTAGAGAAAACATAGATCAAATTCTAGGGTTGCATGCACAAATAAGTTTTTTTATTTGATTTGCATAAAACACATTAATGGTATCCAAGCGTAGGTTTTGTTTTCTATTAAATTGTTGCAATTTTTGAACTTAAACAAGGAGAAGCAAAACAGAATTGGCAATCTATTCCGCCACCACAGCGTAGTGACCTGCGAATTCGTCCGACCACGGCATGGTAATTACTTACCACGATGTGGTGCACAGTCAGATCCACTGAAATCAAATTTTTTGCTTATCTCATGAATTGGTTAGGATAATTACCTTAAATATTGTTTTAAATAAGTAAAACTTAATAACTATCTAAGTAATTTGATATCCTTATTATGAATTCATGATTGGTTTAATTTTGAATTAAAATAAATTTCTTAATTTTCGAAATTTAAAATATAAACCCTAGTATTTTGAAAAGTTTAAAATACATCCTTATGGATCGCATTATTAATTTAATTAAGTAATTGATTAAAAGATGATTAATAAATTCATAAAATAGTTTAAATTTAATTAAATTAAAATTTTAATTTATTAAAAGATTAAACCCTTGTAATTTTAAAATGTTTTAAAATACACCTTATACTATGTATATAATTAAAATTTTGATCTATATTATATGTATAAGAAAATGTCATTCGAACCACTAGTACACATCATTCACGAAGCCATACTATAAGGGGAGTTTAAGGAAGCGACCTCTAAAATGACCTCCATTGGGTATCCATTCTTACCCACCGCTCTCTTGTATGGTGGAGGGTCGTTATCCGAACGGGATTGATAGGACAATTAATTCTCATTAATAAGTATAATGCGATTAAAAAGTAACTAAACTATTTTCAAACTCCACTCATAGTTACTTTAGGAAAATGTGAATTTGTATGCTAATCCATGAAATTGCACATTACACTTTATAAGACGTTAGTGGAGCGTGTGTGTGGTTAACTGGCACAACAATGAGGGACTAATAAAGAGTGGTAATGGGTGTCTCGAAAATTATCGTTGATTAATGGAGTGTGTTCCTAACCGACACATTAAAACGAGATGATAAATGACATCGAGAGTACCAAGCTACTTTGCATGGTTATTCACATCTCATTTGTGATCCTCGGCATCCCAATCATAAAAGTGAGAGCATAATAGAGATTAAACATCTCATTGACTAGATTAAATGAATCTCAAAAGATCTAGGAGTTTTATAAGGTTAAAACTGGTAAAAGCCTTACCTACCTAAAATATATTCGAATTTTATTACGGCATCCCTCTTCAAAGTTTGAATCGAAAATATGGATCCTAGCCTTAATTTGAATTTATGGGTTAGTAATTAAGGACTAAAATCAACTAAATTGAATTCTCTTCATATTATAAATGTCAATTCAAGACAATAATGGTCTTCCTCATTTTTTTGGAAATAGTTTTCCTTCTGAAGATGATCATCCACATTCTGATCAAGGTGAAAGTATGTTCCCTTCTATGAGCAATGGTGGCAATGGATATCATGCTTCTGCAACTCTTCCTCCTCCTCCTCTAGTGACTTTCCCCATGTCTTGAGTTGAGAGATACGAAACTACTCAAGCCTTATTGGCATGTAAACATCAAGATGGAAATTTTGTGTGTACACATGTTCTGAAAATGAAATTGTACATTGAAAAATTGGAAAGATTGGGTGTCTTTTTATCAAAGGATAAAGCTATTGATTGGGTTCTCCTTTCGCTTCCTGAGTCATATAGTCAGTTCATTAATAACTTTTATATGAGAGACCACGACGTGACCCTAATTGATCTGACACATATGTTGATTTTTGTTGAATCATAAATGCTTAAGAGTACAAGTGAAGCAAAAGTGTTTGAAGGATCTAATTCCAAATTTTCCATGGACATTGACGATGGTAACAATGGTGGTCCATAAAAGATTTCTCTTCTCAATGGAAAGGGATCGTCCAATGTCAAACTGTTTGATTGTATGGTTAGGAGAAATGCTAGTTCTGAGATAGTTCCATGTGCTAACCATAAAAGGTCCATATGTTTCTACTACAAATTAAAGGGACATTGGTTGTGAAGCTACCAAGACTACTTGAAAGATCTTAGATATGGTAAAGTCAACTTGTGTGGCTCTACTTCAGGTACATCCATTATCTAACTCCATTATTTTAAGATTCCTATTCATAGACTCTTAATACACGGTGTGATGATCACATTTTGATGGTATTGCAGGATCTAAGAGAAAGAAGGAAGCTTAAGAAGAATGAGCTAATTCTAATCCTGAGAGATGGATTTCAGCCACATGGTTCGATGATCAGAATTTGGAGTTGTTGCTTAGGAGTTATGATAATTTAATATATTTCTTTGGAAATGTCTAGAAACATTGTTTTCATTTATGCATTGTAAGGACAATTTCCAATTTTTCGTTTAATATCAATAAAAGTGAAATTTTGGATTATCTAGTTGGCTTACTTTATATTTCCTTACAATGGCATTTATGAAAATGTTGGTTACATTTCTATAACTGACAATGTTAATTGTGGATTTGATTCTTGTTATATCGTTTGTGGTATTGTCATAATTAACCAAGTGAAAAGGAATTCTCATACCCAAGTTTCAATTGGATAGAAACTTGGAGTCATGCAATTTGAATTGTGTGATGTATGAGAATCTTGATCGTTGAAAGATTATGACTAATTCATTGATCACATGTTTATGTGAGTCAAGTGAAGGACTAATGGATCTAGTACATATTGATGTGGACTATTCAGATCCACCACAAAGGATGATAACTTTATTCGTCAAGATTTACTGATGCTTTATTAAACATGGTTATGTTTATAAGATTAAGCCTAATTTTGATACTTTGAAAAGGTTTCAAAGAGTAGCAGAACGAATATGAAGAGTCTATTAGGCAGAAAGATAAAAGTTTCTCCAATCTAAAAGGAAAGGAAAGTACTTTAGTATCATGTTTTATGATCATCTTAATGATTTTGGAACTATATCACAATTAATCCTCGAAGAACATCTTAGTGCAATTGTTTGACTAAGAAGAGGAATCAGATATTGTTGAAATGGCTCAATCAAGAAATGAGTTATACTTCGTATCCAATCAAGTTTTAGAGCAATGCTCTAGTTACTAAATATCGTATCTTGAAACTTATTTTAAACTAAGTAGGTTTATAACACCTGATGAAATGTGGAGTAATAATGTTTTCTTACTCTAGCACATTTGGAGGAAGTTGTGATATTTTGGTTAAAAACAAATGATGAACTAAGGCCAATTCCATGAAGTGTTTCTTGTCGAGAATCCACACTAACTTTTTAATATTTGTTTTGCTCGTCAAGGAATGTTCCTTGAGAGAGAAACTTATATGTCAAGAAGTCACTGGGAGTCTTATTGATCTTGAAAAGTTTCTAGAGTCAATCGAGAATAAAACCTTTTAGTTATCGCTAGCACACGACCTGGGGTTAATAACTTATCGTGTTAAGTTGACACATTCTTGTTTCTGTGCACCTTCCAGTTGGTTTAGCAATGCTTATGGGTTCTATGGTTCTCATTTCACTACAAAAGGAAGAGCATGTGGGTCAATGAAAGTACATTTGTCAATATTGGTGAACTCCTTAACAACATGGAAGCACTGGTAGGCCCTTGTGCTAACAGATGGCAAGAAATTAAGAATAAGCAAAGTTTAGTCCATGAAAGCTAAATTTGAATTTGGTTTTGTCATAAACCTTGTATTATGATTGTAGGCTGGAAATGATAGACTCACATGGATGAGAACAAGTACACCATAAAATCTAGGTGGCAAGAGGTTTCTCTCTAATTCATGAAAATGATTATGAGGAAACACTTTCGCTAGTAGATTTTAAAGATCTAAAAAATATCATTATGGCTAGTGGTTGTGTTAATTGCATTCTCAAATTCGCAATATGATTACAGCATCCCTTTTTATAGTTTGAATTGTGAAAAATGGCAAGGAATTGTGTGAACCTTCAATTCATATGGTTATAAGTTCTGAAAGGTTTGAACAAGCACATATATGTTATCTAATGAAGGTGTATAAGCTTGAGAAGTCTAGTTGAAGACTTATTGAAGCATCACGTACCAGAAATCTGCACTTTAGTAAGAATGTCAAAGAGTATTGATTTATAGAAGTCCAGTTGATTTATGGGTACATGCCAAAGCTAATGGGAGCATAGTGGTATGCTAAGTGTTGCAAGTTGGCAACACTATTTGTAGGAAACAAAGTCTACAAATTTGCAAATTGCAAAGTTTAGAAATTGTTTTGCTATAGTGAGACTTAAGGGAGAGGGCACTCATACTTCCTTTCGAATCTAAGAGTTTAGATTGAAGGTTTTAATAGAGCTTAGTCTTGGACATATACATGAATATCATGTTGAAATGATTCAGCATAAGAAAATTGATATATGGAAAATATTATAGCAAGGGACTAAACAGATATCAGGTCCTTATGTAAGACATCAAGTCCCATATGCTTCGTATATAGGATCGTTTTTCATATGTTATGATATTGACTTGTTCTATTTTTTCCAAATGCCTAGGGCATTTAGAGGAAAAGGGACTAGAACTTTGTGTAACTAAAGTTGAACAATTGTCAACAATGTTCTGAGGTTATACCAAAGGATCGGTTGCTTGTGGACAGTTGGAATTATAGTATTGTTTGGAAGGACCATAGTGACATGTTTTAGATTGGGATGATTCTCAATCAGAATTGATGGTCATATGGGTGGATGGAAATGTTTCCATAGAGGGATTTGATTATTAAAATCTACATGTGAGTCAGAAACGTTAATGCAAGGAAGGTGTTCGAGGAATGTGCCTTGAATCTGAAACTTCACTATCATGCAATTTCTTGTAATAACAAAGTTCCAATGGATCATTTTATGACATCGTTGGATAAGTGTCGGTGACTTTGACGCCACATCATCAAAAAAAAGACAATGCATGTAAGGTTGAACTCTAACACATTTTAAGTAGGGATAAATTTTGGAATTATGAAATGAGCATCATTGGATTAGTGTCCAATCGATATGTTCACAAAGGAAGGACCATAGAGAGACATAGTATGCATGTTTATAACATGGCATGACTGATGTTTAATTCAAGTGTTTAGTTGATTACTCGAAACATTATACAATGAATAAAGTCTAATTAATATGGTGATTAAATAATAACGGTTTTATTTATATTCAATAGTTTGAGACCATAGTTAATTAGGTTATTATTGTGTTTCACTTTGCATGTTTTACCTCCTAGATAATTTGATTATTCGAAATTCCAAAGTCACTCGTACTTTTGGAACGAAGTAGCGAATTAAGACTATCATGAATAGAATTGTAGATTGTCTATGTAGATTAGACATAGCAATAGTTTTGTTGCAATGTTCATGAGTACTTAGAAAATGGGGATTTTGAGTATTGGATAAATCCACGCTCAGAGAATTACTTCATGGATTTTATCACGAATAATTTTGAGATGATAATATCTTATATTCTTGAAACGGAGATATATGAGTTGTTGTTTATAAGTCAGTTGTGTATTGATAATACGTAAACACATCAGTAACATGATGTTATAAAACGTATTGTTGTGCATGATTTGATAAGTAAATGGTACAAGAATATAAGTCAAAGTTTATTCGTCCCTTTTTTCCTAACGGGAAAAGCGATATCTTTAGGCCCCTCATTGATTTGGTGTTGACTTATAAGTGCTTGGCCGAGCCCGGACTAAATTGATGTGTTTAATTAGAAGTCTGAATTCAGTCGTCACAAATCAGAGATCGGGAAACAAAAATTGGACAATGAGATTGATTGTAATCATTTCTCATGTACTTACGATAACTTGTAGAGCGGAGGAATATGTGATCACTTATCTTAGGACACATAACTGACTGGATCAGAGTTCGACATTAGCTTTTGGAAGCTACAATTTGCTAATCAGTTTGGAAATCGTACTGGTAATTATAGTTTCAGACTTATCCTAGTGGGGACTGTTGGATTAGGTGTCTAAGCCCATAACTATAATTGATATATACTTAAATTGATAGTAGCACCATCATTTTGGGTTGTCCTCAAACCTAGCAATTGAATATGATAGCTTTTAGAGAGAGATTGATTTATTAATTTATTATATGGTTAATAAATTAATTAAAAATCAATATAAATAATTTGTATGAGAATAATATATTAACCGGAAATAGTATTATTTAATTAATAATTAATCAGAAATTAATTGGAATTAATTTTGGGATTAATTGGATTAATTAAAAGTAGGAGGATTAAAGGTGACAATGTTCAATAGTTGAGCATTGAGGAATTCTAGAACCTCCCATAGGGGGGATGAATTCTAGAATATCTTCTAGGGTTTTCTTGGGCTTTAAAGGTGCCTTGGATGCCTTGGGGAGGAAGAAAATGGATTAAGGTTATCTTGGAGATACCTGTCTTATCCAACACCTTCTTGTCACCTATATAAACCCCCATTGTGGTTGATTTCCGTTCATGCCTTCATTCCTAAGAGGAATTCCGAAATTCCTCACCTTTCTCCTCTCTCTCTTCAAGCTCCTAGGTTGCTAGGGTTTGGGTGTGAACGATTAGAGGCGCGACACTTGGGGCGCTTGCTTCCAAGAGATCAACAAAAAGGTTTCTTTGTTATTTTCTACAATAACAATCAAGGTATGTTTCTCCTAACCCTAATTAGTTTAAATTAAAATATACTAGATATGCTAGGGTTTCTTATTTGTTGTTCAAAGTTGTATGTTCAATTAAAGAAATCATAGACCAAAATCTAAGGTTGCATGCACACATAATTTTTTAATTTGATTTGCATAAAACCCGTATATATATATATATATATTGGTTGAACTTCTCCCATTTCCATTATTGCCTTCCAGATTATTTTGTGTTTGTATTAAGTATACTTATCCAAATTATTATTATTATTATTTGGTAGTGGCTTTTATTTTCTATTGTGGTACTTGACACCTTAAGTTCCTTGAATCAATATCGTGCTTACCGGTTATTACTTGATCGATACTTACACTGGTAAAAACGGTAATATTATATAATCGAGAATCCATAAACACACAACACATTATAAAGATGCAAAAAAGAAAAATAAATAAAATAAAGAATTAATATGGTTCACATGGTTAGAGTGATCGGTTAATCTCCCGATGAACTAAAGAGGTATTTTATTATAATCGTAGTCGTCACATTTGTTTTCTACTTATGGTGTTTATATATATATATATATATATATATATATATATATATATATATATATATATATATATATATATATATATATATATATATATATATATATATATATATATATATATATATATAGAGAGAGAGAGAGAGAGAGAGAGAGAGATAAAAAATCTGTTTAAAATGATAAGTTAACCTAAAAAGTGTTTATAAGATGCACTCAAAACATCATCAACCAATCTTGCTCATTTATCTAAACACCACACTCACCGAGCACCATAGACATTTCCATTGAGCACCATAAATGTTTGACCGAGCACCACAAACCTTGTACCCAAAAACTGCGATGTGACCTCAGTCTTCACTCCATTGTTAAACCTTAATGGTGTCCATAAGGTCAAAGAAAATATCAGATTTCACAAATCAGTTGTATAATAACATTTTGTAACCATTATACAATATTTTGACGTATAGTTACATTTAATAAATTTTATTTCTTAAAAATTTATATATTCCTCATTCCAAATATATTCACCAAGATATAATACTTTTTGGTTGTCAATATATTAGTCCACCTTAAATTTCTTATTCATATAGTTGAACTCTAGTAAAAGTTGCCAACTATGTTAGCATCAAATATTCATTTTTGTATCTTTAAATTTCTTTAACTTTTTTTTTTTTTTTTGCATTTCTTTTGTGATATTGACATATAACGTTAAGTATATTTTTGGACCACCTAAAAGGTAATATGCGTTTACATTTTAATAAATTTTTTTATTTTAATTATTTGACAATTTATCTATAAAATATGACTTAACATAAATTATTTTCACATGATTAAAAATCAAATTACACATTTGTAACCTTTACGGTTCTTACTTCTTACAACATACTACATTACTACTCATAAACTAAAATCATAATGAATACAAGTTTATAGTTTGTGGGTCTATGAACTCATAAATAAATAATAAATTGTAAAAATGAAAGGTCCTTAAAGTCTTCTCGTGTTGTTAGTAATTGTTGCACGACAATGGCCAAGTGTGAGTAATTGTCGGAGGGGTCATCAAGCAATCATGGTTGATCTTAATGAAAAGGATTCAATCACCGAAGATATAATATGCTTTACTATATAATAAATACACTTTTTTTTGGTAAGTTTCGTAATCAAAATTCGAACAATTTGGATTTCAATATCAATGATTCGAGCAAGTTAGTTTGGTTTAATGGTTTGGATGGATGTGGGCATGAGTGGGTCCGAAAGGGTTCGAGTTGTAATTGATGGCAAGCACATTGGGTCCATGGACCAATATTGGTGCTGACGAGTCCATACCTCTAACTTCCACAAGCCCCTCCCTACTTCTTCTTCTTGTAAGATGAGTGGACCTCCACTTCTCAACCATGCTAGTAATTGTCTTATCATGTACAATCAGAAGGGAAAGCATCTTTGAATTTCATAGCATCATGAGTCCACTATAAAACTTGTAATTTCATTATATACATATTTAAGTTGAATTTGTTTATTTTTATAACTATTTCTATTGTTTTAACAAATTTTTTCAACTCAAATGGATCAAAGTTAATTTGTTATCATGTATTAATGTATCTTTTACATGTTCTACAAAGAAAGATCGCATGTGATCGTTAACATGTCATTTAACCGTCTGTTATGATATTGGATTTTGATTGTATCGAAATTTTGGATGAATTAGGTTGGGGAATAGAATGTAGGTTGATGGTGGATAACCAAATTTCTTATGGATCGTGTAAGTTCACTTTCTGAACTGATATTTTCATTCTATGTATAGGTTACAGGGAATTCAGTTTAGGATAATTCAAAAAGGCATTTGTGTATCTAGACACAGAAACACAAGCGAAATCGCCAGAGGGTACTGAGTTTGTTTCACAAGAAGAGTTTAGAAGGGTTCTATCCACGGCTCAAAAAAAGGGGTTGTATATATGCATGACAAATTAGGTTTTAATCTTCTGAATCAGTTAGGAAAATCTCGAAATTAATGGTTTGATCAATGGTTTCCAAAACTGACAAGATTTGTCAATCTTACTATAATCACCCATTAGAATTCGGTTTTTATAATGAAACTAATTCAAATTTCCGAAAATCTTTTCGGGAGCTGCCTCTCGACCTTATCTGCTGACTGGTTAGTGGGACCACCGCCAGTGGCACTGCCTTTGGACCCCGCTAGGGGAGCTGCATCTAGGACCTTGCAAGGGGGCGCAACCCCCTTAACCTCCGCATTTATGTCGTATTGGCTTATAATTCGATCTTATATATACATACACTCCGCATTTACCCAACATATAATATAGAGTACAAACAATAAGCTCTTTAGCTCACATGTCAACTCCAATTATACGAAATGTTTTTGGCACTAAAATCACCAACAAATTCATTAAACATTGGTGCAAGATAAATAACGATAAGACTTCAACACATTTGATTTTTAATTTATTATGTGGGTTGAAATAGTCAACCATGACTCCAGACATATACATACATTTTGGCTTCGTTGACGTTTTATGATTATTTATTCTATATTGTTGTTTTATCATCCGGAACAATATATCTTTGATTATTAAGTCTAAAACAACGCAATTTCATAATATTTGGCATCAACCCATACTTTCTTCATGTGTATTATGGTATTCAAATGACTAATACCTATGTCAAGATATCAAGAGATCTTTTGATTTAAAATATGCATGACATAGATGCATGAAAAGCCGAATATGAATAGGAGAATAATTCGAATATACCGAATTATCATGAAAACATGAAAGAATTGTAAAATATGTTGCATGTTATTAATTTGAAGGAACTTGATTTTGTAGTTGAAACCGTTGAATACATAATGACGTCTTAATTATGGTTTTGTAACTATATATCATGATATTTTATTATATTGTAAACGTAATACTAAATATTTGTGTTAAGAATGCACGATCAAAGGAATGTTAAATCCTGGACGTAATACAAAGCGTTCTTGACATCATTGACTGATTTATAACAAATGTAGCAAGGAGACATATCACTCTAGTCGTTTTGGCTATCTACTAGTGAAACCGTCTTTTGAAAATCAATATGTTGTGTTTATGTGTATACTACTAGCACTAACCAAGCTTTGGATAGTTCAATTTCACCAGTTTTGTATTATATGTAACACCTTTGTTCAGGTAATTTCCTTTTATACCTTTAGTATGAGAATTATTTGCAAAATTGGTCCCTTTGGTCTTTTTAATGAAAAAGCGTAGGTGTTGAGTATGTTGGTCGTATGTTGGGCGTACGTGGCGAAGACCCAAACCCTAATTATTAGGGTTTGGACCTTATCTAAGCATCATTATCTCATTGAGACCCTTTCGTTCATCAGCCTCCATCCCCATTTTCATCCCAAGCAAACCTTAATTCTCTTATGTGTGCATTGTGAGCTTGAATGTGTGCTTTGCGGTGTTCTTGAAGGAAGGAAAAGGAAAAGAAACCACCTAGGAAGCTCAAGACCATTTGGATCCAGAAGCATCTCACCCTCAAGCATCGTTTGGAGATATAAAGCTCAAATATTGATGACCTAGTTGCTTAGATCTTAATAGTTTAGATTTTGTGTACATTTTTTGTCCCATAGTTTGATCTAGTGGAGTATGAGCTACTCCATTTTTTGTCCCATAGTTTGATCTAGTGGAGTATGAGCTACTCCAGGTCCATGTCATGTATTTTTTTGTAGTTTTGAGTTCATAAATTCATAAAAGTTTTGGCACTCTCATTGAGCCATGCAAGAGTTTGGGAGTTTTTGGTGACTTTTGGACCAAGGTTTTGAGTTTTCACCCTCTTGAATGCATGCAAATGGATAAAGTCAGAGACTTTATCCATTAAGACGTCCCATTTTACTTGGATCTGAAGCTTGGTGCCTTGGCTTCATGGAACAAGATCTTAATGGAAAAGTTTGGGTTCAGCTCTGGTACCTGGAGGTACGTTGTGCGTACCAGGGTTTAAGCCCATAATCTTGCAAGGCACCCTCTATGTTGGGTGTAGAGGTAGGTACGTTGGGCGAACGCAGCCTAAAAGGAAATATTTGACTTCTTGACCTTGACCTTGACCAGGATTTTGACCAAGTTTCACCTAGGGGTATTTAGGGTATTTTGAGTAGTAGTTTGAGACTAGGTCATTGTTTGTCATAGGTGACCTGTAGAGTTAGCAGTTGGAGCTATGATCTGTTCATTTATCTTTTCGGACTGTGATGTGAGTTTTCCTCACTATACTTGTGGGTCGAAGGCACCAATGTTGGCTCACTAGATCTGTATCCTGGAATATTGGATGTTATATTGTAGTGATCTGTTAGACATAGTGTCGTTTTGGGTAAGGCTTTACTGTTATATGCATGAGCCAACAAACCAGGGTATTCCAATACGATGATCGATTGGACCCATTGCATAATGGCATTCTAGTCTGATGACTGATTGGGCTGAGGCATTCCAGTTTGATGACTAATTGGGTCGGGGGTAATCCAAGCTGATGGTTGTGGATCCGAGGGTATTCCAGTCTGATGACTGATTGGACCCAGTATGCATGATTGTATATGTTATATGTTGTGTGGTGGTACCTTGGGGAAACTCATTAAGCTTTGGCTTACTGTTTAAGTTTATTGTTTCGGGTGCTTCAGATGATCGGGAAATAGCAAAGGCATGATCGTACACATCCTTCGGTGTTATGTTTTGGAGATTTGGTTACACTATGATTCTAGGATATTTGTATTTGATACTTGGTTTTGACTTGGGTGTTGTTTGAAAACAATGATTTTCATTAATTAAAAATGAAAACATTTATCGTGATTTTTGGGATGTTACATTATACTTTGGCATGTAAACCCATTTGGAACATATTGCTTTCTTTCTAGGTAGTAAAGTAGTAGACGATGTCCAAATGTTGAAGATCTATTGGATTGATAGGTGTTTCTTTTTCTTATATCACATTGATGTCTTTTGTTTTATGGTTGGGTTATTATGTGGATGATTCAACGTCTAACTCACTTGTAACAAACCTATTTGGAGTGTACGATGACTATATTCATATAAGACCATTTTAAAAAAAGATGATATGTCATCATTTTTGTTTTATTCTGATTTTTTTAGAACGGTTACACCACCCACTAATCTACTCTTAATCTACACATTTCATCTTGAATGGGACTTGAACCCTCAACCTTTGGCTAAGGGCATATATCCATCAAATCCTGAATGTTTCGTCTCTAATGGGACTTGAACCCTCAAAAGGTTACACCACCCACTAATCTACTCTTAATCTACACATTTCATCTTGAATGGGACTTGAACCCTCAACCTTTGGCTAAGGGCATATATCCATCAAATCCTGAATGTTTCGTCTCTAATGGGACTTGAACCCTCAACCTTTGATTGAGAGGCATCAATCTATCATCTTCTGATATCGCTACGTCAAAGGCCATTTGGTTTCAAAATTTATTGGAAAATGGTTGTAATAGTATCTTTGTGCAATCTTTGATAGGTTTGAATTTTTTTTTCTTTACGTCACACACACCCTATGGCTTCCTTTTCTTAACATGATAAGATTAAAATATAGATTATTGCGTCCATAATGAGAGACTAATGGTTGATGTATGAAATGTCATAAAAAGGTTCAAGGTTCATACATTCATGTTTACCCCTTACATAATGGGCTTTGAGGTTGGTTCGGTATAGGTAAATACAAAAAAGTGGGATGTATCCGTTTTTTAAATATAGATGATTCATATTCATTTTCTAGCTATAAAACCCTTCATATTACATCAGTTTAATTATCATTATTCCAATACATCCATATGTAAAATAATATACATCAATATGTAACAACATATGTTGTGATCATGACCTATATAAATAATATATCAAAAAACTCATATCATCATCCAAAAAGTAAGATATGTTAGAAGTGAGTAGTGCTCAATTGAACAAAGTAAACTGATATACTCACAAACTTATACTTGTAACAAAGTTATATTCTTCATCAGTCTTGTTTTCTGGCTTTTCGAAACAAAAAAATGGTTTATGGAATATTTTGATATGATGAAGATCCTACTCTTTGATTTCCGCAAATGAAAGTTTGATCCATTGGGATTAACCATCATGGAAATATGTGTCTCCATTATTAATCACAAGTCCAATAAACAACCAAACATTAATACTATTTTGTTGAGCCAATTAAACACCAATACCACTTTGTTTGAGGGAAATATCAACACAATTAATTGCTAGATATATTCTCCCCCACTTGTGATAATGAAAGACACCAAGATTTTTAACATGGAAACTTCCTCAAAACAAGAAGTAAAAACCACGGGTCCAAGTCCAGGAACCAATCCACTGGCACAAAAATCAGAGAATACATGAGTTTTTTTTCTAGTACAAATTATATACAAAAATGGGTACTCAAGAATAAAATAACCCTTGAATCAAAGATGAATAAACAAAGTTTCCTGGTAAACAATACCGACCGTCTGTCACCATCTATCGAACAAAAACTAATGCAGAATTCTTTGAAGACTCCAACATTGATCTCCATCGTTCATATTGTATACAATCTAAATTTAATGATAATGCAACGGTTAACGAACATGTAACGACGATTCTCCCATGACCACACACATCTTGACGAATCAAATTAAGATATATTTTCTACCTCTCCAATGATCTCTCTCACTAATTTCTTTTGTTCTTTTTTCACATAAGAATAACCCTTATTTTGGGATCCATGGGCTTCAAAAACTTGGTGAATGTTCAACATAACATAAACACCAAATATAGTAAAGGGATAATGACTTGAAAGGCTAATGGACTTTCAATTATGCTCACATTTAGTCACTAAACTTTTATTATTATTTATTTGCCACTAAACTATTGAAATTGTTCACATTTTACCCTTATGACCGGTAACAGCCGGTCATAAGGGTAAAATGTGAATAGTTTCAATAGTTCAGTGGCAAATAGATAATGAAAAAAATTTAGTGACTAAATGTGAACAAAATTGAAAGTCCATATAACATATAAACAATAGCATGCATATATCAGTCAAACCGATCTAACAAATCATAAACATAGCAATGATCCTATAACCAGGACACCGACCTAATAGATCACTAACATAGCATCCTACTACCATGATGTAAATCAGTGGACATATCACATAATAATCCGAATAGAATCCATAAAGGGTCGGCCTTGGTGCCTTAGACCCTGTTGATATAGTGAGGATAACTCACCTCGCAAGTAGTGCAGAACTGAACTGGGAGTCTCCCGCCGCTATCTCACCAACCACCCTGACTGCCTAAAATGATGAACACTAAATTATTAAGTGGGATCTCCAAATTTGCCAAAGGGTCCATATTGTCCATTTTCCCAATTTGGGCCTAAGGCCCAATATCAATACACTAACCCAAGTCCATATGCACAAGCCCAATAATGGCCTAATTTTCCTAATTGGGCCTAACTTCCTAATTGGGCCTTACTATAGGATCCTTTATTAAACCTAGGCCTACTTCAAATATTCAGGGCCTAACAAGGCCCAATTCCAAATAGTCTAACAGCGGCCCAACCCAAAGCCCACAAGTCAAAAGTCCAAATTGAGGACGTACGCGGGGCGTACTCCTCCACTACGTTGGGCGTACGTCTGCACTATTTTGACCGCCATCGGGTGGTTGACCCCGTACGCTGGGCGTGCAGGAATTATGCGGGGCGTACGCGAGGTTTCACCAAAACCCTAATAAGTGCTTAATGGGATAAGCACTTAAGCCCAACTTCCAGATCCATCGACCAAATGTGCCATTGAACCATAAAGTTTCGAACTTTATCACTTTGGACATCCAGAAAGTTCTTAACACATGGTCTTAATCCATTAAGACCTTCCTACTTCATGCATGAGACAAATCTAGCTATTGGGACCTCATTTTTATCACTTAGGACATCTTCTAAGGTCTGAAAGGACAACCCATTTCGTCCAAGTCATCACATGCACCATTTTGGGATTTTTGGGACAAGAAAGCTTCCATAAAACTAAAATGACTAGATCTATAACACACAAGCATAAAGTTCCAAGCTTTTTACCTTCTGGAGCTTCTAGGGCACAACACAACTTCAGGTCTATAGCCTTGATCTCCTTCTCCAACTCCTTTGTGCAATGACTTCACCTTTAAAGGTTCAAAATGCACACCAACTCACATTTCTCACACAAAACTAGGGTTTGGAACGTTTTCTGGGATATGGAGGATGAGGATAATCAGAGGAATAAACTATAAGGTTGTTTATATAGTCCCCAACCCTAAATCTTAGGGCTTTCACCTAACATGAGTACGCCCAACGTACATGAGTGTACGCCCAGCGTACTATGGCACGCCTAGTACGCTCAGCGTACCCTTATGTACGCTCATCGTACTCCTTCCTGACTCAAAGTGGCAACTTTAGTCCTCAAACTTCTCATGTCCCAACTCAACCAACTTCAGGGACTTCAATTGGCAACTTATAAAAGAGGAGGGATTCGAAATATACCTTCTAAATTCGGGATGTTACATTACTCATTAAATCCACTTATGTCTACGACATGACTTGAATCCTCAATCCCAATGAGGGAGGGAAAATCGGATACCGTTGGGCTAGAAGCCTTTTAGTATGTGGTCAATTTGTTAAGGCTAAGGAGCCGAGGATTTGTATATTTAATTAATGAAGATGCATACATAGATATATAAAACTAGCTAAATACTAATTACGAAACTGGTCATTATGGTAATTTGCAAATATAACATCGAAGAAGCTTGTTCGTGTGTGTGTGTGCGTGTCTCTTTCTCTCTCTCTCTCTCTCTCTCTCTCTCTCTCTCTCTCTCTCTCTCTCTCTCTCTCTCTCTCTCTCTCTCTCTCTCTCTCTCTCTCTCTCTCTCTCTCTCTCTCTCTCTCTCTCTCTCTCTCTCTCTGTGTGTGTGTGTGTGTGTGTGTGTATATATATATATATATATATATATATATATATATATATATATATATATATATACACACACACAGAGGCACACACGCACACACACACACACACACACGGACAAGCTTCTTCGATGTTATATTTGCAATCAAGTATATGTATCTCACCTGATTTTTGTTGTTTGACATTATTTTGTTATATAATTCTAGCACAGTTAAGGTCACTTATTGATGGAAACATATGGTTTTTACAGTGTTAGAGGGGATTTTGAGTTTTGATTCCACCTGATATATTTTGAATTATTTGTGTTTTTAAAGGGACCGGTTGTGACATTTATCACAGTTTGCGTTCGTTTGTCTATTTAATGTTAAAAAACGTTCTTTTATTTGGAAAACTCTTTTGCTTAGTAGAAATCAAAATGGTGTTTTAAAGCAGAGAAAAAAAATCAAAATAGGTCCATTTTTGCAACAAAAATTTTCAAAATAGGTCCATTTTTGCAAAATGTCATAATAAGTTAAAAGATAAGTCACTATTACACCATGTATTAACCATTTTGATGCATAACACTCCAAATATTTTCCATTTTTTTTGTTAACTTTGATTAAAAAAACCATAATACATTTTGATTTTCAAAATCTCACAATTCTGCAACAAATCTATGATGAGCAAGAACCATTAAGTTCCCAATCGACTTTCAATTAAAGAACACTCACTCACCAATAATCCTAACACTAAGATGTTTATTTTTTTCGCCTGCAGATCTTCTTAACATTTTATATCAGCGTTGTACAGTCCACGCACAGACATTAGGCTTTATAGACTGTTTGTTTTTTTAAGAGTACAAACCTAAAAAGGTATGTACGTCTTCTTCTTGGTGCAAATATGAACCAATTTCTTCAAACCTCTTCAGATATTTTCTAGCCCAAAACACACACACACACACACACACACACACACACATATATATATATATATATATATATATATATATATATATATATCTTTGTTTTTTTTTAATTTAGATTTATTCCAACTTTATCTACGACAAACAATTTGAAAAAAAAAAGTTACAACACTTAAAGAAAAAAGGTTCAACGACACGACACAATTATGATCTTTGTGACAAATTTATAAATAAATATTTAATTATAATAATGATCGTTGGACAAAAGTCATTGGACATGTTTATACATATATGAAAAAAAATCTTAATATTGTCTTTCTATTAAATTTTATAAAACATATATATATATATATATATATATATATATATATATCACAAAATCGTCAACGTCAAAAATAGAACCGGAAACCTCCAATCTAAGAGATAAAATCTCTACCAAAGTGGTCATAGTCAGTTTTTAACTGATTTAATTGAAAAGGTAAAATAAAAGTTTTCATTTAAAATCAAAGTTTATTTCCATCAATATTACATGTTAAATTCTTTTATTCTAATTATAATGTTTAGGTATGACTTTGCAACCAAAATTTCTTGGTTTTTTATCAAATATATTCATTAATTCGTACCATTTTATTCATTTTTTATTTAGTAATACAAAAAAAAATTGATCTACATTTGTTACATATCTATGATAAAGTCATTAAATTATTCAAAAACTCTTAAATTTTTTTTAAAAATCAGTTTAATTAGATTTTTATTTATTCTAACAGTTTGCCGATGTTAAAAAAAACAGTCGTCTTCTTTCAAACGGCAGATGTTTGATTCACCTCTTTTACTGCAGAAGTGGCGGAGCTAGATGGGACGTTAGGGGTAGTACAGTACCCCCAAAAAATTGTTTTATATATATAAAAAATATTATTTGTAAACATATTTCATGTTATTGTACCCCCAACTAATATATTGACAATGTTTGTACCTCCATATCAAAATTTCTGGTTCCGCCACTGACTGCAGAGCTGTAGATGTGGTCCGCAAATTGCAAACATTTGCCTCAAAAAAAACAACAGCACCTACCTCTATATTACAACTGATGTATCATGTTATCGTCTTCACTGATGAGATACATTACCGGGCAAAAATAAATCTATATTTCGAATCAATGTGATACATCGGTAGTTTCAAGGCCGAAGATATAACCCTGCAATGCCAGGGTAATTACTAATTCCTATACATGAATCTGCATTATTACCAATAATATGTAAGCCAAAAAAAAGGATACTAATAATAAACCCCTTCTCAGCCCTACGAAAACATGGTCAACAACATGGAAGTCCACCACCCACCACCACTACCACCACCACCTGCCGCCTCATTCAAGATTGACCCACCTCTAGCACCACTGGCTCGAAGGCAGTGAACCATAATGAACCACAATCTTCCATCTTGATGAGGCCTCTGATAAAGATACTGACCTAAATATTCCACAAGAGCCTACTCATCTTAGGATGCTCAGAGTCACAGGGTCTATGTCTACTAATGGCTGCAAGCACTCTTCTGGATTTGCATAAAAGTAATCTTCTTCTTTTGGTCTTTCAGGAACAACTTTTCTTTTTTTAGGGCTCCCCATTCGTGCCATGTGTGCATCCTTCACAGCACTTGAGAATTCCTCCCAACTCAACAAACCACTCGTGTATCCGTCTATCAATTCAACCAGAAGCTTTCTATCCAATAATATCGTCTTCTTGAAACCCAAGTATCTAAAAAAAAAGATTCAAGCTTTCTTTATGGGTCTGTTTGAAATGTTATTGTAAGAAAGATTCAAGAAAGATTGAGGCTTTCTTTAAGGATCTGTTTGAAACGTTATTGTAAAAAAGATTCAAGAAAGATTGAAGCTTTCTTTATGGGTCTGTTTGGATCAAAGATTGATGCTTTCTTTAAGGGTCTGTTTGAATCGTTCTTGTAAGAAAGATTGAAGCTATCTTTAAGGGTCTGTTTGAATCATTATCGTAAGAAAGATCGAAGCTTTCTTTATGGATATGTTTGGATCAAAGATTCAAGCTTTCTTTAAGGGTCTGTTTGAATCGTTCTTGTAAGAAAGATTGAAGCTTTCTCTAAGGGTCTGTTTGAATCATTATTGTAAGAAAGATTCAAGCTTTCTTTATGGGTCTGAAAAAGATTCAAGAAATTTTTCTTGTAAAAAAGAATGAAGAAAGAATGGTGAAAAGGGTACCTGCGATGGCCTTCTACAACTTTGGCCATGTTCCCATCATAAGTAGGGATAAAAATGTCACTTTCTAATGATACAAGATAGTCCAATGCTGCCATCTGTGACGAATGGTTCTGGAAAAATTGTAGGTCATCTGCTCCTAATAACGTCTCTTTTCTAACCTGTTAGACCACATAAATGATGTTTAAAAAGTATTTGAGAAAACACGGGTGGTAAATTTGTAAAAGGTAAGGACTTAATGAAGAAGAAAGCTCGTCTTTCCTGACTTTTTCTTTATTCAATCGTTCTCTATTCCTTAAACTCTTTTTGATTTACTTTTTACCAAATAATCACATAATTTGATTTTAACTAATTTACAATTTTTGATTTTTAACTAACCAGTTTTGGAAAAGCGGCTGCAAGGCTGGCCATTCTCCTTTGACCACCATATATTTCACCAGCCGCCACATAAATCTGAATGTCACTAGCAATGTCAAGTGCCCTTAGAGTAAGGGCAGTTTCCTCAGGAGTCAAAGGGCATAACCCGTCTTTTCTTTTCAACTCAGAGTTAATAATCTTTTCTTTCCACCATGGGTATGCATATCTGCCAAAAAAGTAGTAATTAATAATGAGGACAAGGAAGGTATTCATGTCTTTTGTATACCAAACACAGTACAACCTTGTTATTAAGTCTTGTCATGTGTAACTAACAGGGCCTACGAAAGAAAGAAGGTCAAACCTCATTCTGGTCAACTCATCCACCTCATCAGGATTGCATCCTTGAGTGCATCCAGAAAATGCTAACATGTCCATTTCATATCTAAGATGTAGCACTAGAAAGGGGCCGTTTTTTCTCAAAAGTTGCACCACACGCCTACCCAAGTATTCTATCTGAGGAGTAAATCTCAAAGCATTGAAATTTACTCGACACCTTAGCTTCTGAAGTTCTAGGGGTTGACCATTATTCGCAAGCCGAGCATCTGTTCTATTCAAATGCACAACTTTGAATTTCTTAATCAAAGGAAGAATCTGCAACAAGGTAAGGACAAAATTGTAACTATGCCATACATACAAAAACTTCAAAAAGAAGCCCTAGACCTAGAGAAGTACAACTTAGATTGGACCTCTCTGTACTACACAGTCTGTATCTAATTTACATCTCACATGATACTCTGAGGATGGACAGTGTGGGCCAAGCTCAGGGATTGCTGAAAGAATAATACCTGGTTATGATAATAAGAAATATCGGACCAGCTAACGGGAGGCATGGTATGCACGTATCCCAATTCCATTCTCTTTTTAAGCCTTGGAGGAAGTTGCTTAAGTATCCGTACCTCATCTCTCAATGAAGTAATGAAATGATCGACATCAAAAATGTCCTCAAACTCACTGGAATTCAAGATTTTTGGTTAAAATCAAATTCAAATCAAGAAAGTTCTCAATTTGACATAACTTGCCATACCTTGGATCAGCCCAGAATGACGTTTTATCGAGCTCGGGAACTATAAGTGTAACATTTAAAAATCTTGAAATCGCAACCATATCACAAATCTACATAATGAAGAAATTATTTGAAACAATGAGAAACTAATTATGAAATTGATCCGTTTTGGTTAAGATTCATAAAGAATACACTCACTGCAGATCGCATTTGATTGAGTCCTCCGTTGCATGAAACCATTAGGTAACCATTGTTTTGGTAAACCCCTACATTCAATACCAAATAGATTCAAACATTAAAATTGAAAAGGACACCAAGTAATTGTCAAATTCTAAGGAAAGCCAACTAATTGTCTCTTATTGATGTTAGTTCTATAAACCCTTTTAAAGAAATAATAGAAATGCCACAAATGAAGAGATGATCATCATATTTTGTCATGTAGTTATCAGAATTTAGAAAAATCCAAGAAATACCCATAAAAAGGGTTGGGATTCATAGTACAATCATGATTAAAAAGTGTCAGAATTCATGTTTACAGTCATCATGAATATCAAAACTGAAAAAAAAAAACATGAAGAAAGAAACTCACTCTTGGGAGGAAGAACCCTAGCAGGACCACTGGGCAAAAACTTGACATCTAAAGAATGGGAATCTTGAGTGACAGAAGAAGGCCAACCCCTTAAAACCCTAGGTCCCCATGTATCACCTAAAGCTGTCAACTGAACCAAACAAGTCCACAATAACACCATTGTTGTGGCCCTAATTATCCACAACTTCATTTTTGGAGACCTTGCATTTGCCTTCAATTTTTCTACTCTACTCTCCCCTAATGTCTTCAATCCCATTGCCCTGATCTTAACTCCAATTCCAATTCCAATACCAATCCCAAACCTCTTTCTCTTATCTCTATCTTCTACGCTGTACATATCACTCCCATTCATCAACTACCACCACCAAACCCTTAATTATATTGTCGGTACAACAAAAGGGACGTATAGGAAGGATCTGAATTGGCGAGGAATTCAAAAACGGATAATGCTTTCGAGATCCAAGAATTTGTAAATACAGGAAACGGTAATTAAACGCGATTCAACTAGAATTCAATTGCACACTTACCTACCAAAAACGAAACAACAATTTACAAGTTTTAATTATAAATCTCAGGGGAATATGTACCAAGATTTCTTTCTTACACAAAACCCTGTGATTTTGAATAACACATTTAGAAGGAAGATCATAAATCCAAAAGCACCGTTCGATCTCAAATGGGCATTAAGGAAATTCTATTCGTCAAATGATATTTAACAGCCACCGAAAACGACAAATTAAGAGATTAAGAAATTTAGAATCCGATTAAAAAAAATGAGGGAAATATTGAGAAAAATGGATGCTTGTGGGCGGCAGTTTTGAAAGGGTAGAGGTAAGGAGGTGGCGAAAGTAGCCAACGACGGTGGAGAGATAGACGACGAGAAAAAGATAAGAGGAATCGCACGGGGCGGTCTTCTGTATTTGTGTGATGAGAGAGATAGAGAGAGTACTGAAATTGCAAGGGTTTTCTTTTTTTCCTTTATATACTAAAAGAAAGGATCACTCGGGCATTTATGTTGTCAAATATTTAGAAACGGGTTGTCCGTATTGTTCCCTGTGATGGCGATTTTTTTTTAGACAATAATTTTATTAGAAACAACCCCTGAATAAGTGAATAGCGATCTAGGCGGGACCGGATCCGGATCCGGATCCGGTACAAGAATTGGGATATTAGTGGGTTTGGGAATCGGATCGATATAAAGAAACTGGTATCGGTTTGGATCTTGGTAAAATAGATTTAGAACTGGAAATATCAAAGTGAGTAGGCTGGTGGGTGGAACCGGGTCTCGAATTTTAGACCCGGGATATCTAAAAAACCGAAATTTTGCTTGGTTTTAGTTTGTAAGGAATTTTTTGGTACTTTTTATTTGTAAGCGGGTGTTGAAATCGATTCATGCAAGACTCAAATATTGTATGTCAAATCATAAGCATCATGTCCCTGCAACTTTTATTAAACCAATATCATGTTCCGAAGCATCATGTTAAACCTGTAATGATGGATAGAGATATCATATATGTATATTGTTCTTTAAATTGTCCTAGATGTGGTTGTGGTTGTAGAAGGTTCACTTAAATTGCTACTTAGAATCAAACAAAAGATGTTGAACCTTTAAGTATGGATCATTGGTTTTGACTTTTGTATCTTTAATTTTAAATAATGTATGTGGCTTTTGATTTTGAAGTGCATGGAAAAGTTAAGAAGAAAACCCAATATCAAGCTTTTTAAATAATATGGTGTGGTCACTAAGGGGTTGTTTGATAATGAGTTGACTAGTCCGATCAGCAAATTGGTCCGGTTAGGCCATTTGGTAGAGCCCCAAATTGGCTGACTCGGTTAGTTATTAACAATAGCTAACCAATCTCCTGATTCGGTATATGCAAAAAAAAGCATAGTTGACTGGGAAAGAAACCCAATTGCCCTTATTTGCCCTTCGTTCTTCCTTTCTGGTCCATTAACCTCTCCTCTGTAACTCTCCTCAAACCTGTAACTCTCTTGAACTACTCTCTCAACTTCTCTTCAAATCAATGATTGAAGGGTGGATTTAATCGATTCCATTAGGTGGATTTCAGTAGATTCCATAGTGTGGATGTTAATCGATTTCATAATCTTCTTTTGTTTGGTTCCTCATACAATCTTTCCCTCTCACTCAAGCCATGCGATTTGAATAACACGATTCTTTGTTGCACTGCATCTAGGTTCGTATCATCTCTTCTCTTTTTCTGCCTCGGTTAATTTTGCAATCGCACTTCGATGTTAGTTTCATCGGTCTCTGGACCCTCACTTTTCTCTCCATAAAATCCTTCGAATCTTCTTTGTTTCAGTTTTTGTTCTTTTTGGTTTGATTTTTGGTTTTAGCAGTAAACTCGAGGTATCCTTAATATTTGGTTGTTTGATTCTTATAGTGAACATAAAACAAGAGTTCTATAAGCAAATATTTGACTATTATGTTCCTGATTTTTACAGATTTCTGATTAGGTGTGAATAGTTGCTGAGATTTTCGATTTTCTTTGAATAGAGGGATATCTACAATGTGGATTGTTGTTATAATTTGGTGTTTGGCACCTTGCAGTACTTTGAATCTTTACTCCAAAGGGAAATGTTAGCTGATATAAAAGATTATGTGAAGCATAATACGAAATTGAAAAATATGCGAACCAAGCTAGATTAAGGCCTCAATGAGAAGAAGTTTGTAGATGATGTAATTGTTTTTTTCTCATTCCTTACGTTTTTGGTTTTTTGCTTTCCTACACAATGAAGAACTTTTCATTTTGTATAATTGAATCTAATAAGGTAAGCTATCATTTTCTAGATGATAAATTTAAGAGGGTGTATCAACACTTCAAGTTAAAGTTGTTGCAGAAGAAATAAGTTGCATTATTTGTGTAACATCCTAAAAATTAAGACTAAAAATTTCGATTTTTAAATTAATTAAAACCATTATCCAAACAACATCATAGAAACCATAGTGTATCAATAATATCCAAGTACATAATAGTGATACAAATATGCGGAATGACATGGTATGTGCACTACAATCATCCAGGACTCTCCCCTTCGAACCAGAAGTACCTGAAACATAAAATGAAAACTGTAAGCACAAAGCTTAATGAGTTCCCCAAAATACCACATACCGTACATATAAAACATATAATGGGCCCCACTCGTCATCGAGCCCAGCCTGACATCCCCCCCCCCCCCCCCGACATCAATCCCCACTTGGTAAACAGATCTGTCATCCATCAGGCCCCGCCTGGCATTGGGCCCCGCCCGATATACATATAAACATATAAACGTATAATCATACAAACACATGCAATAATCACAAATATAATAACATACAGAATACTCATCAGGCCCCACCCGATAAACATATAAACACAAAACACATGCAAGAGTCACGCAGACAACTAGCATCTTAACATATCAAACATGGATCGGCATTGGTTCCTTCGACCCGCTAAACACAGTGAGGAAACTCACCTCTAGCTATTAAATCTCCTAAATAAATCTCGGTTTACTGGTCTGGAAAATCCCTATGTTAACATCATTAAATAATATCCAATTAATAATTGGATCTTGACCCATAATCAACAATCTAAACTAATTGTCCAATATCCAGGGTAAAAGACCATTTTACCCTTTTTCTTACTTGGCCCAAAACCAAGGCCCAACCCATTCTCTCCAAAAAGCCTAAACTCCTAAATGGCATCACAAGGCCAAATAAGGCCCAACTTCCAAATTGGGCCCAAAAATCATCATGGACCTTATCCCAAGAAATTACATAGTTTATCCATGACCCAAAGTCACAAGTCCAATGGCCCATCAAGGCCCAAATCCCTAAAAACCCAAGATAAGGCCCAAAAAGTCAAACCAAAAGTCTACCTGCTGAGTACGCGGGGCATACTCAGCTCATATGCTTAGCGTACTCCTTTAGGGGTCAGTACGTGCAACGTACCAGCTGGATACGCCCATTGTACTCCCCAGCTTACCAACCCCACCCATTAAACAGTTAAATGGTTGAGCCAACATGCTAAACTATCATATATGGTTCTAAGTGGTGACTTAATACGTAACGTTGGCAACTTTACATCCTTGCATGACTTAATAGGGCCCAACACTCAAAAAGAAGCTTAATAAGATTCTTAATACTTGCATGGACCAATACCTTACATAAAGTTTGCATTTTTATGGACAATGGACCTCAAATAAGCAAATATATAACATCCATACCTTCTGGAGTAGACCATAACTTCATATATGACTTAAGAGACCCAAAAAAATGCCTAAATAACACAACAATGGATCTACCACAAAGGACCATCAAGATGAGAACTTTTTACCTCAAAAGGCTTGCTAAGGTGAAGATAACTTTAGATATACATGCTTAAACTACTCCCAAGCAACCTCCAAGTGTTCCTTTTCTTCTTCTTCACCACAAAACACCAACAAACTCACTAACAAGCTCAAATCTCACCAAATACACTTAGGGTTTCATATATTAGGGCATAAGGTGATGGAGGTTGGTCAATAAAGTGTCAAAATGTGGTTTAAGATGTTTAAAAGGGTGCAAACCCTAAAAATTTGGGTTTGCCCTTGCACCACGTACGCCATGCATACTCCATGTATGCATCGCGTACATGGGTGAATCTTTCATCCAGAAAAAGAGCTAGTACGCTAAGCGTACTCATAGAGTACCCCCTACGTACTAGCTAAGGACCAAAATGATAAGGATTTTGCATTAAAGGGCTAAAAGGGAACTTACCAAATTACGAATGTTACAATTCTCCCCCACTTGAATCAGCCTTCGTCCTTGAAGTCCACTGCCCCCAAACAACTCTGGGTAGTGCTCCCTCATTTTGTCCTTCGGCTCCCACGTCCATTATGAACCCTTGTGATGATGCCACTAAACTTTCATCAACTCAAACAACCTTGTTCCTCAAGGTTTTCATCTTCATGTCAAGAATCGCCACCGGTCTCTCGATATAATTCAGACGATCATCCACCTGAATATACTCCAATGGAACCACCTTGGAATCGTCCACTAAACATTCCTCAACTGAGAGACATATAACGTGTTATGGATCTGATTAAGCTCCTCGAGAATATCCAAGCGATAAGCAACCCGGCCTACCCAGGCCAAAACCCTAAAAGGACCGATGTACTTGGGGCCCAATTTGCCGCTCTTCCAGAATAGGATGACACATTTCCAAGGTGATACCTTCAGGAGAACCATATACCCAGCCTGAAACTCAAGATCTGATCGACACTTGTCGGCATAGCTCTTATACCGACTCTGAGTTGTCTGGAGTCTACTCCGAACCTACTGAATCAACTCGGTAGTCTTGAGTACTACTTCGATACTCCCCATGACTCGTTGACCGATATCACCCCAATATATCGGGTTCCTACATTTCCTCCCATACAGCATATCAAAAGGAGGTCGATCAATGCTGGTGTGATAACTGTTGTAATACGAAAACTCCGACAAAGGGAGATACATCTCCCAGCTCCCACCGAAATCCAAAACACACGCCCGAATCATATCCTCAAAGGTCTAAACAGTCTGCTCGCTCTGATCGTCTGTTTGCGGGTGGAAATCCGTACTGAAATGCAGACGAGTACCCAGATTTTCGTGGAACCTCTTCCAAAATATGGAAGTAAACCAAATGTCCCTATCTTAAACCACAAAAACCGACACCTCATGACGTGCCACGACCTCCCTGATGTAAACCTCAACCAACTTCTCCGTAGAGATACTCTCCTGAATTAGAATAAAATGTTAGCTCTTGGTCAATCAATCTACGATGACCCAAATCAAATCCACTTCGGGCACAATTTGAGGCAACTTCGTAATGAAATCCGTGGTAATCTCCTCCCATTTCCAAATGGGGATATCTAATGGTTGCATCTTGATGTGAGGTCGCTGATGCTCGGCCTTGACTTTCCTACAAGTCAAGCACATCTCCACATACCAAGCTACATCTCATTTCATGCACGGTCACCAATAATCAGGACGAATATCTCTATACATCTTCATCGCCCCGGGATGAATGGAGAATCTCGATTTGTGTGCCTCCTCCATGAGAACCTGATGCACACCACCCTAATATTGAACCCACACTCTCCGATGAAGAGTCAGTAACCCTTGGTTATCATAATCAAAGGAAGCCCCTGACCCACTATGCACTCACTCTTTTGGTGCTCTTCCTTTATAGCCTCAACCCGCCATCTCGAATCCGCTCCAAAAGTGGAGTAATCACGGTCATCCTCAAACAAATATCCCTGATCGGAGCCACGATCGCCTTGTGGCTAGGAGCATCGGCCACCACATTGGCCTTCCCTGGATGGTAAAGGATATCACAATCATAATCCTTCACAACATCCAACCACTGGCGTTGCCTCATGTTCAGATTCGGTTGATCCATTAGATACCTCAAGCTCTTATGATCCGTGTAAATAGTACATCAGACCCCATAGAGGTAATGTCGTCAAATCTTAAGGGCGAAAACCACAACCCTCAACTCTAAATTATGCGTCGGATAATTCGCCTCATGAGGCTTCAGTTTCCTCGAAGCATAAGCGATCATGCGACCCCTCTTCATCAGCACTGAACCCAAACATGTGATCGAAGCATCACAATAAACCACAAAATCCTCGATACCCTATGGCAGGGTCAAAATCAGTGCCTCACATAATCTCTGACTCAGGGTCTCAAAATGTAACACTTGAATCTTGATATGTTTCAATATTTCCCCTTGTGTATTTAAGAAGTTGCATTTTGGTCCTTGTGTTGTACGCAGGGCGTACCACATGATACACTTGGCATACAAGCTATGAAGCGAGTATGTGAGGCGTACCCAGGGGCGGTCCATTGATTTTTGATACCTGGGGCGAGATAATAATTCTATGCCCTTATATACATGTACAATGCGATAGACAAAAATGTATATATAAAAAATTATAAAAATATCAAACAAATAATACAAATAAAAACATACAAAAATCACCTAAAACACTGTCTTTGTATTCTTTGATATAAAAACATCTCTTATTTTACAGTAATCAATATTTTATAAAAAAAACAATTTTGATACTTAAACTTACTAATCCATATTATACTTCAAAGTTACAACTTCAAGAGCTTCAAAAACCTTGTACATGATTAGCCTTTTCTTGTTGTCTTTTTTCCATTTTGTATTTTCAGCACCTAATCAGGGAAACATATTTAAAAGTCAAGAAATATAAATATTAAAGCTAAGCAAAAAAATATACAACCCAACCAAAGTTATGTTTTTGTTTTCTCTTTCAATATGTCAAATGATGTCGTAAATCAATCTTAGAATCTGAAATAAGAAGTCATTTCTAAAAAATTACAATCTAATAGCAACAATGAAGTAATTATATACATTTTGATGTTCTAGAAAACTCAAACTCGCCCAAGTTATATGGTGTGCCTCCTGAAACAAACAACAAAAAAATAAACATAAACTAGTCATTGGAATGAGAAAAATGATATCAGAAATACAAAAAGTAAGAATCCAAATATCAAACTCAATCGATCCAGAAATCGAAAACCTTATAAATCTTCAGATTTTTGGTGTTTCTTTCAGAAAAGAAAATAGAACTCAGAATACAGTGAACCTAATCAGAAATTGGAATGAAAAAAGGGACGAGAAAAAAGAATTTAGTAATCGAACTAACCCAATCCAGAAATCGAATACCTCAAAAATAGTTTTCGGTGTTTGATTTAGAAACTTTAGGATAGACCTTTGAAACTTTAAAAGTTCACTTTATGCGAAAATAATGAGATTTAAAAGATCACTTTAAGAGAAAACAATGAGATTTAAGGAGAATAGATGCTTAGGAGGACCAATTCAATCATAAATTCACAATCAAATCTCAGTTAGAAAGAAATTAAGGGAATCGTAAGTTTATTAAAAGCTAAGATCAACGATTCATAAAGAAGTTAGGAGGATCGATTCAATCATAACCTCGGATGCCTCGTCTTCTCATCTTCAGTTATTAGGTGTGTCGATGTTGCTTCAGAGAACGAGGAGTCGAAAGCGTGCATCATGCGTGCCAATTGCCAAAATCGATATTCAACTGCCGCCAAATGCTGCTTAGGTGTGGCCGTGTGGGAGATTCTGATGCCCTTTTTCATTTGGACAGGACATTTATGTTTTAGTTGTTGGATTAAAATCTTTGGCCCAGATAAATGAACATAACAACCATATCAAATCTAATGCCCCATCAAATTCTGTTGCCCTGGGCCTTGGCCCAGCTCGCCCTGGGCTTGGGCCGGCTCTGGGCGTACCACATGGTATGCTTAGCATACTCATGCGAGACCATGATGAGATTTCGGACACGTACGCGGGGCATACATGTGATTTAACGAAAACTATAATTTCAGGGTTGGACACTATATAAACACACTTATGTCTCATGAAACCCTCATTTCTCAGCCTTCTTTGACCTCATAGCCTCATATTCGAAACCCTAAACCTCTCTTTTGTGTTTTGAGCTCATTGTATCCATTTTGGTGTGTTTTGGTCCATAATCAAGAAATAGAAGCGTGGAGCAAGATTGTTGATCGAGGAAGAGCTTGTGGATCCTGATTCTCTACTTCATTTCTAGCTTGTTTGAGGTAAATTGCTATGACCTTGCTCATTAGAAGTTTAGATCTAGTTTATATGAGTTTTTGACCCTTTTTGGTCCCATGAATGAGATCTAGTGGTTTGATACCACTCCAGGAGCTATGAGTTGCCACTTTATGTTTCTAAGGTTCAAGGTCCATAAAGTTGGCACCTTTAGGGTTTAGAATCACCTATGCATGAGATTATATCCATTTAATGAAAGTAAAGTGTTATATCTTGAAGTTGGGTTCTTTTGGGGCATCCAAAGTCACCAAGTCAGTGACTTTATGGTTCTAGACACTTATTAGGATTCAAATATGTGGTTTGGACTTTTGGACTTAAGCATTAAGTGCTTAAGGAGGATTATGGCTTAATGGGTGAGTATGCTAGATGTACAAGTCTGTACGCACGACTTATACGCCATATAGTGTGTATCCTTAGACCTATATTATAGTATGGCTTCATGAATAAGGGCAAGTCATGGTTTGATTGACATATTTATTAACCTCATACATATAACTCATATATATATATATATATATATATATATATATATATATATATATATATATATATATATATATATATATATATATATAAAAAGGGTGTATTTTAAATCATTTTAGTAATACAAGGTTTAGATTCAATTAACTTAATTAACTTTTAATTAATTAATATTTAAACCAATTTTAGATTTAATGTTTATCTTTTAATTAAACATTTAATTAACTTATTAAATATTTTAAGGATTAAACAATTATCTTAATTAATCTTATAATTAGATAATATTATTTCCTTTTATACTTCCTTAATTTTCGAATTAAGGTTTTATAATTATCTAGTCTAAAGGTTCAGATTTTAATCAAATAAAATAACAAATAAGATCTAATAATTATCCTACAATTTGAAAAAGGCAAGTAAATCCTGAAACCCTACTACAGTCGAAACTGCATTGCGACAACAAGTCAGTTGTCGTGTAGCCTGCGATTGACAAGTTTTTCTCGGTTTCTTCAAGTATCGATTTCCAGTTTCATATATGCACAAATAACAGAAACTCATAGGTTCTGATACCACTGATGGGTTTTCTAGGTTACAATCAAAATATTTGCATAATGGAATTTACATAAACACTTATGGGTACATGCAACCTAATGCACTATGACTTTTTCTCAAGTTATAGCCAATGTTGTAAAACTCGCCGAGTTGGCCGAGTACTCGTTCGAGTACTCGCTATTCGGCCCCTTACCGAGGCAAGTTACAAAATCCGAGTACTCCCTGATCGGCCGCTTATTGAAGCGAACACCGTTATAAAACTCGGCCAACTCGGTGATTAATATGTATAGTATACTTAATGATTTATTATTTAACACACACATATGTGATTATTACTACATATGTATCTTAAATTTTCAATAATTATTCACGAAGTGGGACCATTGTGTGTTCTTTTAGTTTTTGTGTATTCACATATATCTAATTTTGTTATATATTTCCTTCAACTTATGGTTTTAACTTATGGTTTTGACATATATAATATCCCTAATAATATTTCTATATGAATTACCGAATTCGAGTACTCCCCGAGTACTCGCTACTCGGTAGTCGGCCGAGTAGGTACCGAGTAGCGAGTTCTACAACCATGGTTATAGCAACATACTTATGAAACAAACTTCTAACCTATGTACACTGAAAATTACAAAGTTAGAACATATACCTTTTGCAAGAATCAGATAATTCAAACAACCATTTTGATATCTTCCTTGGAAAGAAAGCATCAATAATGTGGATGCATCTAATGGTTCACACCAAAACCCTAGAGAATGCTAGGATCGAAAATATGGAGAGAGGAAGGAGAAGAAAACTAATTTATCTCTCTTGGGTGTGTAGCGATCGATTTCTACTAGGGTTATAATCTCTATTTATAATCGCTAGAAACACTTATTTGAATATTAAAATAATAATATTTTAACCTAATTCGAATATGTTTCCTTATCAATTATTAGAGGCTTCCAGAATATATCTGGAACCTCCTCAAAACCGTCCATGCATAAGGAGGTTATAGAATTGTTTTTCTTGCTCAACTATTGAACAATCTCAATTCAACCATTACACCCTTAATTAATTCTAATTAATCCAAAACCAATTTCTAATTAATTCTGATTAAGTCTTAATTAACTGTTAACTATTTCTTATTAATATAATAATCATATAATATATCAAAAACCATTTTTCTCTCTCTTAATATCAATCATAACTATTTTCTGGTAATGAGGGCAACCCCAAAAGGACTTTATTTTATTCACTAAGATTATACCAATTTAGTTAAGACCTTAGACGCCTTTATCCAATAGTGAAAGGGCAGTGAAACAGAGGATTCTTTTAGATAAGCTGGTGGGTGGTGTCAGTGGTTTCCGGTGGTTTGCCGGTGGTCCAGATCGATGGAACAGATCGACAACATATGAACATTTACACAGGTTTCCGATGGCTGTAGTTTGGCGACTTTTTATGTTTTTCGGTAGTCCAACTACGTGTAATGATATAAGGTGCTCTTGATTTTGGATAGAGAATAGATAGAGAAGAGATATGATGAAATGACATATATCATATTTTAGGAGTGGGTATGGTGGGGGATTAAGGGTGAATGAAGGTTTCAGTCTATGTAAATTCATTTTATTTTTTTAATAAACAATAAATAAATATATAATAACAATTTAATTAAAAAAATATGTGCAAGCAAAATAGTAATATTTTTTATGTATGGCAGGGACTAGAGACGTAATAAAAACATAAAGTAGGGACCATCCGATTTAAAAAAGAAGTTAGGGACTGTTCAAATTAAAAAGAAAAAAGAAAAAAAAAAGTTAGAGACCAAACACACAAGTTACTCCAAACCACAAGGAGCGTTCGTGTAATTATATATAAATACTAATTCTAAAGTGCCACTTGAACAGTACTCTTCTTTGATTGGCTGATTTTTTTTTGCTTTTTTTGTTTTCTTCTCCTGTTGTCTTCTTTTGCGTATTAAGTTTTTTATATTGTGGATTAGAGATATCTTTATTTCTATATTCCTTTTAAAATATTTTTCCCCAATATCCCTTCACACGTGTCTTTCACTTGAGAACGTATATTTACACGTGGTGTCGCCTCGACTTCTTCCAATAGAAGACGTTTCATTCACCGCTCAAACTAATCCACGGCTGGCCTCCTGGAACCTTCTTCTACCTTTCTACCTTTCTTCTTCCCACCGTCTATTCAATATCTTCTCCACTGCTAATCCAAAGACGGTTCCTCGATTTTGCGTCTTTCCCAATTTCTCCGTTTTTTATCGACATTTTTTGTTGAAAACCCCATTTACGGCGAACCAGTGGCAACAAATGAAACAAGAAATCGGCTCACCCCAGTAAAGGTAGGCGACGATGGATGTGGAGGAAGATGATGGTGAAGTGGTGGCCGACAAACGACTCACTCTCTATACCTAAGGGAAAATCGAGCCTCCATCGATTCGATTTCCCTTAATCCACTGCTTTTGCCTAAAACCCTACTTGAAAAACTTAGTATCGTTGATCCTGTCAACGGGCGCTCCAAACTCAGGTTTTTATTTTGTTTCCACTGCCTTCACTTTTTCAATCACTCTTCTTCCTCATCACCGTCTCTTTTTCTTCTTTTGCGAGGTTTTCCGGAATAACTTTCTTCATCCGTAAATCCGGGCTAGAACTACCATTATTCTCGCCTCCATCGTCGCCAAAGAGAAGGATCTACTTCGAGATTGAAGGTCTGGGATCTTCAGGGAATAACCGTCACACCACCGCCACCATAAGACAGCCGACCCTTCACAGCTAACCTTTAAAAAACCTTAATTGATTCAAACAATTGTATATCTATTCCTCTTCGGTTCCTTTGGATTCCATCCACATTGATAGATAACTTGATATCAGGTAATTATTGGTTTTTGATTTTGATGGGTTTTCTTGATTTTGTTTATATTTACTAATGTCGATTTGTGCTTAAAAATTATTTATGAATTGGTTGGTTTATGTGAAATCAGGTACTCCATGTAAGGTTGCTATAGTCAGCAATTGATAACTTTGATGATTTATATGTCTGCATCTGATTGGCTTGGGGTTTAAGAGTTCTGATTTCTTTTTTAGTCTTTTCCCTGTTACTTTCTGCATCTATGGTTATTTTGCACAAGTTAAAACATTGTTTCATTTGTACTATGTATACTATAAAACTTTTAATTCTCTTTAAATGTCTTTTTTTCTGATACATATATTTCTTTTGGTTTGACTTAATATAGGCTCCATGCACATAGATTTGCCAATGGAGGTCAGTCCCACTCATGTTGAAGCATTATTGGAGTACTTGGTTGGTCCTTTGTTGCTATTGAAGCATAGTGACACTGAATCAACAAGAAGGTTACATAGACCACCTCTGTTTTGCTTCTACCATTTTCCCTGAATCCTTTCATTGATGTTCATATGACACCATCCTAGATTGTGAAAATTTTCCCTAAATTAAAGTGATAGAATCTTTTCCGTTCATACATGTTCTGTTGCTAGCTAATTGCATTTGTTTTCTTGGTGATGGAGTATAAGGTGCATTCGTATAACAGAAATGGTTTATGCGTGGTGGGCTTCATGGATGATCACTATCCGGTTAGGAGTGCCTCAATGGCCATATCTTAATGATGCTTTAACCAGGTTTCAGGTTTGAGTTAACATTTAACCTTATTTTACATTGTTATGCACTTGATGTGATCTTTTATTGTGATATCTGATATCATCTTTGAATCTTTTTTCATAGATGTTGTTTGTGATGATCTTGCTGAATACAAGTATGTTGGTCCCAATCAGAGAGTTGATTTGCTTTTAGTTTGTAGGTATGTCTTTAAACATAATAATATATAATGTATTTTATCAAAATTCTATCATGAATTTCTTTACAGACTTATCCTCATCTATTGTTCAGCCTTTAAAATCAATATCTTTATATATTCTTTTTGAAAATTTTGTTGTGTGCAGGTTATTCTGGCCGTTGATTATCTTTCAAACTTTATACATCATTGAATAGTTATAAAGAAAACAAGTATTTTCAGACCTTCTTCAAGATGGATGCACGATTCGGGTTGACTCAAGAAGAGCACATGTATTTAATTGGTTGCAATCTTTTTGGAGTCTGTTGAGATTTTTATTGATTCTTATCGTTTGTGCTTTTTATGATAAGTATTCACATGGGTTTTGAAACTTTACTGTTAAAAGTAATTAGATAGGTTTTTATTCTGATTTTAATCTCTAATATTTCGATTTCAGGGTTAGAGAGGTATGGCTTCTGTTATGAAGCAGAAAGAAATAAGGCTTCAGACTATTATAGAGGTATTAGTTTTTCTGTTTTTCATGAAAATTACTTTGAATTATTTATTCTATTCCTAAATTTGTTATTGATTAGAATATAAAATGCTGCAAAAGAAGGTGAGTCACCAATATATAAAAATCAGGATCAACCATGAAGGACAAGATTGCATTTTCGACTGGTAATTGCTTCTTCTT
Organism: Lactuca sativa; assembly: GCF_002870075.4. NCBI lineage: Eukaryota > Viridiplantae > Streptophyta > Magnoliopsida > Asterales > Asteraceae > Lactuca > Lactuca sativa. Next base: position 18,300,554 of record NC_056623.2, read on the forward strand.
ACTTACCAGTTTCAGCTAATTAAGTGTGGCATTGGAACTCATTTTCAGGTAATATTTACTCATTTATATTTGGATTCTTCAATCTGATGCTTAGATTCAAGCTATTTATCACCACCACAATTGCCTGGCCAGTCAAGAAACTTGCAACAGATTTTTCTGTTCCATATTTATCACACACTCCTGCTACTGCAATGTGAGCCCATTTTGATGTGCCTCTTTGCAATGGAGTTTTAATTTTTTGTTATTAGCGGGAAAATGTCTTTATTATTATTATTTAGTTTAAAAAAAGTATTTTGTCTTTGTTAATGCTGACGCATGGAAATGTAAACTTCTTTGACTTATGTTTTGGAAAAATTGCAACCTTCTATTTTCATGTTTACAAATTATTGATATTGTTGATTTTTATCTGAAAGGTTGTATTTTTCTGCATTTTTTACAAGATCAATGATTTGTTTGCAACAAACAAAAAACCAAATACAGTGATTCAAGTCTTTTTGAAATGCGTATTTATATTTGTGTAATTGGCACTCACTCAGGTGGCAGATTTTACGCTTGCAAAGTAAGCAATGGATACTAATACGCATGTCACAACCTTTTTTTTATGTTTAATTTTATTTTATTTTTTTTTGAAAAATTTCAGATATATGGCTCCTGCATACGCTTCAAGCGAGAAATGACTGAAAAGTCTGATGTTTTTACTGTGATTTTAGAAATTGTATGTTATTTCCTTTACCGTTTCTATACCCGCAGCGCGGGGTTTCTTCTCTAGTTTAATCTAATTCTTAATATAAACCATGCATGTATCATGTATGTGTATCTTTGTATGATTATATGCTTACGTACACGCATGCAAACACGTGTAGACCTTAAAGTGTACTTTTTCGAATATGCATGATTTGAGAGCACATATATACTTCTTGCGTTTTTTCTTGAATTCTTATTTGATTGATAAATATCAGCCATTCAATATTGCTTCACTCTACGAATATTCGCACTCAAACCACATGGCACATGGACTCCTTCGTTAGTTCAATTTTTGCAAAATTGTCTTTTATAGTCTATCTCTTCTTTTCTTGTTTCTAATCTGGTGATTTCTCATTCATTTTACATGGGTTATCACTTCATGATCCATATTAATGTTTGCTTAGTTTTGAGTTAACTATGGATTTAAGGATACGAACAAACCGACTAATCGTCCGTTTAGAAAGTCTACGGACGTGTATCACATCATTTTAGACACGATGATAAATGCATATCAATATATTTCAATGTTGTATACACAACTTGCATTTTAAGTTACTGCTATCTTCAATTTTGAACTTATTTTTATTCTTGTTAAGTACACAAAGTTATATGCTTATAACCCTTGTCAAGTCAAATCAATATAATAATTTTATAGAATCCCAAGACGAATCGTATAGACTATAGATTGTTAAATGGGTTCTTCTATTAATTGTAGGGCATCTCACACATAATTCTCATGCACTCCAATCTTTATAACCCTTGTCAAGTCAAATCAATATAATAATTTTATAGAATCCCAAGACGAATCGTATAGACTATAGATTGTCAAATGGGTGCTTCTATTAATTGTAGGGCATCTCACACGTATAATTCTCATGCACTTCAATCTTACTATTTCATTTCTATATAACTTATTATGAAGTGTTCGATAATTGCTAATTAAGTTAGATTTGATTAAAGTTTGATTAAGTCAGACTCAGTTTCTTATCGGACACGGTAAGAAGCATATCAGATGTTATATAACTAAGTCATGCCCAACTAATTGTGGTATCAAATGGTTTGAATGTTACCAAATCAAACACAATGTCTCACTAAACTCAATAAGAAACATATCATACAACCCCTTATTACTTAAACTTCTCCAACTTATACAACTTTTATATTATGACCTACCACTATCTTTTTATGAACGATTAAATATTATAAATACTAACAAAAACAAAACCAACTTTCAAACTAAATGCCAACATAGGACACTTAACCAGTTAACCAATTTGACTTTCAGTTTTCGAAATCTAAATCAAAACCAATATATATATATATATATATATATATATATATATATATATATATATATATATATATATATATATAAGGTTATGATTAAATGTGAACTACAAATATTATGTGAATATATGACCACTTACTGTCCATTGGATTAAAAGAATTAATGATTATGATATTAAGGTCCATGTTATTAACATAGGATATCATGTACCATATAATTACACTGGATTAATTCTAAGGACAAAAGCATAAAAATGATTAATAAATATATATGGAATATACGCTTTTAATGGGATATCAATGTCAATTTTAGTTTCAGTTTAATTTTCAATTTATGTAATTAAATTCTAATCTCAAGATACAGATTAACAATTTGTTTAACATATCGACGAATGAAATATTTTGGTTGAATTTAGGGTTAATAATACATTTAACTTAGCAACAAATCAAATATTCTCTTAGAATTTATGGTTAAGAAATGGTTTAACTTATTTCATTTTTTTCTGAATAATTCTTAAAGATTTGATGTATTATAGCTCTATAAAACCACAAATGTTTTATACAACTGAAAAAATTCTTAAAGACTATACTTCTTTAGCTCTAAAACACCATAATATTTTTACACAATTGAAGAATTCTCGAAGAATTAAAGCATTCTTGAAGAATACAATGTCTAAAAATTATTATGATAGGTTTTGTGTGTCTTTAGTCAATGGAACCTTTTAGTCTTTTGAATTTATGGTCTGAACAAAAAATATGGTTTGTGGAAGTTATGGTTGAAAAAAAAATTATGGTTTTTGGCTATTAATCTAACAATTTTTTCAACTATTAATGCATTAAGTAATGATGTTATAATTGTGTGTATATTTTTATGTGAATTGTCGATTCTTAAGGAATATGAGTAGGTAATAACTTAAATTAATGGTGCAAAGGATGTAACATTTACACGAACAATGTCTAATATTACTGTAATAATATGTTACGTTTATATCTATAATCTCTAAGAATATTTTGTAGTAGTATGGTTTTAAGTAATAAATCTTATTTCATTCAAACTGAAGCCATATTAATATGTATGTTTATTCTAAATGAATGTTCTGTTCAAATTGAAGCAACCTACAAAACAACTACTTTTATTCTACAAGAATTTTATGTTCTTGACAAAGCAACCAAACTCAAAGGGATGAACATCTACTACTCTGTTAAAAAATTCAACATTCTTTAAGAATATATGTGCCTCATCACAAACCACAAAAAACCAGTTCAAATATATGTAATGTAAAAATTATAAAAGAGAAAATAAGCAGAAAAAAGCATATAGTTGTCCAAACATCACTAGAACAAATCCCTCATATATACCGGTGTTTATTTCATTATCGACGATAAACATTCTCACAGCAAAAGTGATATAGGTGTGTATGATATATTCAGACAAACTACGCAAAAGCTGATTAAGAAAGGATACATGGTGAAATTAAAGATGTTGATCGGAGCCCTAATTAAACGATCGAGCTTTTGAAACGTCTGATAGAGTTGCTTCCATATATATTACTTTTTTAATTTAGGTATATAGTTAAGATAAAAGGAAAATGTCGATCATAGCCTTGGGTAGATCAATGGTTAAAATTTGGTCATACAATCACACAATAGTTAGGGTTCATATATGAACCTAACTATATATATATATATATATATATATATATATATATATATATATATATATATATAAACATGATCGGGTGAATCACATGTGATTCATATGTGAATCACATGTAATTCTTATATGATTCACTAGGGATTTACATGTGAATTATATGTAGTTCAAATGCTCAAAAGTTGTTATATTGTGAACAAAAAGAATTCAAGTTAACCATTTTACATAATGAAGAAGTGGTAAATCAACCAATAAAAAAAGTTTATATCGATTTCATAAAACGTGGAATACATGCAGGAGAAAAGGAATACAATCATAAAACATATAATTCATATGTGATTTATATGTGAATTACATGTGAATCACATGTAATTCATATGTGATTCACTTGTGATTTACATGTGAATGAGAAATGGAGGAGAAACAATTGAAAATGGACCTGATAGAGATCGCACGAAGCCTCCGTGCAAAATTTAATGTCGAGAACGCCAAGGATGGAGCGAAAGAGAACGACCATCCATAGGAAATCCTGACCATACTGGAAAAGAGAGGAAGGTCGGGGGATGACGACGGAATATATAATATCACAAGATCCATGAAAGGCCTAACTTTCTCAATGACGGACTTGCGCCCCGTAGGGTTGCGAGGGAATAACCCGTTGATAATCCAAGGATCCATAAGAAACACCATCATCCATCGTGTGAATGTGGACATTGGCAGCTCATCAGACATCATCTATGAATATTGCTTTCGCCTCCTTCTAGACAGATGGAAGGAGGGTCTTAAGCCCGCAACAAGACAGCTGACAGGATTTACAGGGCACAGCCTGTGGCCCCAAGGCACGATCCACTTACCGTTCACACTGACGAGCCACGACAAGACGAGGCGGAAGACGACTCTCATCGACTTTGTTGTCATATGACACCCAAGAAAACACAATATTATATTCAGACGAACAACTTTGTTCAAGTTCAAAGCAATACCGTCCACCATACACAGAGTAGTGAAATTTGGCATGACAGAAGGATCGGGGACAATCCTAGCTACACCACCAAAAGAATTACGATGCTAAAAAATCATGGAACTAAAGGAAATCATGATAGAGGCCAAAAAGTCAAGACCAGAGTTGTCCAACGGAAGGGTGATCATCAATACAGAACACCCGGACCAACCATTCAACATATGAGCCAACCTCCCTCCGGCAAAAAGGCAGGAGCTAATTGACCTATTGAAGAAATACAAACATGCCTTCGCATGGACACCCACAGACATGGTGGGGGTGAATAGAGAGGTCATAGAACACAAGCTAATGACAAAGCCAGGGACCAAGGTATGTGTCCAAGGAGGAGACGGGAACAAAGAGATCAATGTTAAGGTAGCCAAGTTGAACAATGCAGGGATACTACGCGAAGCAATCTTCCCGACATGGATTGCAAACTCGGTCATGGTCAAGACGCATGATGGCACGTGGCATATGTGCGCTGACTATTCCGACCTGAACAAGGCCTGCCCCAAAGACTACTACCCCTACCAGAAATGGACGAAAAGGTGGAGTCTGTGATAACCCGACCTTTTTTTCCGTTAGCGTTAGCCAATTTCCGTTAATAAAATTTGAATTTGATTGAGTCCCGTCAAATTCCTTTGGTTTGGAAAATCATTTAGTTATATAATTGAACTTTATATATATGATTCGGGACCAAAACCACGCAAACTTCCGAGTTTTCCTTCGAACAAAACAATAATTCACGGCCTGACTGGAGTTCACAGCCGTAAACCCATTTACGGCCAGTGACAGGTGGACCCCCACCACCAACCATGGAACTCCCTATAAATACGAGCCCCTACTTCTCATTTACATTTTTCTGGCCGGAAACACCCTCATTCTCTCTCTAACCTCTTAACCGTAGGCACCAAAATACCCCTTTTTCTTCCAAAAATCATCAAGAAACACCTTCGGGTGTTGTTGTGGGGCATCTAAAACGCGTTTTTCATCGAATCCAATACCATTGTTCTTGAGTTTACGGTCGTACATCCTTCAAATCTTCAAACCTTCAAGGGCCGCAAACCCTTCAAAGATTTATAATTCCTTCAAGAACACTGTTTACGGCCGTAAACCCTTCAAGGGGATATTCATAGCCGCAAATAGATCACGGATGGAAACCTTTCACGGCCGCAAACTCCCTCTCACCGTGATTTGTGGCTGAAAACCCGCTTTTCCCGAGTTAATCGAGTCCCTGTAACATTCCTTAACCGAAAGCAAGTGTTTTTCTAACACTTTATCTAACGAAATCGCTAATTTAGATACAAATATGTATTTAATTGTTATTAGGATTCCGTTACACACCGCATACAACAAACTCGAGGGTCATCATATCCAATCTCGTGGTCCGGCACACACACACAACCAATAGTGAGTTCATACCCCCATATTTTACAAGCTTTTTAATGTTTTTTTTTTTTTTTTTGGGGGGGGGGGGTACAAGTAAAAGCACAAGAAATCTTATGTTTAAAAATATAATTTGTTTTTATTATATTTTTCTATCATTAGCACGCATCGAACGTAGAACTTACTAAACATGATAAACATCGTTATTACTAGACTTGAAATCAGTTTTACAGAACATGTTAAGATACAAACGTTACAAGTACAGTTTTCGAACAGGGAAACAAACTTATGAATTATGAAATAAAGGTACTATTTTATAAGAATTCATATTTATAACAAAAGGGGTTTTCATAGTATTATTCATGGATTCGTTGAGAGAACTACAATACGAGAGATGTCTTCTGGGAAGTCTACCCCTTGTAACCAGAGTCTCCTGGAGGGAGAGCGTGAGTTTGTGTATATACCTATACGGGAGTGAAAATCCTGCACCCTGACTATTAGCTATAGTCAACATAGGGTGACAAACGTCATTCAGTTCACGACATCCGAAGTACGTCGTAATGTTTATCGTCCATAGTATGGTTATAAGAACTCACTGGGGAAACAACGACTCGTTCACGTAATAATGTACTTAACAATCACTCATCATTGTTAATAACTAGGGGATTACTTAGTATATACATCATGGTGATACGAAATTAATTAACCTCCGACAAGCAGTGGGATGTGTGGTTTCCGCCTCATTCCCTGTTCCTTGTTCGGTTGTGGGTTTATGCAGAATCACCCAATCGACTATCTGTTCGATCTTGATTTCTATAACTCATATGTACTAAGTGATCACCGGAGGGTATTAACAACACTTTCAGTATACAGAACAATACGTTTTCAACTAGTTTTATTTATGTAATAAAACTACTATACATTACTGGTGGTAGCTAGGGTTTTTAAACAAAACAATGCTTAAACAAAATAAGTATGGTAGATACTTGTACTCTTCGATTTGGAACAGATAATTCAATAACTTACACTTAAGGAAAATATAGGATTTTCCAGGATAAACATCAGTACTTTACAAACAATGAGATTAATATTCAATTAACGAATATTCATTATTAATTCTATAAATCCTTAGTCTATACAACCGAGTTACGAATGAAGAATATCAATCCAATAGGCTGTGGAATGTGTGGTTTCCGCCTCATTCCCTGTTCCTTGTTTGGTTACGAGTTTAGGTCAGATCCACACAATTAACTGTCTGTTCGATATTGGTTTATACATAACTAGTATGAACTAAGTATTTATAGAAGGAATGGGTTTAATCAAGCTTTTCATAAGAAAATATTGGATTTTCTTGAGGAACAATATCAATAGATATCAAAGGACCAATACAGTTAAATCTGTAAGTATCTAGTGAATACCTCAGGGTTATATACTTGAAGATCCGAATTGCAGTGGGATGTGTGACTCCACCTTATTTCCTGTTCCTTGTTTGGTTGTGGGCTTGAGGCAGAATCACACAATCAATTGTTTGTCCGATCTGGATTGTATATGATTTGTATACACTAAGTACTCGTAGGAGGAACTAGTAAGAATCATTTGTTTTTACTGAACATTCATTACATAAGAAAATATAAGGTTTTCTGGAGAAACATAACGCATTTTTCGAAAGAACACGTAACAGTTTTCTAAAACAAAACACTTATGAATTCACCAGCTTAATGTTGATACTCTTTCAAAACCTACTTGTATTCTCAGGGCACTAGTAGACATGTACATGCTCAGGGTTCAAGAAGACGGAGCATAGTAGCTTCGAGTATTTACTTGTTATTTACTTTTGGAGTCAGTTGTTTATGATTCAAAAACAATGTAAACATTATACTATTAATACAATGGTTGTTGTTCCTTGGATTACTATTATTCAATTGTTATGATACTATACATGACGTCATCCGCCCCCAAACGTTTCCGCCGTTCCGGTTTGGGGGTGTGACAGAGTCATTGCAAGGGTTCAAACTAAAATGCTTTTTAGACGCATACAAGGGATATCACAAAATCTTGATGAGCAAGGAGGATAAGGAGAATACTATTTTTTACACGGACCATGGTGCATTCTGTTACCAGAAAATGCCGTTCGGCCTAAAGACCGCGGGGGCAACCTACCAGCGACTCGTCAACTCGCTCTTTATAAAGCAGATTGGCAAGAACATCGAGGTCTCTGTAGACGACATGGTCATAAAAATCCCAAACGAAGGAAGATTGTTGGAAGACGTAAAAGAGACACTCAAGACTCTGTAGAAGGTCATAATGAAATTAAACCCGGGGAAATGCACCTTCGAAGTAGAGGAAGGGCAATTCCTGGGATACTATGTCACCCAAGAAGGGATTCAATTGAGCCCTACCAAGGTGGACGAATTGAGAAAGGTGTCATCCCTGCACACCCTAAGAGACGCCCACAGCTTAAATGGCAAGCTAACCGCTCTAAGCCGATTCATCTCCAAATCAACAAAAAAAAAAGCCATGCCACTCTTCCAAACGCTCACATGATGCATTGGAAAAAGCAATTTCCAATGGAAATCAGCATCAGAGGCAGCACTCGAGCAATTAAAAAAAGCTTTGCACAAACTGCCAACACTAGCTACCCCTTTCTTGGCAAAACGTTGCAAGTGTATTGATGTGCAATTTATATACTACCTAGTTTTAAGTTTATAATCCTAACCTACTTAACTAACTAATTGCATTTAGGTAGTGTACCTAGTTAGATTATAGAATAACTTGGGTAAGTTGGGTATTGAATACAAGGAACAAATTTAACTAATAATACAATTACTAAAAATAATCTAAAAACAATAATTAAAGAAGGCATTTTTATCTGATTTTGCAAGTTCAAATTAACTTAAAACTAAAAACGATTGTAAACAAGATTAAGAAGACGCTTCCGTTTTGCTTCAAAACCCCCTTTTTTCTATGTGTAGTTTCTAAATATGGTTTTATTTAGTTGGTTACCAATTTAAATGTAATTAGCAATCTTGATCTGATCTCCTAATATTTTCACCAATTTATGGACTACTATGTAATGACCATACACATGCAACCACAAAATTGATTATTAATGATAATTGGGCTATGTAAGATATATCTAAGTTAAACACAATTATGATCAAATTAATGTTCTCCAACACAGTTAAAGTTGTTACCTTTATTACTTAATCTAAGATGTGATTAACCCTAGCTCTAGTAACTTAATGATCGTAAACTACTAGGTAGACAAGTTCATGAAATTCAAATGGTCATTAAACTATACTTAACTTGAATCTAAGCAACAAAGATGCAAACTTTAACATGCTAGGTAATGATAATCAATCACATGCATTGACCAACTTCATAAAATCCAAATATAAGCTAGAAACTAACACATAGTATTATGGTTCATCTTCACTAAACGAAAGCCTAATTATTAGCTATTCATAGCTAAAAATAAGCATACAATAACATAAGAATTCAAAATTGTCAATCTAATGCAAACCGAATGTGATGTGTGATCTTCAAATCTTCAATCTCCAAGTGTTCACTCTTCCAAAGGGTTGTTTTTCGCAAATCTCTAGCCTCTAAAATCGATTATCTCTCTAGAAAATCATATCCAACCTCCCAAAAGTCGATAGGTAAAGGAATATTTATAGTTTCCAAATATCGCATCTCACATCGTGAGCAGTAATGGCTCACATGGTGAGATCAGTACAATTCGTGTTCGGAAAGGAAATTGTATTCTACGTAGTTATCTTTTAGAAGAATATGTACTCACGTCGTGAGAAGTAAGTCTCACGTCGGGATGTGGGATGATTCGTTGCTAAATGTCTTATTTGTTAAACAACCAAAGGTCGGTCCCAAAATACCAGTTTATATACCCCATTGCCTGTACCCGAAGGTCCTTGGGATGATATTTCTATGGATTTTTTTTAGGACTACCCAAGACAACAAGTGGAAATGATTCTGTTAGTTTATATTTTAATTTATACATATTGTATAGTGTAGGGACCTTATTGTAATATTCTTTTATATAAATATACAACATTCACAGCCTCTCATTAACGAGGCTTTTTACCCTAATCAACATGGTATCAAGCTAGGGTTTATTACTCACACAAAATCACGTACGACTTTAACATACTCCAGTGACTGTCAATTTTTTTTCCAGTCACCTGCTCAAAGTGCCTACTATTGTCGCTGCCATCGATTTTGTTGCTGCCCTTCTTTTTCATATCACAGTAATAGCAATTTTCTCTTGCTGTCTCTGTCTCTTCTGTGATCGATCTGTTGTCTTCCACATTCCTTTTCTCGGCTGCTACTTCTCAAAGATACAATCATGTCTTCTACTCCTAGTTCATCATCCTCTACAACCCCATCCAAATTAAGATTAGTGTGCACTCTTACCAACGTATACAACCAATTCAATTTTAAATTAACTGTTGACGGGTCAAGATACAAATTATGGAGGCAAATCTTTTCCAATATGTGTAGAGGTACTTTATCCTATGGCCATATTTTCAGGAAATCAGTTCCAACAAATGATGATGATGAGGAATGGTTCTCTGTTGATGCTATAATCAAGTCTTGGTTTTATAGTACCTGTGATCCCGAATTATTACAAATTATATCTAGTGATAAGTGTACTGCTAAACAACTTTGGGATAGATTAGATGAATTCTTCAGGAACAATAAGATGTCTCAGATGCTACAACTACAAGATCAATTTCGGAACACTAAGAAAGGCTCAAGTTATATAACCGAATTTTGTCATACACTTAAGAACCTAGCTGATGATCTCAAAGATGTGGATTCAAACATCACTAAAATTGAATTAGTCATTCAAGTTTTGAGACAACTTCCACCCTCCTACCATAACATTGTGGATGCCATCACTAACACGAAGCCATTACCATCTTTTCTTGAGGCCAAAAACATGATCCTCTTGCATGAGTCTCGCGAGACAGCTTCAGATTCTCTACTTGAACCATCCATGACACAAAGTGCAACCCTCTATTCTTCATCCAACAATTCGGGAAGACCTAAGAATCGCTGGAACAAAAACGGGAACAGTAATCGGAATGCCCAACGAAAATTTTCTCAGGAACATCCCGTCGATCCGCAACTCCACTTCGCTGGAATTCTAGGACAACCACCTGCTGCACTCGGTAATGTAACAACTGCTCCTCTTCCTTCACAACAATCATTGTCTTCTATTCCTACTCAGCAGCATTACTATGTTGCGCACCGGCAGCCTCCAACAACACTGAATCAGCATCTGCAGATGCTGAATCAAACTGTCTTCCATCAACAACCACAACTCGTTCCAGCAACTTCCAACCTCGGATATGCCTCCCAACATCAGCAATTTCATGCGCCTTCATGTAGCACCTGGTTCCTGGTACGTAAAATTTATCTAAGTATTTTACATTTTTAGCCTTGGACTCGGCGAGTTGTAGGCCCAACTCGCCGAGTGGAGACGGGTTTGGGTGCACGTTTAAGTTGGCGAATCGGCGAGTCCATATTCTGGACTCGGCGAGTCCCAGCTGTCTGATGAAACCCTAAATTTCAAGGGTTTGCACCTTATTTAAACCAACCATTTGCGCCCCTACCTCGCCCCCTTCACCCTCAGAGCTCCCAACATCGTTTAAACCCTTATTCCTTGTGAGATTGAAGTGTTTTGGTGTGTTTCTTGAAGATTTTGAGAAGAAAGAAGAGTAGATCAAGAAGAGGAGGAGGAGGCCAGGCATCTTTGTGTTATCTCAGTGATTTCCTTGAGGTATAACTCGATTTCCCTCTGTTTTCATGCTTATAGTCCCTTATAGCTCCATGGAAGTCCTTCTTGAGCTTTTCCCCAAGCTTGATTGTGCATTATGGTTTGTAATAAGTTGTTTAGCCTCTAGATCTAGGCATGATTGAGCTCCAGGAGCTTGGATCTACTGCCTTTATGGAGCCATATTGCATGAAAGCCCTAGATCTACTCTTTTGGTGCACTTTGAGCCTTAAAACCCTTATTGGTGATTATTTACACGTAAAGTTGGAAACTTTACGTGTTATTCATGCCCTGGAAACCCAGATCTATGAATGGCATGAGCTGGATACAAGCAAAATCGAGTATATAGTTTTTGCATGTGACAGACTCGACGAGTCGAGTCGCGAGTCCCCGAGTTTTCCCCCTTTTTCGTGGTTGCGGGGTGGAGTAGTGAGTCATAGGGTATGACTCGGTGGGTCGGAAGCCAGACTCACTCATGAAGTAACTCGGCGAGTCAATGCCATGACTCAGTGAGTTTAAGGCAATCTTCTTGCCTCAAGAACAACTCGGCGAGTTGTTCATACAACTCGGCGAGTCGCAGCATAGAGTGTTCTTCGAATGAAGATGAACTCGGTGAGTTGTTCATACAACTCGGCGAGTAGGATGAAGGACTATTGGCCTTGGGTTTAGAAGGAAAACTTGTCGAGTCAATGCCTAACTCGACGAGTAGAGACGGGTTTATGGTCAGACAAAGGGACAGGGACTCGGCGAGTTGGCAAGCCAACTCGGCGAGTCAGGTCAAATGGCAGTTGACTTTGACTTTGACTCTTGGTTGGTTAGGGGTAAATGGTCATTTTACCCTGAGGTCGGTTAACGGTATTTGACTAAGTGTTTTGTGGGAATTATAGCCGGAGGATTTCCGGAGCAGCAGCAGCGGAAGACAGTCAATTCCCACACCGATCAGCAGCTACTTTGAGGTGAGTTACCTTCCAGTAGCGATGGGTCTACGACCACAATGTCGGCCCATCAGTAGGAGTTGTATGATTAGATGATTGTCTCTGTGATATTCATCTAGGTTTGCTGCTACCTATAATATGTTTACTAGCTAGTATGATATGATGCTATGTGTTATGCGGTAGTAGTAAGGGGTGAAATAGTCCCCAGTATCCGGTCGTAAGGACCAAAGGGGTGGGTTGGGCACCCAGATATGCCCGACAACATCCGGTCATAAGGACCGAAGGGGTAGGTTGGGCACCCAGATATCCCCGACAGTATCCGGTCGTAAGGACCGAAGGGGAGGCCAGCACCCGGATATACTAGCCAGTATCCGGTCGTGAGGACCGAAGGGGTAGGTCGGGCACCCAGATATGCCCGGCAGTATATGTATGTTATGTGATTATATGGTATGTGGTACAGTGGGGAAACTCACTAAGCTTCGTGCTTACAGTTTTCAGTTTTGGTTTCAGGTACCTCTTCTTCGAAGGGGAAGGAGCTGGCGTGGTAGCGGTACATCACACACATGCCTTGTATTCCGCATTATGAGATATTCCTGGGGATTTGTACTCTGACACTTTTATGTTTATTAAAAATGTTTTCCATACAGACAATATCTTTTGTGAAATGATATGATCGTTGAACGTTTTATTCCTAATGTTTTGCTAAAGTACATGTCTTAAAAATGAAATTTGGGCTCGTATTTTTGGGATGTTACAAGTTGGTATCAGAGCCCTGGTTTGAGGGATTCGGACACACCTTCGGGGGTGACTGAACTCAAATCGAGGGATTAAAAGATTTTAAAGAAGAAAATATTTTCTGAAAAACTAAGTGAAGAGTTTTAAGAAGGAACGAAGTGTGTAATGTGTGCGACCGGCCGAGCTCAAGTAAGTATTCCCCAAAGTACCCATACAAGCTTATGTTGTGTTTATCAGTTTCAGTAGAACCGCATGCTAGGATAGGACTAAGGATCTAGGAGTGATGCTTTATGTGCCTGCTTTATGTGAGTCAGTGTATGAAAAACTGCATGCTAGAATTGAGTATACAGCAGTAGGATAGCCTGTTTAGGTTATGCCTGATAGTATGAGTTTAGCATTGTATGCTATGCTAGTTCAGTTTCTCTTTATGAGGACGAATTTGCTTGAGATTGTTTCCTGTTGTCTGAATGCTGCTTGCTTTGTGCTTCGTGGGATTCTGAGTGATAGGAGTTAGTCATTAGGTGAATACGTCACGTCACATGTGATCAGGGTTGAATAATCTCAGAGTGCTGGATTAGGCCCTATTGCGCAACTCTCGTTTGAGTCTAACCGTTATGGGGACGAGTCTGTTACTCGAAGGATTATCTGAGCCTCATCACATGTGATGGTGTTCAGGTAATGACTAATTGGCATTACAAGGAGACCTTCAGCAGTTGAGGACCGGATAGGGTGGAGTTAGAGATTTTCCTAGGGCAAGCCTAGGATGAGTATAGCAGTGATCAGCGGTAGGGAAAGGGACCTGATGGAGTCAAGGCAGTCCTTGGAGAAGGTATGGATAGATGTGGAAGGTAGTATGGGTCCGTACTATTGAAAGCAGAGGATCCGTACCCGAACCGAGGAATGCCAAGATAAGACCAGGGAACTTGTAATAGGTATGATCCCTTCAGAGGTATCTGTATCGCTAGTAATTTTTATCATGTATTTCAGAATGGTGGTACTACGCTCGAGGCCAGCAGTTGGTAGTACAGGAGAGAGATCGGGTTCGGGATCAGGTTCCGAGCCAGTAGATGAGGGGCTACGCGAGTTCATCGCGTCAGAGATCACCAGAGGCATCCTTGAGTCGACCCCCATTATCTTCGGGTTGATCAAGGAAGGGATACTGGAGTTGATGGAGGATCGCCTCAGGGCATTTAGGAGCGACATGGCATCTGGCCAGTCGGGATCTCGCACACTGTCCTTCAAGGACTTTTGGGGCAGTGGTGCGCCGGATTTACACGGGGGGGAAGGACCCCATAGCTGCTAGACGATGGATTGCAGACATTGAGTCTGCACAGATGATTAGCTTCTGCCCTGAGGGGTCGAAGGTGAGGTTCGCAGCAGGGTGTTTACAAGATCGAGCTAGGGATTGGTGGGAGTCCGTGGGTGACTCGTTGGGAGCCTCGGCTGTCAAGGCTATGACTTGGTCGGACTTCGCGACCAGGTTCAGGGCAGAGTTCACGCCGGCTGTCGAGCTTCACCAGTTGGCCAGGGAGTTCTTGGATATGAGACAGACGACGGAGACTGTGGTGGAGATCACCGCCAAGTTCCGGGAGAGGGCGTTGTTGGTGCCTTAGTACGCGGGTGATGAGGATATGAGGAGGAACCGCTATCATGACATGCTACGAGTTGATATTTAGGAGCATGTCATTTTTTCAGCTTGCCCTACCCTGGACTCTATGATTGCCAGGGCAAGGGAGAGGGAGATAGATTTGGAGCATATCCGGAAGAGGAAGGCGGAAGAGGGGCATGTTATGGGGGCTTCGGGGAAGAAGCCTAAGGGATCGGATGCAGGGCCGAAAGGTCAACAGGGGCGGGGCCGCTGTAAGAAATGCGGCAGGACGCACGAGGGAGCGTGCAAGATGGGATCGTCAGGTTGCTACAAGTGCGGCAAGTCAGGGCACTTCAGCCGGGATTGTACCGCCCCTGCACCTGTGATGCAGATGTCTGAGTTTCTGTGTTTCCACTGCAACCAGAGGGGCCACAAGAAGGCCAATTGCCCCCAGTTGACAGCATCAGCGCCGGTTAAGGTGCCAACTCCAGCTACCCTGCGGATTACAAATAGCCGGCAGGGCAAGGCAGAGGCTCCAGTGGTGAGGAGCCGGACGTTTCAGTTGACTACAGAGGAGGCACGCGCCGCACCCGATGTGGTGACAGGTATGATTCTTTCTCTCTAATTATTTTTATGATGTTATGTTATTGATATGTGCCCTGTGTTTATGCGTTAGGATCATTCCATGTGAACGATATCCCAGTTCAGGTGTTGTTTGACTCGGGTGCCACCCGGTCATTTGTTTCCCTTGCGCTTAGCAAGAGATTCACTGAGTCTTCGGGCATGTTGGATTGCCCTTTAGAGGTAAAGATAGTCGATGATCGATCAGTACGAGCATCAGCAGTGTTCAGGGATTGTGTTCTGAGGTTATTTAAGGAGCGCTATTTGGTGGATTTGGTTCCCATCCCGTTGCGAGGGAACAAGGTGATTATAGGCATGGATTGGTTGAGCCCTGATGGGGCGGTGATAGATTGCGCACAACAGCTAGTGTAGATCAGGACTCTGAGTGGGGGAGAGTTGGTGATCCACGGCGAGAGGCCACAGCGTGGACCTGCAGTATGTTCAGCAGCGAGAGCTAGGCGCTACCTTCAGCAGGGTTGTGCGGGATATGTCGCGTATGTTATGGATACCCCGGAGACGGGTTAAGCAGCGGTGAGCGAGGTTCCAGTGGTGCGAGACTACCCTGATGTGTTCCCGGAGGAGCTTCCTGGAATACCTCCGGAGCGTCAGGTAGAGTTCAGGATCGAACTAGTTCCTGGTGCGGCTCCGATAGCCAAGGCACCTTATCGGTTGGCTCCTCCCGAGATGCAGGAGTTGTCTACGCAGCTGCAGGAGCTGCTAGACAAGGGATTTATTCGACCAAGTAGTTCACCCTGGGGAGCCCCGATCCTGTTCGTAAAGAGGAAGGACGGGTTGCATCGGATGTGCATAGATTACCGGGAGCTGAATAAGGTAATGGTGAAGAACCGTTACCCACTCCCGATCATTGATGACCTCTTTGATCAGTTGCAGGGAGCATCTTGATTCTCCAAGATCGATTTGCGTTCAGGTTATCATCAGATGAGGGTCAGTGAAACGACCCAAAAATTTTATTTTTCAATATAACCAAAAGCCATAAATCTGAGTATCATATCATAAAACCACACACTATGTATCTCAACCATAGTAAAAATACTGTGAGGAAAACTGTCTCATAACTATAACATATCAAAATCAAGAAACTGAATCAACTCCCAGGATGAAAACTGAAGTTGTGGTGTGTGCGATGCCATCATCCCGAGCTCTTCCCTTTGCTTGCGAAAGTACCTGTAACCAAAACTGAAACTGTAATCACGAAGCTTATTGAGCTCCCCCAAACTACCACATGCCATACAATACATATAAAACACATACTAGGCCTTGCCCACTGCATCGGACCGAAGTCCGGAACTAGCTGCATCGGACCCAAGTCCGGAACTGACTGCATCAGACCGAAGTCCGGAACTGACTGCATCGGACCTAAGTCCGGAACTAACTGCATCGGACCGAAGTCCGGAACTGACTGCATCGGACCAAAGTCCGGAACTGACTCCATCGGACCGAAGTCCGGAACTACTCATCATAGCATGGCATAACACATAGCAACTAACATAAAAACTCATATTGCATTCTGCATCGGACCATAGTCCGGAACATATAACACACAACGTGCTTGAATCATGGAGACATCAAGCATACTGAACTACTGCTTCGGACTGAAGTCCTGAAACTGCTACTAACTAAATGTGCCGACATTGTGGCCGTAGACCCGTTCCTACTGGAAGGAAACTCACCTCGTGAACTGGCTGCTGTGTGTATGGCTCTGAAAGCTATCTACTGCTGCTCCGAGTCATATGAACACCTCGACGAGTTGTTCTTCGAGCTAAGAAGATTGCCTTGGACTCGCCGAGTTGTATGAACAACTCGCCGAGTCCCTCCATTACTAAGTCTGACCTCAAACTCGCTGAGTCCACTCTACCACTCACTGGTCCTACTCGGCATCACTCGAAAAAGGAAAATCGGGGACTCTCGACTCGACTCGCCGAGTCGTTCTTCCGACTCGCCGAGTCGCTTGCATGCAACAACTCAAAACTCGATTCTGCTTGAATCCAGTGTATAGAACTTATAGATCTGGACTCCCTTAACTCGATTGGCACGTAAAGATTCTATCTTTATGTGCCCATATGCATTCATGAAGATAAAATAGCTCAAAAAGCATAATAAAGGCTAGATCTAGGGTTTTCATGCAAAGTATCTTCAAAAAGGCAATAGATCCGGGCTCTACAACTCCTAAATGAACAGATCTAAGGATATCTCGATCTACTAAGGCATCCATATGATCATAAGGCTTGAGAAGGCATAATACTATTACTAGAAGAGTTCCAATGGAAATTTGAAGCATAAAAGGGGAGGGAATCCGAAGAATACCTCAATGGATTATGATTTGCCCTTGAATCCTTGCTCTACACTTCTTCCCTTTGCTCCTTTCTTCTTCTTCTTCTTCAAGCCTTCAAAATATCACACAATAACACTTAAATCACTCAAGAACGGATTAGGGTTTTCTCACAGCTCTCTGAGGGTGAAGGAGGCGAGATTGGGGGCTATAACGTGGCTTAAATAGTGAGCAACCCGGGGATTTAGGGTTTCTTCCAGACAGGCAGACTCGCCGAGTCCCGAATATGGACTCGCCGAGTCGCCGACTAACACGTGCTCGAAATCCCGTCCCTACTCGGCGAGTCAGGCTATGAACTCTCCGAGTCCCTCTTGCAAACTTCAAAATAAATACCATGGAATCATCATACCGGAGACGGGTCGTTACAATTCTCCCCCACTTATCTCAGACTTCGTCCTCGAAGTCTGCTACGGATGAATCTGTAAATATCTCTGGGTAGTGCTCTCTCATCTCCTCCTCAGCCTTCCACGTCCACTCAGACCCCTTCCGGTGCTGCCACTGCACCTTCACTAACTGAATTTCCTTGTTCCTCAAGGTCTTGGTCTTCCGGTCCAGAATCGCGACCGGCCTCTCAATATAATTCAGGCTGCTATCAACCTGAATATCCTCTAGGGGAACGACTGCTGACTCATCCACCAAGCACTTCCTCAACTGAGACACATGGAAATTGTTGTGGATATGACTAAGCTCCTCAGGAAGATCCAACCGATAAGCAACCCGACCCACCCGGGCCAAAACCCTGAAAGGACCAATAAACCTGGGACCCAACTTGCCCCTCTTCCGGAACCTGATGACACCCTTCCAAGGTGAGACCTTCAGAAGGACCATATCACCCACCTGGAACTCCAAGTCTGAACGCCTCCTGTCAGCGTAGCTCTTCTGCCGACTCTGCGCAGTCTGCAGTCTACTACGGACCTGCTGGATCAACTCGGTCGTCTTGAGCACTACCTCTGTGCTCCCGATGACTCGCTGACCGGCCTCGCCCCACCAAATCGGGGTCCTACACTTCCTCCCATAAAGCATCTCAAAGGGAGGTCGATCAATGCTCGCATGATAATTGTTGTTATACGAAAATTCCGCTAATGGAAGATACGTATCCCAACTGCCACCGAAATCTAAAACACATGCCCTGAGCATGTCCTCGAGAGTCTGAATCGTCCTCTCGCTCTGCCCGTCCGTCTGAGGGTGGAAAGCAGTGCTGAAATGGAGACGAGTACCCATGTCGTCGTGGAACCGCTTCCAGAATCTGGATGTAAAACGGACATCTCGGTCTGACACCACCGATACCGGCACTCCATGACGTGCCACAATCTCTCGCACATAGATATCGGCTAACTTCTCTGCCGATATACTCTCCTGGATCGGGATAAAATGAGCACTCTTCGTCAACCGATCCACTACTACCCATATCGAATCTACTCCTCGTGCAGTCCTGGGAAGCTTGGTGACAAAATCCATGATGATGTCCTCCCATTTCCACACTGGAATGTCTAACGGCTGCATCTTGCCGTGAGGCCTCTGGTGCTCCGCCTTGACCTTCCTGCAGGTCAGGCATCTCTCAACATACCAGGCGACGTCCCGCTTCATGTAGGGCCACCAATAATCGGGTCGAAGATCTCGATACATCTTCGTCGCCCCTGGGTGGATAGAAAATCGAGACTTATGAGCCTCGTCCATCAACACCTGCCGTACTCCACCCCAGTACGGTACCCACACCCTCCCGTGAAGCGTCAGCAATCCCCGACTGTCATAATCAAACGAGGCTACTTGGCCTACTATCCTCTCACACTTCTGCCTCTCCTCCTTGAGGCCCTCAACCTGAGCCTCCTTGATCCGCTCCAACAATGGAGTGATCACTATCATCCTCAAACACAGATCTATGATAGGGGTTGCCGACACTTTGCGGCTTAGGGCGTCGGCCACCACGTTGGCCTTCCCTGGATGGTAAAGGATCTCACAATCATAATCCTTTAGCACATCCAACCATCTCCTCTGCCTCATGTTCAGACTCGGCTGATCCATAAGGTACCTCAAACTCTTGTGATCCGTGTAAATAGTACAACGGACCCCATAAAGATAATGCCTCCAAATCTTGAGGGCAAACACAACCGCCCTCAGCTCCAAATCATGGGTAGGATAGTTAGCCTCGTGAGGCTTCAACTGTCTCGAGGCGTAAGCTATCACATGGCCTCGCTGCATCAACACTGCTCCCATACCTGTGATCGAGGCATTACAGTAGACTACGAAGTCTTCTACTCCCTCTGGCAAGGTAAGGATCGGAGCCTCGCACAATCTCTGTCTGAGGGTCTCGAACGCTGCCTGCTGCTCAGGCCCCCAACGAAATACCACCGACTTCTTGGTCAGTCGGGTGAGCGGCACTGCTATCTTGGAGAAATCCTGAATGAATCTCCGGTAATACCCTGCCAACCCTAGGAAGCTCCGAATCTCAGATGGAGACTTCGGGACCTCCCACTGCATCACGACCTCTATCTTGGCCGGATCTACCAAAATACTCTTCTGGTTGACGAGGTGACCAATGAACTGCACCTCGCGCAACCAGAACTCACATTTGGAGAACTTTGCGAAAAGTCTCTCCCTCCTCAAAACCTCCAGCACCTCCCGCAGGTGCTCCTCGTGTTGCTCCTGCGTCTTGGAATACACCAAGATATCATCTATGAATACTATCACCGACCGATCCAGCATCGGCCTGCACACGCGATTCATGAGATCCATGAACGGGGCTGGAGCATTGGTGAGACCAAATGGCATCACCACAAACTCATAATGACCATACCTGGTCCTGAAAGCAGTCTTCTGTACATCCTCATCTCTTAGCCGCATCTGATGGTAACCGGAGCGTAGATCGATCTTGGAGAACCAAGACGCTCCCTGAAGCTGATCAAACAAATCATCTATCCTCGGAAGTGGGTAACGGTTCTTCACCGTTACCTTATTCAACTCCCGGTAATCTATACAGATACGATGTGACCCATCCTTCTTCCTCACAAATAGGATCGGCGCTCCCCAAGGCGAACTACTTGGCCGAATGAAACCTTTGTCTAGCAGCTCTTGCAGCTGCGTAGACAACTCCTGCATCTCAGGAGGAGCTAGTCGATACGGTGCCTTGGCTATCGGAGCCGCACGAGGAATCAGGTCGATCCTGAACTCAACCTGCCTCTCAGGAGGTATCCCCGGCAAATCCTCGGGAAATATATCCGTGTAGTCTCGCACTATAGGAACATCATCAACTGTCGTCTTGCCCTTCTCCCGGGCATCCAAGACGTAAGCTACATAACCGGCGCAACCCTGCTGAACATAGCGCCTCGCCCTTGCGGCAGAACAAAACGTCGGTCCGCGCTGTGGCCTCTCGCCCTGAATCACTAACTCTCCCCCACTGGGAGTGCGAACCCTCACTAGCTGAAGCTCACAATCAATCACCGCCCCATTGGGGCTTAGCCAATCCATGCCCACAATAACCTTATTTCCTCACAGGGGAATAGGAACCAGGTCCACTGAAAACTGCTCATCAAACAACTGAAGAGAACACCCTCTATGCACTCTGCCGACCCTCACGGTCCTATCATCTGCTATCTCAACCTCTAATGGACAATCCAGCTCCCCTGGAGCTCTACTAAATCTCTTACTAAGCGCAAGCGATACGAATGATCGGGTATCCCCCGAATCGAATAATACCGTAGCAGAAATGTCGTTCACAGAGAACGACCCTAAATAAAACATACAATCATAAGCAATAATCAATCAATAATAATAAAGGGATGAAGGGAAGATTTATACCCGTCACCACATCAGGAGTCGCTCGCGCCTCCTCTGCTGTCATCTGAAACGCCCTACTCTTCGCCACTGGCGTCTCGGCTCGGCCCTGCCGGCCATCTGTAATCCTCAAGGTAGCAGGGGCAGGTGCAGCCACCTTCCCTGCTGCGGCTAAACTCGGACACTGGGACTTTTTATGTCCCCTCTGATTGCACTGAAAGCAAATCAGATCTGATGTTGCAACGGCAGTAGCAGGGGCCGTACAATCCCTGCTCAAATTCCCAATCCGACCACACTTGTAGCAGCCGGAACTCCCTGCCTTGCACGCCCCCTCGTGCAATCTCCCACACTTGCCACACCGACCGTGGCTCTGCTGACTCCTAGATCTATGATCTGAAACCTTGGGCTTTTTGCCCAAACTACCTGTACCCGAAACCGCCTCCGGTTTCCTCTTCTTCTCCATCTCGAGATCAATCTCCCTCTCCTGTGCCCTAGCAATCATGTCATCCAGCGTTTTACAGCTGGACCGGCTCACAAACTGGCGGATATCGCTCTGCAACATCTCATGATAACGGGCCTTCTTCATCTCCTCATCGGCTGCATACTGAGGAACAAGAAGAGCCCTCTCCCTGAACTTGGCGGTGATCTCCGCCACTGTCTCTGTAGTCTGGGTGAGGTCCTGAAACTCCCTAGTTAACTGCTGCACCTCAATAACCGGTGCAAACTCCGCCCTGAACCTGGTAGAGAAGTCAGCCCAGGTCATGGCGTCCAATGTTGCATCATCTCCAATGGTATGTCCGACCTCCTCCCACCAATCCCGTGCCCTGTCCTTCAGAAGACAGGACGCCAATCTGACCTTGTCCCCCTCGGGACACCTGCTAGTGCGGAAAGCATTGGCCACATCCGCCAACCATCTAGTACTCGCTATGGGGTCCCGCGCCCCATGATAGTCCGGAGCTCCACATGCCCTGAACTCCCTGAATGTAAGGGTGCGCGACCCCATCATGGCCGCCCCCTCGGCACGGAAGGCGCCCAATCTCTCATCCATCAGCTCTAGGATTCCCTCCTTGATCGAACCGAAGATCACAGGAGTCTGCTCTATAATGATACGCGTAATCTCTAAAGAAAGAAACTCTCGGGTCTGCTCATCCATGCGCTCGTCCCCCGAGCCTGAACCTGATCCCTCCCCGGCACCTCCACTGCCGGCTGCTGGTCTCGAACGCAAAACCACCATTCTGAAACACATCACAACTACATCAGAAAACTGAAATATCTCAAGGGATCATTGATACTACAACTAGCTTCCTGGTCTTGTCTCAGCCTTTCTTGATTCGAGTACGGATCCTCTGCTTTCAGTAGTACGGGCCCATACTACCTTCCACATCTATCCATACTTTCTTCAAGAACTGCCTTGACTCCACCAAGTCACTTCTACTACTACTGATCTCTGCTACTCTCATCCTAGGCTTGCCCTAAGGAAACCTCAGACTCAACTCAAACCGGTCCTCAGCTGCTGAAGGCCTCCTCGCGATGCCAACTAGCCACCACCTGGATACCATCACATGTGACGAGGCTCAGATAATCCTTCGAGTAAAAGACTCGTCCCTACAACGGTTGGACTCAAACGAGAGCTGCGAAATAGGGTCAAATCCAGCACTCTGAGATTATTCAACCCTAATCACATGTAATGTGACGTATTCACCTAATGGCTAACTCCCATCACTCAGAGTCCCACAAAGCACAAAGCAAGCAGCATTCGAACACTAGAACTACTCAAGCGATCCTATCCCCATAACGAGGAAGCTGTACTAGCATACAATGCTAAGCTCATACTATCAGGCATAACCTAAACAGGCTATCCTACTGCTGTCTACTCAATACTAGCATGCAATACTCATAAAGCTGATACACATATAGCAGGCACATAAGGCATCCTCCTAGATCCTTAGTCCTATACTAGCATGTTGTTCTACTGAAACTGAAACTGAACAAATAACTTGTATGGGTAATTTGGGAGTACTTACTTGAGCTCGGCTGATCGCATGCACCACACCCTTATCTCGTTTAAAAATTTCTCTCTTTCTAAGTGCTTTCAAAATTCTTTAGAAAACATTTTCTTTTTAAAAAATCTTTCTATCTTCCCCTTAGTTTGAGTTCGAATACACCCGAAAGTGTATCCGAATCCCTCAAACCAAGGCTCTGATACCAACTTGAAACGACCCAAAAATTTCATTTTTCAATATAACCAAAAGCCATAAATCTGAGTATCATATCATAAAACCACACACTATGTATCTCAACCATAGTAAAAATACTGTGAGGAAAACTGTATCATAACTATAACATATCAAAATCAAGAAACTGAATCAACTCCCAGGATGAAAACTGAAGCTGTGGTGTGTGCGATGCCATCATCCCGAGCTCTTCCCTTTGCTTGCGGAAGTACCTGTAACCAAAACTGAAATTGTAAGCACGAAGCTTAGTGAGCTCCCCCAAACTACCACATGCCATACAATACATATAAAACACATACTGGGCCTTGCCCATTGCATCGGACCGAAGTCCGGAACTAGCTGCATCGGACCCAAGTCCAGAACTGACTGCATCGGACCTAAGTCCGGAACTGACTGCATCGGACCGAATTCCGGAACTGACTGCATCGGACCGAAGTCCGGAACTGACTGCATCGGACCGAAGTCCGGAACTACTCATCATAGCATAGCATAACACATAGCAACTAACATAAACACTCATATTGCATTCTGCATCGGACCATAGTCCGGAACATATAACACACAACGTGCTTGAATCACGGAGACATCAAGCATACTGAACTACTGCTTCGGATTGAAGTCCCGAAACTGCTACTAACTAAATGGGCTGGCATTGTGGCCGTAGACCCGTTCCTACTGGAAGGAAACTCACCTCATGAACTGGCTGTTGTGTGTATGGCTCTGAAAGCTATCTGCTGCTGCTCCGGTATCTCCCCGGATACAAGTCCATAAACACACTCAATCAATGCTAATCACTGCATTGGGGTAAAATGACTATTTTACCCTTGGTCAAAGTCAACTCTCCTGATCAATGTCAACTCTCCTGGTCAAAGTCAACTCTCCTGGTCAAAGTCAACCCACAGTTGACCTGACTCGCCGAGTTGGGCCTCCAACTCGCCGAGTCCCTATTCTCTTCTCGACCCTACTCGCTGCTACTCGTCGAGTATGGCATCAACTCAACGAGTTCCCTTTCGAATCAAAAACTTAGGCAATCTGCATCCGACTCGCCGAGTCATATGAACAACTCGACGAGTTGTTCTTCGAGCTAAGAAGACTGCCTTGGACTCGCCGAGTTGTATGAACAACTCGCCGAGTCCCTCCATTACTGAGTCTGACCTCAAACTCGCTGAGTCCACTCTACCACTCACTGGTCCTACTCGGCATCACTCGAAAAGGGAAAATCGGGGACTCTCGACTCGACTCGCCGAGTCGCTTGCATGCAACAACTTAAAACTCGATTCTGCTTGAATCCAGTGTATAGAACTTATAGATCTGGACTCCCTTAACTCGATTGGCACGTAAAGATTCTATCTTTACGTGCCCATATGCATTCATGAAGATAAAATAGCTCAAAAAGCATAATAAAGGCTAGATCTAGGGTTTTCATGCAAAGTATCTTCAAAAAGGCAATAGATCCGGGATCTACAACTCCTAAATGAATAGATCTAAGGATATCTCGATCTACTAAGGCATCCATACGATCATAAGGCTTGAGAAGGCATAAAACTATTACTAGAAGAGTTCCAATGGAAATTTGAAGCATAAAAGGGGAGGGAATCCGAAGAATACCTCAATGGATTATGATTTGCCCTTGAATCCTTTCTTTACACTTCTTCCCTTTGCTCCTTTCTTCTTCTTCTTCTTCTTCAAGCCTTCAAAAGATCACACAATAACACTTAAATCACTCAAGAACGGATTAGGGTTTTCTCACAGCTCTCTGAGGGTGAAGGAGGCGAGATTGGGGGCTATAAGGTGGCTTAAATAGTGAGCAACCCGGGGATTTAGGGTTTCTTCCAGACAGGCAGACTCGCCGAGTCCCGAATATGGACTCGCCGAGTCGCCGACTAAAACGTGCTCGAAATCCCGTCCCTACTCGGCGAGTCAGGCTATGAACTCGCCGAGTCCCTCTTGCAAACTTCAAAATAAATACCATGGAATCATCATACCGGAGACGGGTCGTTACAGTCAGAGAGGAGGATGTACAGAAGACCGCGTTTCAGACGCGCTATGGTCATTATGAGTTCTTGGTAATGCCGTTTGGGCTCACCAATGCTCATGCCGCGTTCATGGACCTCATGAACCGTGTGTGTAGACCAATGCTGGATCGGTCTGTGATAGTTTTCATTGATGACATCTTGGTTTATTCCAAGACGCAGGAGGAGCACGAGGAGCATCTGAGAGAGGTTCTGGAGACCTTGGGGAGGGAGAGCTTGTACGCCAAGTTCTCCGAATGTGAGTTTTGGTTGCACGAGGTGCAGTTTCTTGGGCACCTCGTCAACCAGAACGGGATTTCGGTAGACCCGGCCAAGGTGGAGGCCGTGATGAGATGGGAGGTTCCGAAGTCTCCATCCGAGATTCGGAGTTTCCTAGGATTGGCAGGTTACTATCGGAAATTCATTCAGGATTTCTCCAAAATAGTTGTACCCCTGACACGGTTGACTAGGAAAGCCGTGGTCTTTCGATGGGAGCCTGAGCAGCAGGCGACGTTTGAGATTCTGAGGCAGAGACTGTGCGAGGCGCCAATCTTAGCCCTGCCTGAGGGTGTAGAGGATTTTGTGGTATACTGTGATGCGTCTATTTCAGGCTCAGGCGCGGTATTGATGCAGAGGGGGCATGCCATTGCTTATGCCTCGAGGCAGCTGAAGCCTCACGAGGCAAACTACCCGACGCATGATTTAGAGTTGGGGGCGGTGGTCTTCGCCCTCAAGATTTGGCGGCATTACCTTTACGGGGTTCGATGTACCATTTTCAGGGACCACAAGAGTTTGAGGTACCTCATGGATCAGCCGAATCTGAACATGAGGCAGCGTCGGTGGTTGGACGTGGTGAAGGATTATGATTGCGAGATCCTTTATCACCCGAGGAAGGCCAATGTGGTGGCCGATGCGCTTAGCCGCAAGGCGGCGCCGATCAGGGATGTGTGTATGAGGATAACCGTGGTGACTCCCCTGTTAGAGCAGATTCGGGAAGCTCAGCAGGAGGCTATGAAGAAGGAACATCGGAAGAGTGAGCGAATAGTGGGTCAAGTCACCTCCTTCGACTATGATAGCCGAGGGTTATTGACACTACACCGTAGGGTATGGGTGTCGTATCACGGGGGCGTGCGCCAGATCTTGATGGAGGAGGCACACAAATCCCGATTCTCTATTCATCCAGGGGCGACGAAGATGTATCGGGATCTTCGCCTGGACTATTGGTGGCCCTGCATGAAGCGGGATGTGGCGTGGTACGTCGAGCGATGTTTGACCTGCAGGAAGGTCAAGTCCGAGCATCAGAGACCGCACGGCAAGATGCAGCCGTTGGATATCCCGTTGTGGAAATGGGAAGATATTACGATGGATTTTATCACAAAGCTTCCCAGGACGGCGCGAGGAGTAGATTCGATTTGGGTCATCGTGGATCGATTGACCAAGAGCGCCCATTTTATTTCGATCCAGGAGAGTATCTCGACCGAAAAGTTGGCCGATATCTATCAAGGAGATAGTGGCGCGACACGGGGTGCCAGTGTCAGTGATATCAAACCGAGATGTGCGGTTCACCTCCAGGTTTTGGAAGAAGTTTCATAATGAGTTGGGCACTCGTTTGCATTTTAGAACCGTTTTTCACCCGTAGACAGATGGTCAGAGCGAGCGGACCATCCAGACCTTGGATGATATGTTGCGGGCATGCGTGCTAGATTTCGGTGGTAGCTGGGATACCTATCTTCCCTTGGCTGAGTTCTCGTACAACAACAGCTACCACGCGAGTATTGACCGTCCTTCATTCGAGATGTTGTACGGTCGAAGGTGCAGGACCCCGATATGTTGGGGTGAAGTTGGTCAGAGGATCATGGGGAGCACCGAGGTGGTGCTCAAGACGACCGAGAGGATCCAGCAGGTTCGGAGCAGGCTTCCGACTACGCAGAGTCGGCAGAAGAGTTACGCCGACAAGCGTCGATCAGACATGGAGTTCCAGGTCGAGGATATGGTTCTCCTAAAAGTGTCGCCTTGGAAAGGCGTCATCTGATTCAGGAAGCGGGGCAAGTTGGGCTCGAGGTACATTGGTCCGTTCAGGGTGATAGCCCGGGTGGGAAAAGTGGCATACATGCTGGATCTGCCGGCCGAACTCAGTCAGATCCACAGCACCTTTCATGTCTCCCAGCTGCGGAAGTGCCTAGTGGATGATTCAGCGGTGGTGCCGCTAGAGGATATACAGGTTGATTACAGCCTGAATTACATTGAGCGCCCAGTCGCAATCCTCGACCGAAAGTCGAAGGATCTGAGGAACAAGAGGGTGGAATTAGTAAAGGTGCAATGGCAGCACCAAAAGGGTTTGGAATGGACTTGGGAACCGGTGGAAGAAATGATGGAGCATTACCCCGAGCTGTTTCAGGATTGAGCAACAGACTTCGAGGACGAAGTCTGAAATTAGTGGGGGAGATTTGTAGCACCTGGTTCCTGGTACGTAAAATTTATCTAAGTATTTTACATTTTTAGCCTTGGACTCGGCGAGTTGTAGGCCCAACTCGCCGAGTGGAGACGGGTTTGGGTGCACGTTTAAGTTGGCGAATCGGCGAGTCCATATTCTGGACTCGCGAGTCCCAGCTGTCTGATGAAACCCTAAATTTCAAGGGTTTGCACCTTATTTAAACCAACCATTTGCGCCCCTACCTCGCCCCCTTTCACCCTCAGAGCTCCCAACATCGTTCAAACCCTTATTCCTTGTGAGATTGAAGTGTTTTGGTGTGTTTCTTGAAGATTTTGAGAAGAAAGAAGAGTAGATCAAGAAGAGGAGGAGGAGGCCAGGCATCTTTGTGTTATCTCAGTGATTTCCTTGAGGTATAACTCGATTTCCCTCTGTTTTCATGCTTATAGTCCCTTATAGCTCCATGGAAGTCCTTCTTGAGCTTTTCCCCAAGCTTGATTGTGCATTATGGTTTGTAATAAGTTGTTTAGCCTCTAGATCTAGGCATGATTGAGCTCCAGGAGCTTGGATCTACTGCCTTTATGGAGCCATATTGCATGAAAGCCCTAGATCTACTCTTTTGGTGCACTTTGAGCCTTAAAACCCTTATTGGTGATTATTTACACGTAAAGTTGGAAACTTTACATGTTATTCATGCCCTGGAAACCCAGATCTATGAATGGCATGAGCTGGATACAAGCAAAATCGAGTATATAGTTTTTGCATGTGACAGACTCGACGAGTCGTTCATCGGACTCGGCGAGTCGAGTCGCGAGTCCCCGAGTTTTCCCCCTTTTTCGTGGTTGCGGGGTGGAGTAGTGAGTCATAGGGTATGACTCGGTGGGTCGGAAGCCAGACTCACTCATGAAGTAACTCGGCGAGTCAATGCCATGACTCAGTGAGTTTAAGGCAATCTTCTTGCCTCAAGAACAACTCGGCGAGTTGTTCATACAACTCGGCGAGTCGCAGCATAGAGTGTTCTTCGAATGAAGATGAACTCGGTGAGTTGTTCATACAACTCGGCGAGTAGGATGAAGAACTATTGGCCTTGGGTTTAGAAGGAAAACTCGTCGAGTCAATGCCTAACTCGACGAGTAGAGACGAGTTTATGGTCAGACAAAGGGACAGGGACTCGGCGAGTTGGCAAGCCAACTCGGCGAGTCAGGTCAAATGGCAGTTGACTTTGACTTTGACTCTTGGTTGGTTAGGGGTAAATGGTCATTTTACCCTGAGGTCGGTTAGCGGTATTTGACTAAGTGTTTTGTGGGAATTATAGCCGGAGGATTTCCGGAGCAGCAGCAGCGGAAGACATTCAGTCTCACACCGATCAGCAGCTACTTTGAGGTGAGTTACCTTCTAGTAGCGATGGGTCTACGGCCACAATGCCAGCCTATCAGTAGGAGTTGTATGATTAGATGATTGTCTATGTGATATTCATCTAGGTTTGTTGCTATCTGTAATATGTTTATGTGCTAGTATGATATGATGCTATGTGTTATGCGGTAGTAGTAGGGGGTGAAATAGTCCCCAGTATCCGGTCGTAAGGACCGAAGGGGTTGGTTGGGCACCCAGATATGCCCGGCAGCATCCGGTCGTAAGGACCGAAGGGGTAGGTTGGGCACCCAGATATGCTAGGCAGTATCCGGTCGTAAGGACCGAAAGGGAGGCCAGCATCCAGATATGCTAGCTAGTATCCGGTCGTGAGGACCGAAGGGGTAGGTCGGGCACCCAGATATGCCCGACAGTATATGTATGTTATGTGATTATATGGTATGTGATACAGTGGGGGAACTCACTAAGCTTCGTGCTTACAGTTTTCAGTTTTGGTTTCAGGTACCTCTTCTTTGAAGGGGAAGGAGCTGGCGCGGTAGCGGTACATTACACACATGCCTTGTATTCCGCATTATGAGATATTCCTGGGGATTTGTACTCTGACACTTTTATGTTTATTAAAAATGTTTTCCAGACAGACAATATCTTTTGTGAAATGATATGATCGTTGAACGTTTTATTCCTAATGTTTTGCTAAAGTACATGTTTTAAAAATGAAATTTTGGCTCGTATTTTTGGGACGTTACACTTCAGGGCGGATTTCTCAGCAGCCTCATGCACCTTATCAACATCCACAGTTTTCTACTGGAGTCTCTTTCGGTGGCAATGTGCAATCCACTCCTCAACAATATACAGACTTAGCATCTGTGTTTCAAGCCATGTATGTTCTGCCGCCACCAGACAACAACACTTACATGGAATCGGGTGCTACATCCCACATATCCTTTAACTCAGGTAACATGCTCTCTCTAACACCGTGTACTTCTAGATCTATAATGGTTGGTAATGGTGCTATTCTTCCTGTCACTCACATTGATCAAATTTTTTTCCCGCATTCTCACAACTGCTTAACTTTGAATAATGTACTTGTCTCGAACAAACTTGTTAAAAATATCGTTTCTGTTCGCCAATTTACAACTGATAACTCTGTTTCTATCACTTTTGACCCCTTTGGTTTCACTGTGAAGGACTTTAAAACAGGTGCATTTATTCAGCGATGTGATAGTGTCGGTGATCTTTATCCTGTCGTTCCATCACCGACTCCTCCTTTTGCTACCTCATGTGTTGTTGTCTCTCTCCCTACCTGGCATAGACGTCTTGGTCACCCTGACACTTCTATTTTGAATTTTTTTTACATTCTCGCAAATTTATATCTAGGACTTCTAATAAGCTTCCCACTTGTCATGCTTGTCAGCTTGGGAAACATTGTCGATTACCTTTTTCATCTTCTGTTACTAAATCATCTCGTATGTTTGAATTAGTTCATTCTGATTTATGGACATCACCTGTAACTAATATGAGTGGTTTTAAATACTATGTTCTTTTTCTAGATGATTATACTCATTTTTTGTGGGTCTTTCCACTTCGTGCTAAATCTGATGTGTTTGATGTTTTCTCTAAATTTCATGCTTATGTTCAAACACAATTTCAATCCAACATCCAACTTTTTCAATGTGATAATGGGCACCAAACATTACTTACTTTCTTTGCCCTTAAGGGTATTAAAATTTGTTTTTCGTGCCCTTATACATCTCAACAAAATGGTAAAGCCGAATGTGCCATTCGTACTATCAATAACGTCCTTCGCACATTCTTATTTTAAGTCTCTCTTCCGCCAAAATTTTGGGTTGAATCCCTCCTCACAGCTGTTCACACTCTTAACCTCCTACCCACATCTACCCTTTCCTTTCAAACTCCCTTTGAACTCCTTTTTGGTCATTTTCCCTCCTACAACCATCTTCGCATCTTTGGATGCTTATGTTATCCAAATCTTTCCTCAACTACTCCCCACAAACTCTCTCCCCGATCCTTAGCATGTATTTATCTTGGTCCTTCTTCTGGTCATCGTGGCTATCGTTGTCTTGATCTTGTATCCCAACGTGTTATCATTTCTCGCCACGTCCTTTTTGATGACGACCACTTCCCATACTCTGATTTTCACGACACACCTTCCTCTTCAGACTACGATTCCTTTTTGTCTGAAGATTCCCCTCCTAATATTCCCCCTCCTATCCCAGTCACACCCACCCCAAATGATACTACCCCTCCCTCGTCCCTCCTCCCATCTTCCTGTCTCCACTAGCAGCAGTCCCCCTCAAGCCTCTCATTAACGAGGCTTAGTACCCTAATCAACAAATTATGTGTTTGTGGTGGTTGATCACTTCTCTACGATGTCACATTTTATCCCTTGCAAGAAAATTACGGATGCGTCTAATATTGCTTTAACATTTTTTTCGGGAAATAGTATGTTTACATGGCATTCCTTCGACAATAACGTTTGATCGTGACACCTAGTTTCTTAGTCACTTTTGGTGCACTCTTTGGCGGCCATTTCAAATTACTCTCCAATTTAGTACTTCTTTTCATCCCCAAGCAGATGGTCAAATTGAAGCGGTAAATAAAACCATATGAAATTTGATAAGGTGTCTTTGTGGGGATCGTCCTAAACGATGGGACCAATTTCTAGCTCCAGCTGAATTTGCTTTTAATAACATGGTCAATAGGCCAACTGAATTTGCTTTTAATAACATGGTCAACATGCCAACTGGTAAATCGCCTTTTCAATCAAGGCAACCTAAACATCCACTAGACCTTATTTAGCTACCTCCATTACCTGGTCATAGTTTAGTAGCTGACAATTTAACTAAAAAGATTGAAACAGTCCAAAAGGAGGTTAAACAAAAGTTGGAGATTTCTAATTCTATGTATAAAGAAGCACGTGACAAACATCGTCGTGAGAAAGTTTTTGAGGTGGGAGATCTTGTTATGGTTCATTTACGAAAAGAGTGGTTTCGAGTAGGTACGTATAACAAACTTAAGATGAAGAAAATTGGCCCTTGCAAAATACTTCGAAAAGTGAATGATAATGCCTATGTCATTGATCTTCCGGATGGCTGGTCCATTTCTCCTACATTCAATGTGTTTGACCTCACCATATTCCAACCAGATGTGCTCTTATATCCTGATAGTCACTCGAGGACGAGTTTTGTTTCAAGCGGGGGATAATAATTCTTATTGCAGAATTCGGTGTATTAAATTTAACACCAGTTCTATATTTTGTGATAAAAATCTGCTATTCAAATTGCTGCAAACTCAGTCTTATGGAGTATATGACATTATATATATATATATATATATATATATATATATATATATATATATATATATATATATTATTCTTGGAATCATACAGCAGCCTTTTCGATCGCTTCAATGCACTCGAGCACAGTTGCCTTATTTGACATTGCAGACATTAGAGCTTCATGAAGTGCCTGATTTGTTTTCAACAGTGACCCCGCAAACAACACCTGCAGTTTTTTCACCCCCTTTGTTACACAGTATATGACTATGACATGACACAACAGATTGTACTGTGTTTGATCTACATTGGACTAAGACTAATTTCTTGTCCAATCCAAAAAGGTGAAACAAGGTACGCTGACAACTCGCCCATCTCTTGTCTGTACAAAAAGACGAGAACGCCCTCATCATCCTCATCAAAGAAAATAGACCGAAAAAGTTTGTCCAGTCCAGTCCAGTGTAACAAATGCAAGCTATGGGATTGAATGACTTACTGCCCATCTGGTTAGATTTTGCTGCTCTTGTGGCTTAACCTGTGGTTTACTTCTGTTTATGAATCTCTACAATCATGTGAAAGAATTCATGAGAATGAGATTACAGTTGAGTTGAGAGTTGGCTGAGGTACAAGGTATCTAGTTACCTGTAGAGTAAATAGGTCGGCGGATTGGCCAATCACTTTATCGTATTTTAGACCTTCTGCTGCTAGTCCAGCCATTGCAACAACTGCTAACCTGAGAGTCAAGTTAAGTATATATATATATATATATATATATATATATATATATATATATATATATATATAAGTATTAACTTAGTTTGCAATTAAGTTAATGTTACTTACCTGTCAAGTTCCTTGGCATCAAGTTGTCCACTGTATATTAGTTTTTCAAGTTTTTCGTCTATGAGATTCACATTCTCTTTTCCAATATCCAGAGAGTACCCAAGGATAGGGAGACCAAGTAAGTAGGCAACTGCATTCCATTCAAAGACAATTAAACAGATAATCAGAGCACCACAATTGCAAAGTGCAAACAATCAAACAAAATACAATGCCAGGTAAGCAAACTCATAGGTCTCGCTTGAACAGGTTGTACTGCATTTTGACTAGAACTGGGACTGATATCAATGGACCACCCAAAAAGGTGGGACATGGATTATTTGTTGATCTCTTGTATGTGCAAAAGACATAAATACCCTTCTCATTTTCATATTAGAAATAGTCTACAAGGAAAAGCTTGTCCAGTTCAGCCGAATCCTTTCTCATGTAACAATGAAGTCAAGTTTCATCACTTTTTTGTTTCCTTTTCGTTGTATCAGCAATCAGTAAAGATCTATGAGAAGAAATTACTTAGAAAATGAGCAGCTTCATGTCTGGCAATTCTATCTTGATAATCAGGGAAAAATGTCGAGAATCCACCTATTGCAGCCTGAAGAAGCCTACATCACAGGTGAACTAATGAGATAAATCCAGAGTGTTCATTATTGCCCCTCACCATGCAAGATTTGATAAGAGATTGAAGAAATGAGCTCTAGTAACAGATACATAAAGGGTATAATCGTCCATTATATATATTCATGTTATAGTTACCCAGGTGAGATACTCCCTACAGCCAGAACCACCAAAGAGATGCTCCCAATCAGATATGGTACAAAGAAGCCCCAGTCCTGCATTATTTTTGAACCACAGTTACAAAGTCAAACCACTTTAAAAATAGACAAAAACGAGAAAACAAGTTATATATCATCTGTTATAACTATTATTCCAATGATACGCGCACATAGAGTTTTTGGTGTTTTGTTGATTGCTTATATATGATTATGAGATAAACAAGCAACTAAACAAAAGTTTCTGAATTATTCAATTCAAGCTCACCCCAGGAAGCTGACCAGCAAGAACTCCCAAGAACCCTGTAGTTCCCACCACAGTGAAAAGAAAAGCAGCCTGCATCACTGTCATGAAATTAATTTCATGAAACATATATATATATATATATATATATATATATATATATATATATATATATATATATATATATATATCATAAAATTAAGATTTATGTGAAAAGATGAGTATCTCTGGCATCATTGAGCTTTTAACTCAGATCATGGTAGTTAATTAAACACGTTCATGAGAACTTACATCATTTCTAACACTAGGTATTGCAAGGTTCTCCGCGTTTTTCATTCCAAGAATTGTCAACTCACGTAGAGATGTCTGTTAAAGAAAAAAAAAATCCAGCAGTTTTGTTAAATGATACTATATTTGACTTAGGGGATGTTTAATATACCTCTTACCACTAAATCAGATATGACTTCAATCATATAGAAAAAAAGGGGATACATGTAGTCAGTAAAAACTTACGGGGCGACGGGATACATAGGGTTGAGAACCCCACTTTTTGGCCCAACCAATTTCAGAGAGCTGACTAAGTGCTTCTTTAACACCATCACTATCCTTCTGCACCAAATGCAAATGCAAATAGAATTACATCAAATCAAATGCAGGATACTAAACAAATTGAAAAAATCTAAACCCAAATAAAACTGATTGGGTGATTGTTCTCTCCGAAAAACAATATCTATATAGGAAGCATGCAGATGTTCATTGGTGGTTGTCAAATAACATTGCCCTATTGTTTCAGCATCACCTTAACTACATTCACTACGCAGTGTTTGATGCTTAAGTAACAAACTAGTGTAATAAAATACAAGCTTCAGTTGCATCTCTACAAGTTCAGTCAGTAATGCCGGATCGAAGGGTTAATTTGAAGCGGAACCTCGTGAAATTGGTTTTTTTTATATGATTCGAATCCGAATATAAAAGTTACTATGATAATTCTACGAGACGTTTGAATGAAAGCATCATGTTTAATTTCTTAAAATTGGAAGAGAGGTCGAAGAATAAAAAACCTTGGCGATGGCGGATTCGAGAGAGGTGAAGTCGACGTTGGGGGGAGCAGCTGAGGAAGATCTGATTCCCCAATTTCTAGAATGTGTAGATCGAGCAAGAGGACTGAAGAGCGAAACAGATATGGAAGACATTGAGAGAGAGAGAGAGAGAGAGAGAGAGACCCTAGTTTAGTTGGCACGTCAACCGATAAGGTTTGGCGGGAGTGGCTTCAAAGTGACCATCAAACCGTTATCAACATAAAGCGTTGAGCCATTTTACTTTGAGGATGCATTTCGTTTTATTCATTTTGTTCATATTGATCAAATATGTTTTCCTTAATTTTATATTATATTTTAATTTTATCAAAAGAATTATTTATGTTTTCTAAATTTTCTAAATAGTCAATATATTATATTCCACTACGCAACTATATTTTATATTTTAGTTTAAAAATTCGTTAAATAAATTGTATCATTAATAATTATATTAGATTTAAAATCTTTTCTTGGAATATTGTGATTTTTCCGTAAAAAATATTACTCCATTTCTTTCATTAATAACTATATTAACCTTAAAATCAAGAAAATTAACTACTCATCAACTATGGTATTTGATTAATGTTATGATGCATTTCTTCTTGTGAAATAAATGGTTTAAGTTAAACTTCGGGGGTGTTTGACTTAGCTTTTCAAATCTCAAAAGTCCTTTTTGGAAAAGTTACAAAAAGTTAGGATTTCTTGACTTTTCCAAAAAGTTTCTTTTCCTTATGTAAAAACTTCAAAAGTGACTTTTAAAATTAATTTGTCAAACATCTTTTGTTTTTTTTTTCTTTTTCAAAAAGGACTTTTGGTTGTGAAAAGCTAAGTCAAACACCCCCATCCATGGGTGTATGTTGAAATTGACAAAGAATAAAAGTCATCTCCAATCCAACCTTTTTGGATGAAAAAAACATAGATGACTAAACACACTAACTAATTTTTTAGAGCATTGAGTGTCGACAACAAGATACAACATCAAGTTGTGTCACCTCACATGTCACATAAGCAAATATTGTTACAACACCAAGTACGGAAATGAGCAACAAGATGCAACACCAACTTATTTGAAAATAAATATGTTTTATTTTTTACTTTTTTTCAAATTTGTTTTTTTTCCTTGCTAGTCTTTTTTTTTTTTTTTTTTCTTTTTTATGTTTTTTTTTTAATCACTAAAATTAGTATATTTTTATATAACATAAAATTTTAAAAACAAAAAAAAATCATATTTAAATTCTAAAATTATTATTACCATTAAAGAAACATAATTTTAAACCTAAAATCATAATTAAAATACCATTCAAATTACTTCTAAAACAGCACAACAATCCTAATTAACCCAAATATTTCTTCATAATTTGTTCCTTCATTGCTTGTAGCGCCGCTAGATCCTCAGACGCCAAATCATCCTCGCTCCTCCAAAAAATTGACAACTGATGTGTCATTAGTTCCCTCTCTTCTCTCATGTCTGCCTTTCTAGGAACTCCAAATGACGACGTTTCAAGTCATTTTTTTTCTTTTATTACTAAATTATGCTCGTTGAATTTCGCTCTCATTTCTGCCGCCTCTTTTGCTTTCGCATCAACCTCCTCCGCATGCCTTACAGTGCGCCTCACTTTGTCGCGTCTGGGCATCGATATCATCCGAGATCTCATTGGTGTCGGCGTTTAGGTCGATGTGAGTCTGTGCGTTTGACACATCGACCGAGCTCGAATTGCGAGACCTTTTGGATTGAACCTTCGACGATGTAGGCATTTTATTCCACCTTGGATCCACTCGCAACAACTCCCATAATTTTTCAAAGTCGAAAACATGTCCCATTTCGACTCGATATTGTTCCTTAGCAGATTTGAACAAATCGAAGTCGTTGGTTCCGCTTTGCTATTGCGCCTCAAGCCGATTGTAAATACCGTTGAATTTGCTGCACCACATAGTTATTTGACCCCATTTGCTTATCAACATGTCATTGTTGCGATATAGATTTTTCTTTAAAATAGTGTGAAACTTGTTGAGCACCGCCCCCCAATAAGATCATTTTTTCATTCCATTTCCACGGAGTTCGTCTTTTGAAGTAGCATACCAAGCCGCCGTCAAAACATATTCCTCCTCCGGTGTCCACCATTGTGGAACGTCTGCATTTTCTGTTTCAACTGATATTGATTTCCCTTTCGATTTTCCTTTCTCTTTCCCTCTCTTACTACCTCCCGCTTCCATTTGAACCGATGGTTGGTTGGTTGTAGGCGATGGTTGGTTGATATTTTGTTGCATCGAAGCAAAAGTAGGGAAAATATTTTGTTGTAAATTTTGGTTTTGACCAAATAAATTTTGTTGAAGGTAGGGTGAGTTGAGAAATTGAAGTGGCGGTGAAGCGGGATTGAAAGCGACGCCTTGGTATGAGATTTGTGGTGAGCCTTGAGACGATAAAATGTTGAAATAATTTTCATAACCCGCGAATCCGAGAGGCGAGGTTGTGTTTAGTTGTGTGTTTGAGTTTGATGATGGAGGGGGTGTTTGGATTTTGCTCCATTTTTTGATTTATAAAGTGTATAAGATATAGAGAGATTGATAAAAAGATGTAAAAATTGAATTAAAATGAGTATATATATATATATATATATATATATATATATATATATATATATATATATATATATATATATATATATATATAAAGGTAATTTTTTTTTGTTAATATTGACCGTTGCAAACGGTCATAAGCCCCAACGTTTTTTTTCCCGTTTCAAATCGTTGCGATGGCCATGAGACTTGCTCGACGAGATACAACAAGTAGGGGGGGGGGGGGGGGGTGTTCCCGCGTTAAGACGGCGTTAAAGGCATCCACGTCAGCGACTTCATTTCTCGCTATGGTCCATACCCACTCGTCTTAAGGGTAAAATCAAATATTTATTTCACTTAAAATTTATTATATTCAATTGAGATATTTAATTATTATATAATAAACTTTTGATGGCTCAACTAAGTAAGACTTGATAAACATCTTCTTATAAGGATCAAATCTATGATTATGTAACTATTCAATCAAGATTAGTTAGGAAAATGGAAGGGCGCAGCTATATAGGCATAAGAGTGGACCTTGGTATATGCATACAAATTTGAAATTATATATACTATATGATATGTATAATATATATTTCTTTTAAATAAAAGGAATTAGAATTAGAATTGTGATATGGTACCTATTCAAAATTTGAAATTTAGTAGAACAGAATACTTATATGTCGATTAGACTTCATTTTATGTTATTTTAATGATGTAAGGGAACATTGTGTGCAACTTAAATAAACAATTTAATTTAGAATAAATATATAGTTACATTTTGTTATTGTTCGAAGAATTTTATCAATCTTTCATATTTTTTAAATTATTTTTCTTGTCCTAAAAAAGAATCATAGCTATGCCAACATATGTGATACAATACAGAAGGAAAAATTAAATATTCTCCTATAACCTTGCAAATCGGACATGCCTAGTTGTAAGGTCAAACAACCCGTTATTTAATTGCTATAAAATATATAAGAATAAGATGCTCACTAACAAAATCAAATTAAAAAAAAAAAAAAAAAAACATTTAATTTAGTAAAAACAAGCAATGGTCAATGCATATAAAATCATGTCACTTTTAAAAATATTTACAATAGGATTGGATCACGTTAAAAGGATTTACTCAAAGTGTTGCCTTAAAATCATATCATGTTTTAATTGCACATTACCATATTTCAGATCTTTTACAAAATATCCGATCAACACGAAGAAACAAGTAACTTAACGCATCTGAGGCCACTTGAACACCAATGACGGACCAAACCACCTCCGGTAACCCACCACCGGCCGCCTCCTCTTCGCTTCCACCTCAACCACCACTGCTGATACCAAACCTACCAGATGACGTCGCACTCCAATGCATCGCTAGAGTTCCACGGTCCTACCACCGCTCCCTCTTACTAGTCTCCAAGTTATGGCGATCCACCATACGCTCCCCACACTTCTTCGCCATCCGATCCCTCATCCGTTCGACACAACAGTCCCTCTACCTCAACATCCGCCACAACTCTTCTTTCAAGTGGTATTATCACCCAAACCCTAACCCTACCGATAAAGGCATCTTATCTCCTCTCCCGCCCATCCCAATTCAACCCGTCGGTTCTGCATATGCCGTACTCGGCCACAAAATATACCTAATCGGCGGTTCGATTAACGATATTCCCTCGACATCTGTTTGGGTTCTCGATTGTAGGGTTAATAGATGGGAAATTGGGCCTAA
The DNA here is from genome assembly GCF_002870075.4 of Lactuca sativa. Taxonomy (NCBI): domain Eukaryota; kingdom Viridiplantae; phylum Streptophyta; class Magnoliopsida; order Asterales; family Asteraceae; genus Lactuca; species Lactuca sativa. The sequence continues at coordinate 18,340,974 of NC_056623.2, forward strand.
AATGAGAGTTGGGAGAGAGTTTGCAGCTGCAGCGACGGTAAATGAAAAGATATATGTGATGGGTGGATGCTTGGTGGATAATCGAACTCGGTCGATTAATTGGGCGGAGGTTTACGATCCGGCGGTAGGGGTGTGGTGCCCGCTACCAAGCAGTTCGGTGGAGGCAAAGGACAAATGGATGCATGCTAATGCTGTTATAGATGGTAAGATTTATGCGATGGCAGACAGGGGCGGAGTGGTTTATGATGTTGCGGAGATGGAGTGGGGGAGAGTTCCGAAGAGGCTCGACATGGGATGGAGGGGGCGAGCTGCAGTTGTAGACGGGGTTTTGTATTGCTATGATTATTTGGGGAAAATTAGAGGGTATGATGTTGAGAAGGATGTTTGGAAGGAGTTAAGAGGGGTGGAGAAAGGGTTGCCGAAGTTTTTGTGTGGTGCAACAATGGTGGATTTGGATGGGAGGTTGTGTGTGGTGTGGGAATGCAAAGAGGGTGGTGGTGGTGAGAAAGCAATTATGTGTGCAGAGATTGAAGTTTATACGAATGAAGATGGAGGATTAAGCGGTTCGATCTTGTGGGTTGATGTGGTTCTTTCTGTTCCTGTAGGTTCTTCGATTCTTCATTGCATGGCTGTTTCTCTGTGACTTGTGACTTCCATTATATTACCAGGGTATGTTCTTTCTCTTTATAAACTTACCAAATTATAGCATTATACTCTCAAATATATTTCTTATTTGGATGAAAATTCTACTAGATAATTTGGTATTTGAAATGAAAATAGGATGCTATAATAAGCAAATATATGAAAGTTGGTTACTAGTATTGCATTTATCCCAGAAAGATATTATGAACACCCTATTTTTGCAGGATCTTGAACTATTGCCATTGCAAAATAATGTGAATGTATATGGATATGGTCCTTATCTGCAAGGTATACGTACAGATCTTTGGGGAATTAAGAGCTGAAGCAGTATTGTTGATTGTTAAAAAAATGTGAATGTATATCATCTTGTCTTGATTATAAATAAAAAGCCTGTGTTGAAATGTTGCGAAGGCTACTTGTATTTCTTTGGTTTGTTGTACATATATTGCCAACTTCTACTTCAATTGTAATGAGCCCTCTTTCCTCTTGACATTGCTCAAATTTATATTCAAATGGTTTAAACTTAAATCACCATTTTTAAGGGTTGTGAAAGTGTGAAATTTCATGAAAAAACACCCAATAGTCGAAAATTTTCGAAGTCAGTTTGTTAACGTATTTGTAATTGTTCAATGTAAATGTACATTTTACAAAGTTATAGTTTTTCATCAAAATGTATCGAAAAGAAACTTTAAAGAACAAATTATACACATACTACAAGATAAATAGTCGTAATCGAATGAACAAATGTGATGTGGAATCAAAGTGATTAAGTTTACAATGTTGGAGGAATTTGGTTTTGATTCTGATATTTCCAAATTCAAATAATCAGGTGTTGAAGTAAAATTAAAATTTAAGAATATCTATAAAGTTATTGGACTTGCTTGTAACATCAGTTAAATAGTTTATTTGAATTTTCAGTTTATAGCGAAGTTTGGTTTTGATTCCTAATTTAATTAGTATTAAAGTTAAAAGTAACAAGAGATGATTTAAATTTAAATTTAAATAAACGTTTTATTCAAAGTAATATTATATCAAATTGATTGATTTTCTTTATATATAACAAGTTCTACACCTTTAAGAGTTTAAGGAAGAGCAACTTTTGTGAAACTTTTGAAGTTTAATTTTTTCTCATCAACTTTTAGATTTCTATCACAAATTGACGTTTAGAAGTTGATAGGTGTAATCAGAAGTTTGAAAGCTGAACACGAAAAACTTTAGTTTGTATTTATATAAAAATATTAGTAAAAAATAACTATAAATTTTTTGAAATTTATAAAATTACAAATAATCAAAAGCTAAATGAATTAGTTTTGGAATTATGGTCTTGTATAAAACAAAAGTCAAAAATTTGTAATCTCTAGTTTTCTATTTAATTGAAAGGGCTTTTTTTTAACTCTCAAAAACATACATTATGTTTTTTCTTAATAAATTTTAAATTTAGTTACAAATTAACTATATATTAAAATTTGTACCAGCTTGTAAAAAGTATATGTTCCAAGTTGGCTTGGGGTGGTGCTGTCGATTTTGCTTTGAAGTTGTGTAATTTTAACCATCAATAGCTCCACTGCCTTGATTTGGCTTGCTTCTTTAACACCAACGAAACGACTAAGGTGTTGTTTGTTTTTTCGAAACGAAAACGGTTGAAGTTTGTGGACCATATGTACAATCATCTGCAGTAGAAAGAGGTGGACCAAACGGCTGCAACCTGTAATAAGAAGTTTGTTTGTTTTTTTAACATCTGCAGACTTTTGCAATAAACTGAAATTAACTATGCAATAGTTAAAAATAAATCTAAAGAAAAATTTTATTTATTTTAATCATATACAAATCAAATATAAAGATCATTGTGATTGTGATGATATAATTTTTAAAGATGTTTATATAAATGAATTAAACATAATATTTGCTAAATAACAATAAATAAAATTATTAATTTAGCTAAAAACATGTTCATTTTTGTTAAACTTTTGAAGACGGTGATTACTTTCCGGTTAACTTTAATAAATCTGATAATTTTAATGATTAACTTTATAATTTATTAATAGTTGTTTATAGACAATATAACACAAAAAATATTTATATGAAATTTACCAAACGGTTTTGAAATTATGTAAAATATGTTCAAATTGTTTATGATATTTTTTAATATTGTTAAAATAATAAACATGTTGTTGAAAAAAAAACAAATCTAAGGGGCTGTTTGGCAGGATCTGAATTTTTAAGATCTTAATTTTTAAGATATCTGAATTTCTAAGAGGGTCTGAAATTTTAAGATCTGAATGTTTAACATGCTGTTTGGTTGGTACCTCTGAAGTTTTGTGTTGAATTATAAAAATGACCATTTTGCCCTTTTATTTTATTTTTTATTGAATTCAAGTGTCTCTTTATAAAATAACCTAATATACTTTTTAAAAATAATTATAAAAAAAATATAAACATCATATAAAATCCAAATTTGGCATAAATTAAAATTAAACACAAATCCAAATCAATCATAAATATTTTTAAATCCAAAAATTCATACTGAAATCCAAATAAAATCCTTCAAATTTAATATGACCCCAATTGATTTACAATCTTGTCACACAAATTAGCATAAACAATTCATGATAACATCAACAATAAATCCAAATTTGAACAAAAAAATCGACCAAATCATACAACATCTGAAAAAAAAAAATGACCAACATCATCTTATATGTCAAATGAGATGAAAGCAAATCCACGAGGTTTGTTGGTGGTTTGATCAAACATGATTACAACATCAATTATATTACCATAATGTTCAAAGTATTGACAAAATTTCCTGTCCCCTTGGAGCTCCTCCCAACATTGCTTTAGGTCTAGACATCTGTTGTTCTTCCCTCCATAAAGCCCACTTAGCTTCCAGCAACACATCACAAATGAACGACATATAAACACCAGAGCATACACACTAAATGCATAATAAATTATTTGATTATTGTATAATACATAATGAATATGTATTGAGTAGGAAGCCTCACAGTAGCATGTCGAATTTCATGGATTTCCAGGAAAGCCACAAGTCATCGCACCCAATGTATAAAACTTGAACAAATTTCATAGATTTCACAACAACTCACTGATTAACTCCCATGAGATCAACCACTTCGTCTTAGATCCTCACCCAAAACAGAGATCTGATTAACTATAGCTCTTATTATCGAGTTTTAGGGCAAAGGAATAAAATCATACCTGGAATCGGAAAAAAAATGGCTACTTCGACGAAGGGAGTCGGCAGTACCGACGACGATCGAAAGGCGGCGTCGCTGGAAGGGTTGTCGGCGGTGAAGTTGATGGTGAAGGGAAGCAGCTCAGAAAGGGGTTGAGTGGGAGAAACGGACGTTGGTCTCGTGAAGTATGGAGTGATGAAAAGGGAAATGGACTTAATAAGGTAATTAACTTTTCGGTTTGTTCACATCTGGGTAACTATCTTTTTTTGTACACATCTAGGTAACAAACGTTTTGTAAGTGTTCACATATGACCATTATGACCGGCTGTAGCAGGTTATATCCGGTCATAACCAGTCATAATGGTCATATGTGAACACTTCTAAAAAGTTCGTTACCTAGATGTGTACAAAAAAAGATAGTTACCCAGATGTGAACAAACCGAAAAGGTAACAGTAAAATACGCGAATGGTCCCTGTAGTTTGGGTAATTTGTGCGTTTGGTCCATAACTTATTTTTTAACTTAGACGATCCTTACTATCTATTTTTGTTATGTATTTGGTCCCTGTGCTACCTCAAAAGATTATTGTGGGATCCAATTTAAATTTCTCAAATGCGGTTTCAGATTTAGGGTGAGGAGATGCAGATATATGGGGTCTATTAAGTTTTTTTAATATATAAAAAATAAATACATAAATAAGAAAAAAAATAAAAAGGGCATAACAGTCTTTTGAGGCAGGACAGGGACCAAATGCACAACAAAAATAAATAGTAGGGATCATCTAAGTTAAAAAAATAAGTGTAACATCCCGAAATATCAAGAGTAGAGTTGAAGGACTAAAAGAGTAAATTGGGAAAGAGCGACTCGGCGAGTCCATGTGCGAACTCGGCGAGTCGAGTCGCCACTTGGTCGCGTGCTAAGTGGCCGACTCGACGAGTCAGTGTAATGGACTCGGCGAGTAGGCGCTGAGTGGAGAAAACCCTAATTCTCGGGGTTGAGCCCTATATAAAGAACATAACATCCATTCCCCCAGCCTCCTTACTCATCCTCAAGTCCAGAAACCCTAACCATCGTGTGTGTGAGTGGATCAAGTGCATTTGGAAGCTTGGAGAAGCAATTGTTGAGGAAATCTTGAAGGGCAAGAGGCTTGGAGCAAAGGGCTTTGCTTGGATTCGAGTTTCATTGCAGTTGGGGCGTTCCTTTGAGGTAATATCTCGTTTTTGAGCTGCTATTTCTTAGATGCATCATTTTGGGGGTGTTAGAGATCATATATTTGGATGTATTGGAGTTTAGAGGTTAGATCTGAGGTTGCTACCTCAGATCTGGAATGGAGAAGGGTTGGAATGCATGAAAGTCCATGTTAGTGAGTGGTTGATGGAGCTATTTTGTCCCAAACCCAAACCCTAGAGTGAAAATGCATACATCTCTTTGGATTCACGTAAAGTTTGCCACTTTACGTGATGGATGAGTCGTAGGAGGCCAGATCTATGTTTTGGATCAATTGCATGGCCTGGAATGCTTCTGTATGGATTCAGACCGGTGGTACTCGGCGAGTCACATGGGTGGACTCGACGAGTTGCTTGAAGATAAGCTGGAACTCGACGAGTTGGAAGAACAACTCGGCGAGTTGGATGAAGATGGCCTGGAACTCGGCGAGTTGTATGAACAACTCGGCGAGTAGGTTGAAGATAGCCTTAGACTCGGCGAGTCTGTTGTTGGACTCGGCGAGTCTTGTCAAAGAGTTCCAATATTTTCTGGTTGAGTCGAGAATCGGCGAGTCAAGGGATGACTCGGTGAGTTGTGTGCGAGTGGAATCAGAGTTGTGGGACTCGGCGAGTCTCGGGGTGACTCAGCGAGTTGAGTCGTGGACTGGGGAAGTTCCGAGCATGGGGACTCGACGAGTCGACGGGTTGACTCGGCGAGCAGGGTCAACCAGGAGGGTTGACTTTGACTGAGGACTTTGACTTTAACCAAGAGTTGACCGTTGACTTTTAGGGCTTGGTCAGCGATGTGACCTTTGGGCCAAGAGAGGGGTAAAATAGTCTTTTACCCTTAAGAGGGTGCCATGAGAGGGTTGATTCTCGTCTCGAGAGTTATATTCATGAGAGTATATGCCTTACGTGTTAGGCGGCGGCGAGTTCGAGATTCAAGTGTGGGGATATCTGCTTTCTGCTTGCCAGGTGAGTCTTCTCACTATACTTTACCTTGAGTAGGTAACCAGAGTTATGTGACAGAGTATTTGTATGCTATGTATGTTATGTGTTGTACTGCATTATTTCTATGTGATTTATGTTGTGCATGTTTCAGAGTTGGGACCGGAGGGTTCCTAGAGTTAGAACCGGAAGGTTCACAGAGTTAGAACCAGAGGGTCACAGAGCAGGGTCCACGGACCCACAAAGTTATAGCCTCGAGTGGCTAATATGTGTTGTGTGTGGTATTTTGGGGAACTCACTAAGCTTCGTGCTTACAGTGTTTTGTTTAATGTATGTGTTTCAAGTTTCTTTCAGGATCACGGGACGGCACCGGCTTGATTGTACACACCAGAGAAAGAGTCATGTTTTGAGGATCCTGGTTTTCTATACAGGTAAAAATGGAGTCATGTTTTGTAATTCGATTATGAATGAGATTTTAAGCAAGTGTTTCTAAGAATTAAACGATTATTTTTAAATGAAAAATTGTTTGTAAATCTTTGGTGTTTCAATAAGTTATGGACCTAACGCACAAATTACCCAAACTATAGAGATCATTCGTGTATTTTACTGTTACCTTTTCAATTTGTTCACATCTGGGTAACTATCTTTTTTTGTACACATCTAGGTAATGAACTTTTTGAAAATGTTCACATATGACCATTATGACTGGTTATGACCGGATATAACCTGCTACAGCCGGTCATAGTGATCATATGTGAACACTTCCAAAAAGTTCGTTACCTAGATGTGTACAAAAAAAAAGATAGTTACCCAGATATGAACAAACTGAAAAGTTAATTACCTTGTTAATTAAGTTCATTTCCCGTGATGAAAAAGAACGCTGAAATTTTAGGGCAGGAAGGGAAAACACATCTTTTTTTAAGTTCAGACATGGCTCTAAATCTAAAAGTTTAAGAGGTATTAACAAAATTAAGAGCCAAAAAATAATATGCAAAAAATGGTCTAAATCTGAATTTTTAAGAGTCTGCCTCTTAATTTACAGATTAAGAGGCTATCAAACAACCCCTAAGTTGAATAATATAACTTAAAGTAAGTGAGAAGTAGTTTGAAGAAGATGGTCCAATGTTGCGTGACGCAGCACACGCACAACAGTTGCGAAAGGTCATATGCAACACGACGCAACAATAAGTGGTCAGAAGTGATTTTTCTGAAAAAACAAACAGTATCTAAAAGACTTCTCTAACCTTTCAATAACCTCTCCATCGAACCTACACAAAACGGCTTTTGCCGGTTTCTTCCTCAACGTCCACCGCCTTCAAAAAACAATATTAGTTGATGTTTCCACCGATAATTTACATTCTTGTACTTTGGAAAATAATTTTTCTCAAATTCTATTTTTTAAAATGTCACTTTGACCCCTTGGACTTTTACCATCTACAACTTGAACCCCTTTACTTTGTAAGATATCATTTTGTTTGCGCCCTTAACTTTGGAAAATGAGTTTTTTCATCTCTCTATTTTTTTAAAATGTTATTTTGACACCCTTGACTTTTACTACCTACAAATTGCATCCATAACTTTAGTTTGTTCACTAAATTTTTTTTACATGTTTAGTTTTATATATATATTATTATAAATTCGATGTAGTCAATATTTCGACATAAATTTAGAATTTTTGTTTGTTATATTATTATTTTTTTAAACTTATTTATATGCATATTGACATAAATTCGAATTTGTTTCCATTTCAACTACAAAAACATAAATCTCCTTTCAATACATAACAACTTATTTCTACTTAGAAATTTTAAATCAATCGACACCTCTCTAACGTGTTGAGGGTAAAATGCTTGTTAAAATAAAATATGAAGTTGTTCTGAATTTAGAATTTTTGTTTGTTATATTACTAGTTTATGACCCGCGTCGCGGGTACATAAATTAAATATATATTACATTAATAGGTTGAAGAAGAAAGATAACAAGAATAAGAACAAAGTAATATACAAGAAATTGTAGAAGTAGAAGGAGAACAGGGTAAAGAAAGAACTTAGAAAAAAGAATTATAGAATTAGACCGTTGAAGAAGATAGGGCTGCAAACGAGCCGAGCCGAGCTCGAGCCTGACCAGGCTCGGGCTCGGCTTGTTTAACTATTTATAGGCTCGAGCTCGAGCTCGGCTCGTTCGAGCCTTATGGTACAAAGCTCGAGATCGGCTCATTAAGAATTGTATGAGCTCGGGCTCGGTTTGGGCTCGGCTCGTATACGGTATACTCTAATTTCTTAAAATGGTATTTATTAAATTATTATTTATTTTAATATATAAAAATAAAATTAATTTTCTTATTATATATATGTAGGCTCGTTTAGGCTCGCGAGCCTAATCGAGCCAAGTAACAGAGGCTCGAGCCCGAGCTCATTTAATAAACAAGCCTAATATTAAGCTCGAGCTCGGCTCGGGCTCGTTTAAAATCGATCTCGAGTCGAGCTTTTAACGATTCGATCTCGAGTAGTTCACGAGTAGCTTGGCTCGTTTGCACCCCTAGAAGAAGAACACTATAAATCATACGACTCAATCCAAAATCGTAAAAAGAACAATTTCAATGTAATCGTATATATAAGTTGTTTTTCAATAAAGAAATCATTATCTTCCAAAAAAATGAGATCCTAAAATATTATCTTGGAGATTTTCGGTTATTCATATGGAAAAAATGATATCATTTATATTGAATCAAAATTTCAAATTAATTGACTTGCTTAATTTATGAGTTTTAAATTCAAAACCATTATCTCAAATTGATTTATTTTACGTAGGATATATCAAGAGATAAATTATAAATAATATTGACTTTATTTTTGAGTCTTAAATATTTTGCGAATTTAATAGGATTAGATTAGATTTTATAGGTTAATGATCAAATTGTTGATATGCTTATTTAATGAGTTTAAAAAAAAAAAGAATTAAATAAAAACTAAATGGGTTTGAATTTTGATGCCAGAAGCTATAAACAAAGGAGTTAAATTAGAAACAATATTAATTAGAAAAACTAATATCTCATATATAAATAGAATGGTATGCTGTAATTGATAATGTAATTATTGAATTTAGAGATTCTATAATAAAATGTAATTGTGTTTGAATTTTATTTGAAAAAGATGATGTCATCAATCTAATCTAACGGTGGAAAACATAGGATTGAAATGCAATCAAAGGTCCTGATTGCTTCATTGGTGAATTAAAAGTTTTTTTTTAATAATTTTTAGAGATGTTTGTAGTATTCTTCGTAAAAGAATGTTTGCTGTTCAATGTTATTTTTTTTTTCCAATTCAACAATGATTGTATTATCAACAGTGAAGTTTGAGATTGCATAACCATCAACTTTGTTCTTCAAATTATAATGTGAAATTTGAATTTGAATACCAATTTTTTATCGAAAAGTACATTCAAAGTAGATGGATAAATTTTTATATTACCCTACTAAAAATTAAAAAAAAACTGGTTATAAAAATAAATAGACAAAAGGTAAAAAATTAGTTTTATATAAATGAAGTTAATATCGAATACCTCATTAAACTTTTGAAGCAACTATTGTGCGGTTTTTTCTAGAAGTTTCTTCGTGTCACGATCAAATAACGTAAGTGACACCATACTGGTAAAGTCTTCTACTTGAATGTTGATTTTGAAACTAAAGCCATTGATATAAACAAATACAGTAATATAAAATTAGAAAATTTAACTAAAGAGTATAATAATATGTATAAAAGAATTTTTGAAAAACTTAGAACAATATATATGTATTTGTTCATGCAAGTTGAAGTGCAATAATAAAAAACTTCTTCATCTTGCTTTTAGTCCATTCCACGAGTTTTGCCATCATACGTTAAAACAACTTTTATGACTTTCTCTTGACAAACATAGGTCAACATATTAAAAAAATTAATATAAAGGATATAATTTTGTTTCTATAACTAAATGAATGAAACTAATATACTTAAAGTAGATTGATTAATTTTTTCATGACCTCTCAACAGGAATACAGTAATAACAAGTAATAAGAACAAAGTAAATACAATAAATTGTAGAAGAAGAAAGAGAACAAGGTAAAGAAAGAACCTAGAAAAAAGAATTATAGAATAAGACCGTTGAAGAAGAACATTGTAAATCATACGACTCAATCCAAAATCGTAAGAATAACAACTTTAATGTAAGCGTGTGTATATATATATATATATATATATATATATATATATATATATATATATATATATATGTTGTTTTTCAATAAGGAAATCATTATCTTTAAAAAAAAAATGGGATCCTAAAATATTATCTTGGAGATTTTCGGTTATTCATTTGGAAAAAAATGATATCATTTATATTGAATCAAAATTTCAAATTAATTGTTTTGCTTAATTAATGAGTTTTAAATTCAAAACCATTATCTCAAATTAATATATTTTATATGTGATATAGCGAGAGATAAATTATAAATAATATTGACTTTATTTTTGACTTTTAAATATTTTGCTAATTTAATAGGATTATATTGGTTTTTATAGGTTGTAATTGATAATGTAATTATTAAATTTAAAGATTTTATAATTAAATGTAATTGTGTTTGAATTTTATTTGAAAAAGATGATGTCAGCAATCTAATATAATGGTGTAAAACATAAGATTGAAATTCAATCAAGGGTCCTGATTGCTTCATCGATGAATTAAGGGTTCTTGTTTAATAATATTTAGAGATTATTTTTTTAAACTTATTTATATGCATATTGACATAAATTCGAATTTGTTTCCATTTCAACTACAAAAACATAAATCACCTTTCAATACATAACAACTTATTTCTACTTAGAAATTTTAAATCAATCGACACCTCTCTAACGTGTTGAGGGTAAAATGCTTAAATATGAAGTTGTTTTGAATTAAAATAAAACGAGAGAGGAAAAAAATAGGGTTTTTTAGGGGCAGCTGACCTGCGACTCCATTTTCTCTAGAACCCTCTTTTCATCGTCTATCGATACCAGTTAAGCTCATACATTCGAAAACAACATCAAAGCCAGTACTTTCTTTACTTCAGCAATGGCGACCGTCATGCAGAAAATCAAAGATATCGAAGATGAGGTATTACCCCTGTTCCATCTACGTACTTTCGTATTTCCATCTATATTCATACCTCGTATACCGGATAGGCAATAGTTCACGAACCCTAGAAACATCGCTATGTCTTCGCAAGATCATAATTAATTTAAGTAATCGAGTTTACTTACACGATTTTGTTTTAGTTCACTCGGGTATTATAAATCGATGTGATCTATTTACAGTTATTTCAAAATCACTGCTCTGGTTAATCTTGATTCCTTAGATTCAGTAGGAAGCTACAATACGAGTTACGACGTGACACAGTTTACGTTTTACTTCAAAAAAAGTTGCCTTGGAGGAAAAAAAATTTAGACGAGGCACTTTAGAACAAATTTCCTATCTGCGGCAATGGAAACACAATTTTGATGGCCAGTTTAGTGCAGGGGAGCTGCTTGTGTACATATTTTTTTAAATCTGTTTAGAGTATTTGCACATGAGAACTAAAGGTTTAATCTCAAGAACCTAATGGTGTTTTTTTCAATGGAGAAAGCGTTTATTTACTCCATCATCATATTATTTAGAGGATCAAAAAAGAAGAAAATATGTCCCTGTTTTTAAAGAAATGGCTACACTTTGAGTGTTGATGTAACATGAGCTAATTTCAGCTGCACATTTGACATGTTTTGGACATGTTGGGGAGATATTTGGTGAATGTATTGTATGCTGAATTCAAGGCTCTCAAAAGCATAAATGTATTGCTCTGCTTTGCTTGTTAAGTGTGCACCTGTGATAGCTATACAAAATCTTTATGGATATGAAGCTGTTAGCTGCAAGCAGAATGTGCAGATTTATCCCTCATACATTGATAAAATTTCAGCTATTTGCATGTTATATACCTAATAAAATGTAGTTTTAATCCTTATTCCCCAAGTTAGCATTTTTCTTATCCTTTCTCCTTTTATCCTATGTCTTATCCCATCTCTACATTTGTCATCCAGCATGTGAATTGTATTACCTTTTCAACAGTTTTGGTACTTATGGTAATTAAAATGTTAAATGTAACTAACTGAGTGCATTCTTTTTTCTCCTTTTAGATGGCAAAGACCCAAAAGAATAAAGCAACTGCACATCATTTGGGCTTGTTGAAGGTAAATATGAGTAGGTTGCTCAATTGTTAATTGCTTTAGCAGAAGCTAAAACAGTTAAAATTGATTTTGTGATGTTAGGCTAAGCTTGCAAAACTGAGAAGGGAGCTTTTAACACCTACAACAAAGGGAGGTGGTGGAGCTGGTGAAGGTTTTGATGTTACAAAAAGTGGAGATGCAAGGGTTGGTCTTGTGGGTTTTCCCTCTGTTGGAAAATCAACCCTATTAAATAAGTTAACTGGGACTTTTTCAGAGGTACATAATACCTCTTTAATCATCACAAATTCACAATTAAATTGTCTAAAGTTTAAGGGACATTGTATTATGTTTGTTCACAGGTTGCTTCATATGAGTTTACCACTCTCACATGCATTCCAGGTGTTATTACATATCGAGGAGCTAAAATTCAGGTATAATTGTAAATCCTCCAATCTTTTTTTTTTTTTTTTTTTGAAAGGTTTATATTGTTTTATAGTATTTATTTGTTGGCAGTTGTTGGATCTTCCTGGTATTATTGAAGGTGCTAAGGATGGAAAGGGTAGAGGAAGGCAGGTAATTTTTCAATAGTTGCTCTTTAAGATTATTATTTCATACTGAATAATTAAAAAAGTTTCTTTATTTTTTGTGATTGATTTGTTAAGTTTGTTAACTTAAATAAAATACATTCTTGTTGTGTAGGTTATCAGCACTGCAAGGACATGCAACTGTATTCTGATTGTGCTGGATGCAATTAAGCCAATAACCCACAAACGTCTCATTGAAAAAGAGCTTGAAGGATTTGGGATTAGGTAAACCATAATTGTTGAAAAAAAAAAAAAAGAAAAAACACAAATGTTTCTCTCATTATATATATATATATATATATATTCTAATTTAACCGTATTTACTGTTTGTTATTATGTATATTACAGGTTAAATAAGGAGCCCCCAAATCTAACATTCAGGAAAAAAGAAAAGGGTGGCATTAATTTCACATCAACAGTTGCAAACACACATTTAGACCTTGAAACAGTAAAGGCAATATGTAGTGAATACAAAATACATAATGCTGATGTCACCCTTAGGTTTGATGCAACAGCTGATGACCTCATCGATGTGATTGAAGGTAGTAGAATATACACTCCTTGCATCTATGTTGTCAACAAAATAGATCAGATCACACTTGAAGAGCTTCAGATTTTGGATAAACTTCCTCACTACTGTCCTGTCAGGTAACATACATACTTTTATTTATTTATTTATTTATTTTATTGAACCATGGTTTTTATTTTGTAGTGCTCATTTGGAATGGAATCTTGATGGTTTGCTTGAGATGATATGGGAGTATCTGAGTTTGACCCGTATTTATACAAAACCCAAAGGAATGAATCCGGATTATGAAGACCCTGTAATTCTTTCTTCTAAAAGAAAAACTGTTGAGGATTTTTGCTTCAGGATTCACAAGGACATGCTTAAGCAGTTTAAGTAGTAAGTCACCTCAGCTAATACTTTTTGTAAGACTATAAATTTTCTCCACTTTTTGTGATTCATTCATTAATTAATTTCCTTTAATTAATAGTGCACTGGTGTGGGGTTCTAGTGCAAAACACAAGCCACAAAGGGTTGGCAAGGTAAGTTTGTTTATCTTATATTCTTATTCTTTACCTAACTACAATACCAAAATGAGTCATGTTACATAATGGATCTTGTTACATGGCAGGAACATGAGCTTGAAGATGAAGATGTTGTGCAGATTATTAAGAAAGTGTGAGCTTAAATTATTAAAAAAAAAAAAAACTAAATTTTGTTTTCGATAACTATTTGTGTACTTTGTATCGTTTGTGCCTTGTGGTGCAATATGAAATAGATAAATGATTTGAGTATTGAGATTTTGTATTATCCGTTCTTATTTATTTTGGTCCATGTTGATTATTTTTATCGTTATTTGATATATAAATTAAGTCGCACTCATATTAACACAAAGTTTGTTAAGCCTTCTGGTGATGATGGTTGAGTCAGAATGTTTTGTCGTCGGGTATTATTAATTATTGTAGCTGTGGTGTTGTCGATTTTTGTTGTTATTATGTTGGTTTTTATAAGAGAATTGTATGGATGTATGGGTTGTCTCTTATCCACTAATAGATATATCGTGATTCAAGTTGATGAAAGTCATAGGGAGGCTATGTATGTCATATTGCAATGTCGATCTATAACTCGTCAAAACTAGAAAGCTAAAACTTGCTGTAGAAGAAACATGCAATATATAAAAAGAATCGAATTATCGACCATTAAAAAATTAAGCTTTAGAGCGTGTTCCTTATTTTTATATTATATTTTGTTTAAAGTTTTTCGTCGTCAATAAATCAAACGAACACACAACAGGTATGTCATGTCGGAGCTAGGACGCAAAATCCTTTTTGTGCGTATGTGTATATTTGAACGTGCATATACATATTCAAAAAGTGTAGACATGCACATTCATACTTTCAAAAAAACGATTTTATGTTTTGTTTTTGAATATTTTGATTTACAACACCTAGATGAGATCACGAACTGAGAGGTCAGAGGTGTAAAGATATATAACTTAAGAAAAAAAAAATAGTAACAAATTGGAAAAAAATGTATATGCAGTTGATTCTGTTTATTCTGTTTTAATTATTGCTTAGCGAAAATATTTATTACAACTAAGCCATATAATAAGGCTTCTTTATTTGTATCCTAAGCTTGATATGAATTCTGTTTTAATAAAATGATTCATATTATAAGAATTTATGTTGTAACTATAAACAACTGATTTTTTTTTTTTTAATTATATTAATGTAAAACATTAAATTAAATAATTATCAGACAGAAAAGAAGTTCCATATTGTATAAATCACCTAAAAAAATGATATCTATGAAATATAGAATTGAGGTTTCCAGTGAAATATATGATATGACGGGCCAATAACTAATAGCATGTAATGTATGGTACCTAATTTCTCTTCATTAAAATACAAAAGCAGTAAAGTCATATGAATACGATATAAGGGTGTGAAAAACTCTGTTGGCAAAATCAAAAAAATTTAACTGAAAAGCTGACTGTTAGCTGAAAAATTAGTTGTTAAATAAAAAGCTAGTTGATAAAAATTAACGTTTGGTGAAACTAGCTGAAAAGCTAGGTAAAATATATAAAATTACATAAAAAGACATGTAAAAATATGTGTTTCTATAATTAATTAAGGGGTGTATTTGGAAAATTTTAAAAAAGCTCCTAAAAAGCTAGTCTAAGTAGTTTTTCAAAAAGCTAGCTAATAAACTACTTTTTATCTTACCAAACATGACAACATAAAAAAACTCAAAAAATAAGCTAACTTATCAGTTAGCTGTGGTGCACCAAATATAACCTAAAGTATATACTTGTCGGTGCTTGGTCATCAACATTTAAAAAAAAATTGTTTTCAGTTAAAGAGTATTTCCGGAACTAGTTGCTTTCGTTCGGTACTAAACATTTTTTTTATAATATACATTTTCCATATGCGATAAGACATAATTTTATATACAAATATTAAATCGAGAAAAATCCTGATTTTATGTTCATTCCAGGGTTCTCTTTAGGACCAAACGGATTCTAAACCTCAACCAAATCATAGAAAAATGGTTTATAAATTTTCGTTTTCGATTTCATTATTTGTATTTTTGTACTACGGACTTATTTAGTTTTAACTCAATAATAGTTTACTGCGAGATGTTATTTGGAGGACTTTGGAAGTTAGAGAGACCCCCAAGAGATATGCTACAACTATACATAAGAGATATGCTACAACTATACATGATATATATTGCCAATCTAAGACACATGCTTGAACTCCAATCGAAGACACGAGTTCTACGTTAAATTAGGTATACTAGGGTTCGACTCTTAGCCCATATATCTTCGGCTTGATCTTAAAAAGAGATATCATATGAGATCAAGGGGGGAGTGCTTTGGTGTATGCATTTTGCCAATGACATTGTGTTGGTGGCTAAGTTAAGGATTGGGTTGAATGCACGTTTAGACGCATGGAGGCTGATGTTGAAGGTATGAATTTATAGCAACTTATTTTCGAAAGTATGAATTTATGTTATCAGGAGGGATATATATACTAACATTTCAAGCATAATTCTGTATACACGTGATTCCTTTGAAGATCTTGAACTCTTAGTTGCTCTTGGAAGATCTAGCACCCAAAGTAGAAATGCATCTAATGGCTCACACCAAAAAGTCTAAAACCCTAAAAAATTGAGAGAGATGAGAACACTTAAGAAAATCGGATTCGCTAAGCTAACAGTTAATATCGAAGATTTCCAGGTGGGATATCGGTTATCAGTACCTTTCAAAATAGCGGTGTCAAATATTGGTCCAAAATATCGGAACCACAAAATTCGGTGATACTTACCGATATTTCTAGGTTGGATATCAGTTAAGTAATTTTACTAACTTCTGTTAGTGTTAAGTCATTGTCTTAAGTCTTATGGTCTTAACTTAACTGAAGCTATTGTTATGCTAAATTTAATTGTTAGTTTGAGTCGTAGACTCATGATTTTAAGTCTTAACAAATCCTATTATTGTGTTAATTGTTAAATACTTAAGTTTTAACTTGCTAGTTTCTACATGTTTGATCATGTTGTGTGTTAAGTACTTAATTCTTAACAGATGATGATGTAGATATTAAAGATGATATTGAAGATCTTGATGACTTGGTTGATTTGGGCTTGGAGGAAGATTTTATGGCTTACGCAAGATTATGTTTCAAACATTGACACTTTTCAGTTTTGAGATTTGATATATATATATATATATATATATATATATATATATATATGTGTGTGTGTGTGTGTGTGTGTGTCTGTGTGTGTATGTGTATTAATTATGCATATAAAAATACCGATATCTATCACCTATATCTCAAATTTCAGCCCTTGACCGATATTTGATTTTGGACCGCTATAACTGCCTAGTCTCTAAGTGTAGGGAAGATTAGGAACGAAATTAATAAAGGCCAAAAGATCTATTTATAGCTGAGGTAACTCGTACATAAAGCTGATATGAATCAATTAAATAAACCGGTTTAATCCTAATTCAAACCCTTTTCTTTGCCAGCTACCAAAAACAATTCTAGAAGCCTTCTAGGCCTCCCAAACCATCCACCCTCTTTGGGTATTCCATAATGTTCCTCTTGCTCAACTTTTAAACAATTAACACTCAGTCTCTGCACCTTTAATTTTTTCCTGATTAATACTAATTAATTCTAACAAGTTTATACTTAATTTATCAAGGTATGATAAATTAATAAACTATTTATATCATTCTCTTAAATTCTTTTCTAGCTATTTTAGCTGTTGAGGACAACCCAAAAGTACTTTGTGATTATTCTCAAAGTTTTATGAATTTAGTTATGACATTGGACACCTATTTCCAACATGTGTTATAATAGAAATTCCTATAGATAAATACCATTAAAATGGAGCATCTTTGATGAAATTTCAACATAGAGAAAAATCATGAAGGGGTAGAGATACTTACAGGGGATCAATCTCTTCTCTTGGAGGAGAGCTTTAAGTATTTGGGGTCTATGATCCATAAGGGTTCTTAAGTTAAATGCCACCCATCCCATTAAGGCAAGTTGGTTAAAGTGCAAGGAGACATCATGAGTTTTGTATGATAAAAAGGTCTTATTGAAACTGTAAAAGAAGTTTTATAGAATAACCATTAGATATGACATGATGTATGTATACAAGTGTTGGTTGAGCAAAAATGAGCATGAAAGGAAGATGAAACTTTTCGTGTTTATTCTAAAAGGCAGGACAATTAAGATGGTATTGAAATGGGGAAATGCCATATTAGCCCATCAGACTTTTCGTGTTTATTTTAAAAGGGTATCCAACTTTTTTTGCACATTAAGGGAATAAACTCAAAGTTGACTGTTTTAAAAAGTCCTTACATCCGTGATAAATGGTGTCCTTGCCAAATCATTAATAAATGGTTACGTGGATGCCAACTAACTCATTACATGGCAACTGATTGTGGCCCGCTGTACAATCATTGGTCCCTAAGGATTTCCATGTCGTCGATAGGACCAATATATAAGCAAAGCGATACCCTAATAAATCAATATGCACCACTTTGTTACCCTAATCAATTTCTCTCGGTTGTTCTTCTTTCACCACCGAACACTCTTTAACTCCGATTTGCAAACAATGTCTCAACAAAGCTTCTCCCACAATTGTGGATTACGCTATTCAGATCTAGATATTCCACCGACTGAGTACGAGCTCCTTGCCATGGAAACCCAAGTGGAGCTGGAGCAAATGAGACAATACTTGCAGGCAGAAATGGAGGCGATGAGGACTGAGCTTCATGGGATAAAGAACATCTTGAAGGCGATGATAGCGATTGGCATTAGTCTTCTTCCTGGTGTCGTTTGTGGAGTTTTCAGTTGTGGTAGGTTTGGTGTTTTCTTTTGGGAGTAGTTTGTGGGTCGATGTTGGCGATTTTAGGGTTATTTGGTTATGGATTTTGGGCTTTTCTGTTGGTTTTCTTCTAGTTGCCATCATCATCGGATAGTATCATGATAAGGTTAAGTATGTAAGTATCGGTGGCATTTTCATGGCTTGAAACTTTTGTTTGGGGGGGGGGGGGGATGGGATAGTAGAAAACCCCGTGAATGATGTAGTTATGTCCACTTTTGTATGAATGTTGTTTGGAATGTAATGGAAAATGTATGCTACTATATTCTAATGTTATTTTTTTGAAGCAATGGCAATGGTAGAATGTTAATGAACTCAATGTACTCAAGTAATAGAAAAAAAACTACAATGTTAATGAACTCAATTAATAGGAAAAAAGGTACAGTCATAGTAGAATGTTATTTTAGATACTACCTAAATAATTGACATCAGTGAAACTAGGTAATTGTCACCCTTCAAAGTACAATGTTATTTATAGTAGATAGATGTGAACATATAAAGCACATTGTGTTAATAGAAAATGTCATTATTTTTTTTTTGTTTTAAACAAACACTTACAAACTTAAGACAAACACATATAACCATAGTCCATAACCATAAAACTTTTAATCCGCGTCCATTGGTTTGGATGAGCTATCTCCTTCGCCATTTTTGCCCTCCACCCGTTTTGCTAACTTTTTCTTGATTATCCTCTCTGACTTTTTCCTTAGCTTGATTGTACGTTGTTGTTGACCCTTATCTTTTTTCAGATCACTTCCACCTTCACCTTCACCTTGAACCCTCATCTTTTTCAAACCAATTCCACCTTCACCTTTAACTTGGCCCCTCCTTTTTTTCTGGGCCGGTTTAAGATCAGTGGATGCATTGTGGGAGTATCATCCGAAAGTTCGTGTTGCCGCAGGCTTCGAGGACAAAGCCTAATCTAAGTGGGGGAGAATTGTAACATCCCAAGTTCGGAAGCAAGAAGTTGAAGGGTGCTAAGTGAAAATAAAGGAAGGGACTCGGCGAGTCGGCGGCTGGACTCGACGAGTCAGTGCTGGTCGAGGAAAAACCCTAATCTTCGGGGTTGCACCCTATTTAAAGGACTTAATGTCCTCCCCTTAGCTCCCTTAGCCCCCTTTGAGATCCAGAAACCCTAGAATCGTGAGTGAGAGCCATTGGAAGCAAATTGGAGCATTGTTAAGTGTTTTGTGAAGAGCTCTTGAAGATCAAGAAGCTTGGATCAAGGAGATTTGTGGAGATTCAGATTACTCTTCATTAGGAGGTCGTTTTGGAGGTAATGAATCGTTATCCTTGGCTTTCCCCTTTCTAGATCCATTTTCATGGAAGTTTTAGGGTATGCAAAGATGCAGAAATCCCTTTTGGTTGCTATGCAAAAGCCTTTCCCCAAGAGTTAAGTTCCTTTCTAGCTTGGTTTTTGGTATTATGGGGCAAGAAGCACGTAAAGGTAGTAACTTTATGTTGCTAATGGACTCTAGAGACCCAGATCTATTGTTTGGAGAAAAAGGAGTAGATCTGTGACTCGAGATTGTGGGAATGCACGTATGGACTCGACGAGTCGGGCTAGAGATCAGACTTTGAGTCGTGTAGTAACTCGGCGAGTCGCATGGGTGACTCTGCGAGTCTTACGATGATGAGCGTGGACTCGACGAGTTGGAAGAACAACTCAACGAGTCTATTGAAGATTGTCGTGGACTCGATGAGTCTGTTCTTGGACTCGGCGAGTCTGGTCGCAGAACCCAACCTCTTTTGGTTAAAGCCTCGGATTAGTGAGTCGGTTGGCGACTCAGTGAGTTGGTCAGGATGGGACTCAAAGATCGTTGGACTCGACGAGTCTTGGGGCGACTCGACGAGTTAAGTCATGTTATGAGAGTTTTTGAGTATGAAAACTCGGCGAGTCAAGGGGTTGACTCGGCGAGTAGAGTCAATCAGGAAGGTTGACTTTGGCCAGGACTTTGACTTTGACCCGTTTGACCTTTAGGGGTGTTATGGTATTTAGAGTATTTATGTCTTGGTCCATTGATGGCATCAGGTGTTGGAGTTTGGAGCAGTGCTTCGGGTCTGTGTTTTCGTGGTTCGATTCGGCAGTTGCAAGGTGAGTTATCCTCACTATATCGACAGGGTCTACGACACCAAGGCCGGCCCTTTATCAGATGGAAATCCGGGTATTGTTTGTTATGTTATTGTTTTGCTAGATCTGCATCCTGGTATTTAGGATGGTGTTATGTTAGTGACCTGGTTAAGGTCGGTACCCCGGTATATAGGGTAATGTTATGCTAGTGACCGGTTAGGTCAGAATCCTAGTTAGGATGTTGATATGCAATGTAATATGTTAGACTGTTTGTCTGGTTAAGGAATTGTTATGTGATTAATTATTTTATGTGCACATGGTTGTTTGACGGGGGTTGGGTTGAGGCGGGTCCTGCTTTGTGCTGTAGGCCAACATACCCAGGGCATACCGGATATTCTGAAGGCCCAGCGAGCGGTTCGGATAGGCTGAAGGCCCCAAGAGGGCGGATCAGACGTATCGAGGCTCGGAGAGTGGAGCAGGCCGATTGAAGGCCCGGTGTGGGCGGACCAGTCATACTGTAGACTTAGAGAGTGGACCAGGTGGATTGAAGGCCCGGTGTGGGCGGACCAATCACACTGTAGACTCGATGTACATGGCTAGACTCGAAGGGTGGACTAGGTGGACTGAAGGCCCGATGCAGGCAGACCAGTCACACAGTAGACCCGATGCAGGCAGACCAGTCACACAGTAGACCCGATGTGCATGGTTGTTCTATTTGTGAGATATTATGAGTATGTTTATGTGTGGTTGGTATTTTGGGGGTAACTCACTAAGCTTTCGGGCTTACAGTTCAGTGTATTGTTTCAAGTACTTCAGGAGATTGTGACAAGGCGAAGACATGATCGTACCTCTCCTCATTTTTATGTTAATGGTTCTAGGGATACTCTGATGTTTAAATTTTTTTGAAAACAAGTTGTAATAACTTAATGACTTTTGAATGAATTAAAATGTTTTAAAATTGGTGCAATTTTTATGGTCGTTACAATGTGTCTTACTCATCACATTGACTTACTCTCCTATTGTTTTGCTTATTTACAAATTCTCATTTTCGCATCAATTGATGGTTATCTGTGTGACACAATCATTTTAGCCCTATGAAAGTGGGTATGTTAACATCTACTTCCCTTGTCTTATTTTAATAGGATTCTATGGGCTTGTTGTTGTTGTTATTGTAGTTTTTGTTGTTGTTGATGATGATGATGGTGGTGATATTGACGTTGATGTTACTATTGCACACTTGTAATACTATCTTATTACTTTTTTCAAAAATTATTTTATTGTAATACACAAATGTTTGCAAGATGCTTACAAATGTCTTTTAAAAAGTTTTCTAAAATATTTAATAATAGAGTAAATTATAGTTTTGGTCCATATGATTTATACCCATCTACAGTTTGAGTCAAAGTTTTCAAATGTTGATATGGTTGGTCATCGTATTGCAAATTCCTTCACGGTTAATCTCTAAAACTAACTCCGTCAATTTCCATCCGCCAAATTCATTTTATATGAAAAAATTCCCCTTGTAAAGAAGGTTTGAGATATTTTATGGTATAAGTTTCAACAAAATATAATTTCTGATAGAAATATAAAATACAAATTAGGCCCTTTCAGTTAATAGGTTTTGTTAATTTGGTTTGAGAGCAATCTCGTTATTTTCCAAGCATTTAACGAAGCTCATTATACGGTAAAAGTCTCGGGAACAACTCGTACAACTTTTGGAAACAATAAGGTTGAGCCACATCAACTTTTAAAAACTCTGACTCGAATTGCAAATTGGTGTAAACCTTAGGGACTAAAACTATAAATTACTTTTACTCGTGATAATATAAGTGCAACATAATTTGACAGAATTGGTCCTACATTGATTCAATAGTTATTTTGTTGTACAATCAAAGATTTAGTAAAGAATTTTATGTCACAAAAAAAATTCTTTATCTTTTAAAGCATCAAATCTCATTTTAGTCCTAGCTCCTTGGCGAGGTCTGTTTTTTCATATATATTCAACCGTTAAAAAAAAAAAAGTTAATTGTACTATTTTCAAAGGTGAAACCTGAAAATCTCTTTCGATTATAGTATCTATCAATATTTTTATATTGACAAAACTGCAAATTTAGTACTTGTGGTTTGCAAAAAACTTTGGATAGGGTCCAAAAAGTTTTTGACTTGCATGGAAGGTTCAAAATCAAAACTTTTCTGTAAATTTGGTCCAAATAAATATGAAAAGACTATTTTGCCCTTATTATTTCTTTTTTACATTTTCTTTGTTTATTTTGATTGTTTTAATATAAAGAAAAAAAAAAAGAAACGGACATGACCAGTTGACTACACAATACCCATCCCACATATCTCTCTCTCTCTCTCTCTCTCTCTCTCTCTCTCTCTCCCTCCCTCTCTCTCTCTCTCTCATCAAAAAGACTTCCATGATCAATTCATTTCCATATACATCACTTTCCTTTCCCGTTAAGATGCTCTACAACTATCGTCTACCCTTCTCGCCGGTAAGTTTCTTACCTCACACTGCATCCATTCCCCCTTCTTCTTCTCAAGCAAATGGGTTTAAGTTTTGGAGCTTGAAGCCTGCCATCTAGACTGAATCCTCGATAAATTCGACAGGTTGAAACGTGTTAACTTGTGACAGCCTACTAATCTCTTTCCCCCAGCCATCGAAATCTTCTAAGGTTCCATTTTAGATTTGATTTTGTGTTTTCTGAAAATTTCTAGGTTAGCTTAGAATTTTGATTTTCAATTTCTACAATTCATGTTTATTATTATGTGGGTGGGTGTAGATTTTCTGGTGAAGAGATTTTCTGACCCATTCATTATCTCAAAGATTTTGAGAGTTTCAATTTCTTCAATTTTTGTTCAATTTCAGCAATTCGTGTTTATTAGTGAGGAATTGGGAGTTTTCTGTGGGATTAAATTGATGAATGCAAAATTGATGGATTGAAGCTTTTAAGGTAAATTTTTGTTGGTTTTTTGATAGCTCGACTCATTTGAAGGAAACGTAAAACCGATGTCCCTAGAACATTTGGAGATTGATTTTGAATATGTAATGGTGGGTGTTTTTGATCCAGTTATAGGTTAGAAGCGGCAGTCCCCAGTGGGTCTTTTTTTATTATTATTTTGTTTGGGTTTTTCGACGAAGAAAAGAGGAGGGAGGAATAATGGGCTGCAATGAAGCTTACACTCAGTATTGAAGTGGATTTGTGTTTTGTTGCAGGTTTTAAAGAAGAAAAAGAAAAAAAAAAAGAAGAAAAGAAGGAGGAGAGAGAGAGAGAGAGAGAGAGAGAGAGAGAGAGAGAGAGAGAGAGAGAGAGAGAGGATATGGTGGGGGTGTATATTTTTTTAATTTCTTTTTATTTTGTAGTTATAAAAACATTATAAGTGGTAAAAATAATGTAAAAAAGAAATTAGAAGGGCAAAACCGTCATTTCAGGTCTTTCAAGGACCAAAACCACGGGAATCTTCTAATTTTGGGACCAAAATCATGTAAAAGTTTTGATTTTAGACCTTTCATGCAAGTCAAAAACTTTTTGGATCCTATCCAAAGTTTTTTACAAATCACAGGTACCAAAATTACAGTTTTGTCTTTTATATTTGGTGATTTTAAGGTAATTAATTCATTGCATTCTTATAAGACATCTAATCAAATAAATTAACTCTTATAATTTAATTACTTTTTCTAAGATTATTCTATCTTTATCGTCTTCACTACAATGATCACCAATCAACAACCATCAGCAAAATAAAAATAGCAAAGGAAACACATATCGTATCTCTTTTCTCTAAAGCTTACAAACTAGAAAGAACGAATTTGTACTTGTATGCCAAAACTTTAATAAATTAACAGTTGCACCTTTTAAAATTCAATCATCCAGAATTAGAATTTGGTTATTTCTATTCAGTAAAAATATATTATATGACGTATAATTTAAAGTTCGTATTTGCGGAAAATGATATAAACGAACAGATTACGTACCCAATTTGTTTATTGTTATTAAAGTACTTGGTCGAAGTTTTAGAAATCATTAAATGCTTTTTCTTTCCCTGCTTTTTAACATGGATCCACCCAATAAGTGTCCTAATTAGCGCGTCAACTTGGTGGCAATATCGTAATTAATAACCCAGACCTGTCCCTTTAACAAACCAGTGTAAGTGCAATATTAGTTTATTATAAAAAGAGGATGACGAAGATAATTCTGTGTTCAATTGTCGTCATTCGTGAAGTCTCTCCTGCAGCACCGGTGTGTACTTCTCTCCCTCTCCAATCCATCTCTTCTCTCTCTCGCACACCTACACACAAAACCACGCACTTCTAAACCTCTATGATTCACAATTCTGCGTGTATTAATTTTTCTGTTTTTGATTATGTAGTTCAATTTGGAATCGACAAACATTGAAGATCGATCCTTCTGTTCTGAGCGTAATCGTAGAGCTGATTGCATGGATAACCTCAAGGAAGAGGTAGATTTTTCT
Source organism: Lactuca sativa (assembly GCF_002870075.4). Taxonomy (NCBI): domain Eukaryota; kingdom Viridiplantae; phylum Streptophyta; class Magnoliopsida; order Asterales; family Asteraceae; genus Lactuca; species Lactuca sativa. Next base: position 18,366,207 of record NC_056623.2, read on the forward strand.
CACTCTCTGTGTTTTCCTATCTTCTTTGCGCCATTTTGTAGGTTTAATTTCAGAATTTCACTATTCGGAACACTTTTGAAATGATTTTCGCTTTTTTCCTTTTCCTTTAGAAATGATTAGTTATGAGAGAATGATGTTATTCGGTTGTGGTAGGGTTGATGCTTATGGTTTATAATTTATTCATCCGTTAAGCTTTTGATTTGAGATAATTAATTTTGCTGTTCCGAAGTTCGAAATTGATATGACGAGTGATGTTCGAGTGTCTATGGTGAGAATTACTCACAGTTTTGTAGGTTCAGGAGTTGGTGATTGTCATGATTGCTTAATTTGCGTTTAGGTTTTACTTTTTCCTTTTTTCAACGAACGAATTGACATTTCGATTGCGTTGGAGGATGAAGAAAGGTCGGTTTTCAAAGTTTGAATGCTCCAGCTGTACATGTTTGAATAAATTAAAGTATATAGAAATATATCTTGCTATATTTATTGCATTACGTCTTTAAGTAACATTCTGTATATATAGTAGCTACCATGTGAAACCTGTAAGGTAGGAAATCAATCCCTCTTATAGTAATTTGGTTGCTTAATTTCACAATTCTTTTAGTAATATATATATGGTGAATGATCTGTTTGTAGAAAGATGCGCCATGGTTATCAGTGCCACAATTTGGGGATTGGGACCAGAAGGGACCATTACCAGACTACTCTTTGGATTTCTCAAAAATCAGAGAGAAGAGGAAACAAAACAAGAGAGAGATATCAAGAACTAGCATTGGTAATGAAGAAGACTTCATCTCCTCCAATAAAGTCAAACAAGATACACCACAGCCAAGTGCTCCCCTTAAGCAGTACAACGAGGACCCCCACTCTCCAAATGTAAGCACCTTCATATCCACAAATATCTAATCAAGATAACTATTTCATATATATTCACATTCTTGTATATTTACTTGGTTTTTTATTGTTGATTTTAGGTGCAGAAAAGACGAAGCGGATTATATTGCTTCAGTTGCTGCATGAAGGCATGATATGTTTCATTTCATGGAGAGGAGAGAGATTTTTAATCTTCAAAATTCTCGGTATATGTTTCTTTGTTTGCCTTGTTTTTGTTGATATACATGTGATTTATGATGATGATGATTGCTGTGTGGGATTTCTTCTTTAAAATTTGCATAATGTATATATGATTAGAATGAATGGTACAATGGATTTGACTTTTGCTAAGATTAGTCTAGACACTTTATGCTTTTATTGTATGCAACAAAACATAACAAAATATGCTAGAATAAATCCAAAAATCGTACATAAAACCGGTTATAAAAACATAGATGAGAAAATCATAATGGAGAAAGATCATTACAAACGTATTCTCGAACAAGTAACAAACTTGAATCCAAAGAGATATAAATAAACTTTACTTCTCTGATATTAACTAATTTATGGTTCAAATACGAATGTACTAGTCTTTGAGTGATAAAAGTAACACCAATGGTGCCATTTAAATATAATTTAAATCCCTTGGAAAAAGTATACGGGAAATGGTGCTTTGGAAAATAATATATTCATTTTGAGTCGCATCTAATGCCATAGTTTGAAAGTGTTGCCAAATATTATTGCATGACACTAGCTCACTTAAGCCACCGTTGACCCTTGCATTTTAATGGGAAGGGAGGTGATATTTTTCTTTATGTTTTTTATTCGTCTGTTTAAAATGAAAAGGTATTTTGATTTTTTTATATTTCATTTTAATTTTAATTGAAGAGAAAGAATCACGATGAAAGTGAATGAATAAAAAACACAAGTGGAAAATACAACTTTAGCTACTATTTTCGCATTGGGCTCTTTGGTTATATTTGAAACATCTTGGGTCGATTTGTTGGTGGAATTGGAAGCCAACAGTGGAAATTATAGATCTTGGATAAGGTAATATTAATCATTAATTATTTCATAAATAAAGAGTTGAATCCAGACCGAAAAAAATTTAAAAATTTCAAACAAAAAAGTCAAACTTGAATAAATCAAATAAAAAAAATCCTAAATAAGAATTGGAATTACTATATGATATGAATAACTAGTTGTGATCGACATCTCTCTTTTGTATAATATAGTTATATGTAAACCTCCAAAGATCAAGGGAAGAGTTGAGATAACTTGTGATTGACAGTTATTGGATTAATAAGTATTAGTCATTGTTAGCATGACTTCCTCTTCTCTTGGTCAATTTGAAAGTATCTTGAACTAGGGGTGAGCATTTGGATTGGACCGGACCGGTTATGGAGAATTTTGTGGACCATGGACCGGACCGGATGAGTCGTGTCCGTGTCCGGGTCCAGGTCCGAGTTTTCCGGTTTTTGGACCTGTTTGGAACGGTACAACTTTAATTGCATAGAGTATAAGTAATCTACATTGATGTATAATATTATAACTTGCAAACTTAATACGTTTCATGTATAATATTATAACTTGCAATTTGCAAAAATTAACTTTCCAAATAAAAGTAACTAAATGTTGAAAAAAATCGAAGGTCAATTCGTCTTAAAACGAATGAGTTATGGGTGTTTAAAAAACGTCACAGATTACAAAATCTTGCTGAAAAGCTGAATTTTTTCAGCTTTGATAGCTCTACTTTGAAGGATTGTAACTCAGTAAATATAATATCAAAATAAACAAAATTATAGTCTAAATTCATCTACAAACTGTAAACTAAATGTTGGAAAAAATCGCAGGTCAATCCGACTTAAAAGAATGAGTTATCAGTGTTTAAAAAACATCACAAAAATCTTAAACATGTCCAACCAGTTCTAAACCCGGTAAAAACCAGACCGGACCGGGAAAAAAACCGGACTGGACCGGATAGAAATCTTAGAACCGAGAACCGGCCCGGAGTTCAAAAAATCGGTCCGGTCCGGTCCGGTCCACCGATCCAAATGTTCGCCCCTACCTTGAACCGACATGATCTTCAGTTTGCAGTTAAAAAACTTGATCTGATAAGTCCTTAGGATGTGAACTTTGATCTCTGTTGGATGAAATAGTGATTTTAGTGGAACTAAGTTGTTCTTCGAATTAATGAAGCTGACTAGTGGCTGAAACTGATTTAGTTACTTACTTAGAAAAAGAAAATGATACCATTCCGCAGTCCAAACATTTTTGATTTCTTATTTGATGAAATAAGAAATTATTACATAAATGAAAGCAATAAACGAAATTATTACATCTGTATGAAGATCTCATTAATCCATATATGATATATCCTCTTCAAGGATTTCTTATTTGATGAACTTGAACTTGTCTTCTTTCAATGGTTTCACTAGTAATTGGACAATGATACCATTCCGCAGTCCAAACATTTTTGAGAGTCTGTGTACACTTACAAGTTGATAACAAGGATATTGTAAATGTCATGCTTGAATACCACATATGGTTTTCACTAATTAGTAACAACCAGCGCATTATAATTTTCTAACCACTGATTTTCTAGGTTTTTTAGACACAATTTCATCTATTATACTTTCATAATCAATATTTTCAGGAAACTTGTTCAATCGAAATCAAAACCAAAGCTTTCAATATCTCTCTTGAGACATTGTAGATCACAAATAATATTTTAAAAGGTTTAGCTTTGAAAAGTTTTTTTTTTGCTAACACATTTCTGATGAGAACATTCTACAATATTCTGAATGCTAGACAAGAAATTATATATTTGTTTATCTTTTTTAATAAATATAGTATCGTGTTAGTTTTATTATGTTCGATTAGTAATTTTTTGTAACAACTCAAGTTCTGTTGTAAAAGTCATCACCAATGTAACATTTTTTTAGTAATTTAGCAATGAAAAAATAGTTACAAATAGTTTGATCAACCATTCATACAAAATATTAAATCTTAAATGATTCTTGAAGTGTCTTCTCAAAACCAGGTTGTTGGTGGTCTTAAAAAACACAATAAATTCATTGCCTCATAATTATACATTGTTTAAGATTATAGTTATATGCTCAAGTTATTCAATTCAGCCGATATACGATACCAAATAACTATACACATATAACTATACATAAGATATTTAATAGTTCGACCCGATAACGATTTTAAAGAATTGAGTTGGATTTACTGTCATAAACAGGGAAAAATATCAATATTTTGATATCTGAATTCTAAATGATATTAATAATATATTAATAATAAGTTTAACAAACAAGATCTTTATTGTTAATAAAACATAAAACATAAGGGAGATTAGTATGAAAATATGTTTTAATTAATGCATTATTATTTTTGTTTTCAAATCTTTTTTAGTAATGTAATTTTAAAGGAAATTTTCAATTCAAGGCCCCTCATAAGAGGACCATGCAACCGCACCACCCACACACCCCAAGGTGTTTTGTTAATGTGGTGTTTGGAACTTTATTGCATTAGATCATTAAGCCCGTTTAGGTGTTTTGTTAATGTGGTGTTTAGATAATTTGTCATTTGAAAACAAATAACATCATAAACATCTGTGTAGAAGATGCCATCTTAATTGGACTTTCAATATGATATGACACAATCTTAACTGGTGATATGTTGATGTGACAATTGGAGGGACACAAAAAAGTAAATAAGAAAGCTAGTTGAAGGAGACATAATTTCTCGGAATGAGTTCTTTTTTTTTTTTTTTTTTTTTAACTTTTTACATTACAGGTGGCATGTAGGTTATGAGATTGAAGATAGAAAATAAAGTTAGCTTCATATGCATACATGAAGTACAAATAAAACAAAATCCCTAGTGAAAGTGACAAGAGTTCAAAGTTCTTCCACGAGATGATTAACGACATAGAGAATAAGTTGATTATCTTTAAATGGACGTTAGCGACCTGATCTGACTTCATGATAATCATAGATGTGATGAGACCAACTTTCACACACAAAATTGAAAAGCTGAAGCAAACTCCATTTCCAATCTAGCGAATTTTAGTTGAATTCAATCGAAAACACGTCGACAAGATATGAAACATTTATGGAGGAAACGATAGGAAATAAGAAAATAATTGAAGGTTAACTCTCAGACAAATGCCTCGTTTCGTCTTCACGATGAATGGAATGGATATATCAGACTCGTCATCAATGAAATCATCACAGAGAAAACACAAAATACAAAATATTATTATTTTAAAGAAGCTTCAGACATCCAAGGAAGGAGTAAAACAGCATTAGCTCTCAAGCCTGGCGAAGGCGAAAGCTCTTAGGCGGCCACTGCGAATGTCTCTGAGAAACAAGCCTTTGGATTATCATCATCAGTTCCATTTCCATATCAATTCAAACATAAATCAAATCAAAATCAAAATCAAAATCGCAAAACGTTTTTACAAACAAATTCAAATCTCGCACACCATTGACATGTTTGTCAGACTAGATGTGAATCGAATGTAAGAGGATATCATTCCATTCCGTAAGGCAATTGGAAATTTGCACAAGGAACATACGATCCACAGATGAAAAGAAAATTGTTAAAAACATTCAAACACGCAACTTAACCATTGAGAAAATGAGATTAATTCAGTGGACATTAGAGTTGAGATTTAGGATTTGGTGGATGTACATAAACATGGTCGTATGTATTATATAGAGGGATTTGGGGATTAGGGTTTCGTGGTGCAATGATAATGTTGACGGCGTCGTTAGTTCCGCTTCTTTCCTCTAAACGATCAAAAAGGATTCTCAGCTAAAAAAAAACCGAGAAATTCTTCCTATTTTTTATGCCTACAAATGTTTCTACCCAATAAAATTATGATAAGTGTCAGCATTCCATATTTTTTTAACTAACTCATTAAGGTTATATTAGGAATATATCAATTACAATTAAATTGAATGGTGATTTGTCATAATTTTAATAGGTAGGAATAATTGTAGGTATAAAAGGTAGGAGGTAATTTAATTTCTCAAAAAAAACGGATATTTGTAAAGGGAAATCCTATTATAGTCTTATTGTTTTATTTTAATTTAGGGCAAACTAAAAAAAAAAAAACAATCATTGATCTATTATATTTTGTTTATATGATATGTTAAATTGTCTTTCAAATTTATCCAAAACATGTGTTTTTTAATAAGTTATCGGGTTGTTTTGTGATATGATATTTATCTTTTTCATTTGTAAGGTGACATTGAAAAAAAAATAAACAATGTCATTTGTTTTTGTTTGAATAAATGGTGGTTGAGTAAATTATATATTTCTTATGTTTTACCTTAGACAAGAGATAACGTTACCTATTTTTGTTTAAATGTGAAAACAAAAAAGATAAATATCATGTTACAAAACAACCGGTAACGTTTATAAAAAAACGGATATTTGGGTTAATGTGACAGGTAATAGAAAATGTGAGACTTTTTCTATCTATAAACAAAATGTAAGAGTTTTTTTAGTGTTTGTCCATAAATGATTGTGTATTTTTATATTTTGTCCTTTAATTGACTAAATTTATTTATGAAACCATGAATTATCACTACAATTGATTATTTGGCATTTTTTTCCCGATTTGTCGGTTTCATTGCTGACGTAGATGTCTAATCATTAAATGATCTAAGAAAATCTCCACTAATTATTATTTTACGCTAATTTACGAATAAGTTCCAAACTAAAATTTATTTATAATATTGCCCTTTTTTCCTTGTAAGACACAATTTACCGGCTTCAATCCTGGACGCTTAGCCTTAAATATGAAATGTATCCAACGAAAACTACAATAATTACATCAAATAACAACTTCATCATTTTCGAGGCTTATAAGAAATTTCAACTTGTCTATATAATTTTATGTAATCTATCATGTTCACCTCATCAACTCATTTTCCACAATTTTTCATCATTTTCGAGGCTTATAAGAAATTTCAACTTGTCTATCTAATTTTATGTAATCCATCATATTCATCTCATCGACTCATTTTCCATCTTTTTCCATCAATTTTGAGGCTTATAAGAAATTTCAACTTGTCAATCTTATTTTTAAGTAATCCATTATATTCATCTCATCGACTTATTTTCCGCATTTTTTCATGCTAACAAACATTTTACCAGTTTCATTGCTAACAATAGTCTGTCATAAACGTCTAATCATTAAACGAGTTGATGAGATGGATATTAAGTTTTACAATAAAAGTATCGTTATGTAAACCATCATATTCATCTCAACATCTCATTTAAAGGTTAGGCGTCCTTATCAGCAATATAACCGGTAAAATGTTTGTTACATTGAGAAAATGGTCAAATTATAAACAAATTATAGTTTCAGACTTACTCATAAATTATGGTAAAATAACGAGACTTAAATATAGATTTATGCAACTCATTTAATGACTAAGCGTCCACGCTAGCAATGAAACAGGTAAACCGGGAGAAAATGGTCAAATCGTCTGCTAGTTCATGTTTTTTACAAATAAATTTTAATTTGAGATTTATTCATAAATTATGATAAAATAACAGATTTTAAAAGAGATTTTTCTATTCCTAAAAGTTAAAGTTAATAAGTTTTTATATATAAAATATAACAACCCAAAAACCAGGATAAAAAATTTCATTTTAAAAACAAGAGTTATAATCATCACATTGTTCCAAAACCATTACATAACAAAAATATCAAATCATCAAAGTATAATATCAAAAAATGTGGAAAATAGTGAGGAGAGAATGTATGCCATCACGTCGGGCCCTTCCCCTTAGTACTGAAAGTACATGAAATCACAAATATAAACTGTAAGTAAAAACTTAGTGAGTTTCCCCCAAGTACCACATACCAAACATAATAAGAGGGTGTTATGGGTCAAACCATAGTCTTACAAGTAATTTCCAACCGATGTCCAAATCTCGATATTCCATACAGTTGCCAGGGTTAGATCCTTGTCTTTCATATAGATGTCAGGGGCCACATCCTGGTCTTTCATACAGTTGTCAGGGGACAAATCTTGGTCTTTCATGTACATATCAAAAATATAGCTAGTATCCTATATTGCAAATAATAGGTCGGTCGTGGTGCCTTTGATCCATTGATACAATGAGAAAACTCACCTCAGTCCGCTGATAAATAATTGAATGCTCAGGTACCAAACCAGAAGATCCCACACTGAACACAAACAAATCACCCTCGTCAGAAATAGGTTATAAACCATAACCGTGGGCTGAAATCCCAAATCCAAATCCCTAAGATAAAAACCCATTTTTTCCTTCCCATAATGGGCCTAACCAAACTTGGCCCACTAACACAATAATGAACCCCAAGGCCTAAAAAGACCCAACTCATGCAACAAACAATCTAATGCCCAAAACTTAACCAAGGCCTAAAAGTCAACAGTCCAAACTCCAACATCTGGTCCTTACGTTGTGACTAGCTCATGGTTACGTCGTAAGCACCAAATCGACCAAGTCCCGACTCGGTGGGTCAACTCAGCCCATCAATATGATTCCAATCCTTGTCACGTCATGACCACACCCTGAGTCACGTCGTGACCTAATCCGGACAAAATAGCCGGGATGGCAAGTATTCTCATGACGCGACAGGCTTAATCCCCACGTCGTGAGATCTGTACTGACCAGCTTTGAGCATTAAGCTCTTATTCCTTACAACCACATCTTGAGACTTTCTAGAGGGTATTCTCTTACCCAAATGATGATAAAAATCATAACTTTCCACTCATGCATGTCCAACGCATGACTCAAACTCTTACTAGGTCAAGAATGGGAAAATGAGATCTAGACTCATGCTTAGAGTCTCAAACTATACGAAAACTTAGATCCAAAGACTATATTATATAGAATAACTCAATGACCCATAAAGTTATCAACTTTATGGATCCCAAGCATGCAATCCAACACAAACATGCAAAAAGAGCTTAGAAATTAGATCTAGCATGCAAGAGGTATAAAGGTCCAAGTGTAACGACCCAATTTTTCAAGTCCAGTATTTTCATTATTAATTAAACACTTTGCAAAACATTTGAAAATAAACAACATTCGATCATATCATTTCTTAAAACATTGTAGCACCTGGTTTCCGGTATGTGAATTTTATTTGAGCATTGCCCTAATTTAGCCTTAGACTCGGCGAGTCATAGGGTCCGACTCGTCGAGTAGGGACGAGACTCAGGACGCGTTTTAAGTAGGCGACTCGACGAGTCCATATCCTGGACTCGGCGAGTCACCGCTGCGGGATGAAACCCTAAGTTTCAAGGGTTTGCACCCTATTTAAACTCTCATTCCGCCCCAACTCGTCCCCATTCACCCCCAGAACTCCCCCTACATCGTTTTCCCCTTGTTTCCTTGAGAGTTTGAGGTATTCTTGGTGTGTTCTTGAAGGTTTCTAAGAGTAAGAGGAGTAGATCAAGAAGAGGAGAAGGAGATCAGCCATCCTTGTGTCATTTCAACTTTTCCTTTGAGGTATAACCCGTTTTCCCCTTGATTCTATGCTTAAAACTTCATTTGGGTCCTTCTTGGTCAATTCCCCAAGTTTGCATGATCATTATATGTTGTAATAAGGCGTTTGGCCTTTGGATCTATGTAAGATTGAGCTCCAGGAGCTCAGATCTGTTAGCTTTTTGGCCTCATGAGGCTTGTTAGCCCTAGATCTACCATTTTGAGACATTTTGAGCCTTATAATCCATATTGGTGAATATCCACACGTAAAGTTGGAAACTTTACGTGTGATTCGTGTCCTAGAAGTCCAGATCTATGAATGGCATGGTCTGGAACCGAGCAAATCGGTATATTTAAGGAGTGCATGGCGACGACTCGGCGAGTCGCATAGGTGACTCGGCGAGTCTGGTCGCGAGTCACCGAATTGGTCCCTTCTTCGTATGTCGAGTTGAGCCTTGAGTCATAGGGGGTGACTCGGTGAGTTGGGAGCTGGACTCACCCATGTTAGGACTCGGCGAGTCAATGCCCTGACTCGGCGAGTCCAAGGCAATCTTCATAGCTCAAGAATAGACTCGGCGAGTTGTTCATACGACTCGGCGAGTCTTAGCATAAAGTGTTCATCGGATGAAGATGAACTCGACGAGTTGTTCATACAACTCGGCGAGTAGGATGAAGGTGTTGAATGGCAGTTAGGAGGTGAACTCGTCGAGTCATAGCCCGACTCGACGAGTAGAACCAGGGACCCAGGACATTGGTTTACTAGGGACTCGGCGAGTGGAGATCCACTCGGCGAGTCGGGTCAACTGAAAGTTGACTCCAGCTTTGGCTTAGAGTTAATCCAGGGGTAAAATGGTCATTTTACCTAAAGGACAGTTAGCAGTGTTTGATTGAGTATGTCGTGGAAATTGCAGCCGGAGGACTCCCGGAGCAGCAGCAGTCAGTTGATTCCCGATCAGTTCAGCAGCTACTTCGAGGTGAGTTACCTTCCAGTAGTGGTGGGTCTAAGGCCACAATGCCGGCCCACCAGTAGGAGACGTATGATAGATGATTGTCTTTGTGATATCATCTAGGTTTGCTACTACCTGATATGTTATATGCTAGCATGATATGTTGTAAGTGATAGTAGTCGAGTTCGGTTGTTAGGACCGAAGGGTAGTCAGACACCCCAGATACGTCTGACAATATGTGATGATATGTTTGCATGATGGCGTGTTATGTTATATGTGATCGTAGTAGTAGGGGTGAAATAGTCCCCGAGGATCGGTTGTTAGGACCGATGGGTAGTCAGCACCCCAGAATGGCTTGACACGGGTAAGACGGCACCCCAGAATGGCCGTATGGGTAGGTCAGCGCCCCAGAATGGCTTGACACGGGTAAGACGACACCCCAGAATGGCCGTACCGGGTAGTCAGGCACCCCAGAATAGCCTGGCAGTATGTATGTTATGTGATTTGTATGGTATGCGGTACGTTGGGGGAACTCACTAAGCTTTGTGCTTACGTTTTCAGTTTTGTTTTCAGGTACCTCTGCATCGAAGGGGAAGGAGCCGACGCGGTAGCGGCACGTCATACACATACTCTTCGGTTTCCGCATTTATGAGATTCACTGGGATTGTACTCTGATATTTTGATGGGATATACGGTTTGGCTTTTGAGAACAGGGTTGCAATGTGTTATGGTGTGAACAAACAATGTTTTATTTATTAATGCTTTTCTAAAGTAATATCAAAAAAAAAAAAAAAAAAAAAATTTTGGGTCGTTACAAACATATTACGTGTCTGGAAACCAAAACATGGGAGCAACCATAGTGTTAGAGTACAAATCCCAGAACAATTTCTTAGTGCGGAAAACAAGAGGGGTGTATGATGTGCCGCTACCGTGCCAGCTCCTTCCCCTTTGCTGAAAAGGTACCTGAAACCAAAACTATAAACTGTAAGCACGAAACTTAGTGAGTTCCCCCACAATACCTCATACCATACAATCATACAATGAACAACTAGGAGATACGGGCCTCGCCCACACTCATGGAGATATGGGCCTCGCCCACACTCTGCTATCTGGGAGATACGGGCCTCGCCCACACTCCACTATCTGAGAGATACGGGCCTCGCCCACACTCAGCTACTAAACCATAACATACAAGTTTCACACAGACAACGAGTATAATCAATTATATCATACTGGCATATAACATAATCAACTCAACTATGAGATACGGGCTCTGCCCACACTCCGATACTATCGTCTATACGGGCCGGCCTCGGTCCCTTAGACCCGTTCCTACTGGAAGGAAACTCACCTCGAAAAGTAGCTACCGAAAGTCTGACTGCTAGACGTCTGACTGTTGCACCAGTAATCATCCGACTATAAATCCATAAACATAGATTAACCCCTCATAAATACCCTTAGGTCAATCGACTGACCCACCCCTGGTCCAAGGTCAACTCCTTGGTCAAAGTCAAACTTCCAGTTGACCGGACTCGCCGAGTCCTTCTCCTACTAACTCGGTCTTACTCGCCAAGTCCTTTTTCCCACTCACTGGGTCCACCTTGACTCACTACTTGGGACTATAGAACCGACTCACGATACGACTTGCCGAGTCCAAGAACAACTCGTCGAGTCCCCACGAGCAGACCTCCTACTCGCCTCCAAATCCTCACCAGATCATCCCTTATGAGGATTTGGGTTTCTGGGACTATTGCTACACGTTAAATTGCTAATTTCGCGTGCAGATACGAAGGGTTAGACCTTCAACACTTAAACCCATATTACTCAGTAACAATTCATATGACTCGCCGAGTTTGAAGAACAACTCGTCGAGTTCTGTGACAACCCAAATATTCCATTCTGTACAACCATCCACATCAATGGAAGTCAAAACTGATTCTGCTAACTTTCAAGCTTTTTGGAATAAGTTTGAGTGTTTTAAAGATAGTACTTCAAAAGATATCAGGAGAGAGGATACCCTAGGGTTTATTGTGTAGCAATAAATGCCCAAAACTTCAAACTTTTAGAGTTTACGGTCCAAATGGTATTAGGACCGTAAACCCTAAAGACTATATAAGTGAGACTTAGTTATTTTATTCACTTTTTCACATTTCCAAGACTATAGCCATTTCTCTCTCAAGTATCATCCCATTTTCCTTCAAGATCTTCAACTTGTAAGTGTTTCTAGCCCTAATATGTTTAGATCAAGTGTTAAACATCAAGAAATCATCCAAATACCCTAATGAAAGGGTGTTCACGACCCAAGATCTTCTTGGACCGTGAACACTAAAAATGAGGCCAAAGTGTGCCTTATGTCCCTTTAGACCTTGGAACCAAAAATAAAAACAATCCTTGACATGTTTAGACCTTATGAGCATCAAGAAAACACCCAAAATCACAAAGGGCGAGGTGTTTACGGCCCAAGAATCTTCTTGGACCGTAAACACTAAAAAGGGTGCAAAAGTGTCCCTATAGTGTCCCTATTGTCTTGCCAAACCTTGGAAACAAACCTAGAACCTTCCTTTGATGTGTTTAGCACATGAAAACCACAAAAATGTCCCATGTATATGTGTTTATGGTTTGGGGAGCTCCCAAAACCGTAAACACCTCCTTAGGCATGTTTTGATGCCCCAAACTCTTTCCTTAAGCTTAGAAACTAGCCTAGGTCTTAACCTTGAAGGGTTTAAGACTTGAAAACACCATTTGACCATAAACCATTTGGGTTTACTACCGTAAATCCAAAGACAAATGGTCCAAAAACCGTAAACCCCATAAAGGGGTGTTATGATGCCCTAATCACTTCCTAAGGCTAAGACTTGAAGTTAGGATGCTTCAAAAGGACTTCTAGGACTTCAAAGCACCAAATGGTCAAAGTACCATGAGTTTACGACCGTAAACTCATGGGTTTACAACCGTAAACTCAAGTGGAGTTGGTTACAAAACCGTAAACACCAATTAGTGTCATTTCACTTCCCTTTGTTGAATCACATGTGATTCCAACACTTAACCAAGGTGTTTCCTAGTCCCGAAAGGTGTTATCTTTCATATAGTTGTTTATAATCACTATATTCATGTCAATATGTGTCCTTATATATCATTTAGGACTTATTGTGTCTCGGGACCTCATTCGTGGAACTTCTCATCCTTACATGCCTACCCGTTTGAATCACCCACATCAGGTGAGTTCATACCCTGTAATGAATCATTTAACTATTTTAACTGTTTTAAGGGGGGAATACAGGTTGAACACAATGATAATTGTGTAAATGGTTGTTGTTGAACATCCTTCAAAATGTTATTTATGTTATTTATAAGTTATCAACACGTTTCAAAACTCGTTTAAAGTTATGTTACTTTATAGCTATACAAAACTCCATTATTAAAGTAAAAGCATAACTTAGTATACAAACGAGTCATTTCAGTAACAATCCAAGTAGAGCATTAGTAAACTATTATAGGTATAGTTTAGGAGAATGTTATTCATTACTTCTAGTACAATGAAGCACACAAAGAATCAATACCACAACAGAATAAACAGTGAAGAGAATCACACAATACCAGAACAGAACAAACAGTGAAGAGAATCAAACAATACCAGAACAGAACATAACAAACAAGTTAGGTTGCTATAGCATGAGAACACACAAACAGGATCTAATTATACTAATGAATCACTAACGCATTAGTGATAGTTATATTGGGTATACATAATTATATAACTTTAATGTGAATTACACGGCTTGTAAGAAATTGCTGGGGTCGCGTTTGGTTCCCTCAATCTCTTTACATTGAGAGCGTTTAGTAGGGGTTCTAGCTTTCACATTTTGACCGTAATAAAACAAATATGTTTTTAGGTTATTAGTACATCCGCAGGTCATTATAAACGACATCTGTGTACTTACTTCTCCCATTACTTTCATAAAGTGTCGGTACCACTTGAAAGTTGATCTATTTTCTAGTCAAGATATTTATAAACTAGGGAGAATATACTTGTACATTTGACAAAGGAACAGTCGGGTTTAACACAGAACAGAAGATGCCTTGGTAGAAGGCTACGATTAAAGGTTAGGATCATAATGCTAGCTTTATGATTCCTTAATGTATACGCTATAGGATACATATATGCTAGTAGATTCCGACAGCTAATAGGATGTGTGCTCTTCGCTGCAATTCCTGTTCCCGTTGGATGTGGGCTTGGATTGAGGTCACCCAATCTATTATCTACCCGAATCTATATATATTTATGCTTGAGTATACATGAAGTCATCATAAGGGTACCAAGTATGGATTAGGTTATAGGACACAGAGTCGAAGCACAATTTTTCTAGTACAAAACATACTTATCAAAGTCAATACATTTGGTATACAAAACTAGAGATTTCCCAGAAAAGGGCTTAATCCATTTTATTAAGCCAGTACGGTTTTAGGGACTTTAGGTGAGTAACTCTATAACACCTTAGTTTATACACCATGTTTATATATAAAACTAATATCCAATAGATAGTTAAATGTGTGTTTTCTGCCCGACGTCTTGTTCCCGTTGGATTGTGGGCTTTGGGCAGATTCACCCAGTTAACTTTCTACCCGATATCAGATTATATATAGCAGTATAAACAAAGCTATTATAAAAGTAATCACCGTAGTCATTAGTTTACTATAAGAAATATAGGTTTTCTTAAAAGAACTCATCATTAGATATAAAGGAACCATTACAAATAACTCCATCAGTAACAAGTGAATACACCAGGGTTATATATGACAACGATCTAACAACCAATGAAATGTGTGCTATCCGCCTTACTTTCTGTTTCCCGTTGGGTTGGGAGTTTAGGGCAGATGCGCACAATCGATTGCTTATTTACTCTGAGTATATATAACTTGTACCCACTTAGTACGCATAGAAAGGCTTGTAGTGTCATTTTACTTAACTTTCATTTAAGTAGGAAATATAGGATTTTCTAGAGGAACAAGCGAACATTTCAAAACAGAACTTACAGCTTACATCACTTGTGCATATACATTTTCGAACACATTTTACAGCTTACTCACATCACCAAAATCTTATGAACGCACCAACTTAATTGTTGATCAACTCTTTTAAATAACTTGTATTCTCAGGAGACTATTAGACAGGTGCTCGTGCTGGGACTTCAGAAGATGGAGCATTATAGCTTCAAGTCTTGTTTTGTTATTTGTTTATGACTTCTATGTTTTGTGAACACACACATTGTAAACACTTTCTTTCTAAATGAAATGGTTGTTCATTACTTGCTTACCATATACATATCTTGTGATACTAAACATGACGTCCTCCACCCCCGAACGTTTCCGCCGTTCCGGTTTTGGGGTGTGACAAGTTCCAGGCAATCTTCATAGGACTCGTCGAGTTGTTCATCCAACTCGCGGAGTCTAAGACCATCTTCATAGAACTCGCCAAGTTCCACTTTGGGTCTCGTCGAGTCCCTTCGACCCACTTCCCGTACAGACCAAATCTGAGACATGCAACGCTTCTAAACCATAGATCTATGCTCCTAGGGCATCCTTATTACGTAAAGTTGCAAACTTTACGTGCATGCATGGCCCCATAAGCTCAAAAAGGCAAATCCAAGCTCTTTAAGAGGTCATACACCCAATAGGGACCTCACTAACCCCAACCACAGAGACTTTACACTTCCAAGGTGTCCATAAGGTCCAAATCTGAAGTCCTTTCAGAACATAGAGCATAACACATGGAGCTTGAGGTTTTAGGGCTTGAAAACCACTAATTTGGGACAAAAAGGGGATCTAACTAACTAATGATCCAGGTAAAAGCTTTTCTACCTGAATGGAAGCTTCTCACAGTGTAGATTTCGGATCTACCTCCCCTTCTTGCACACTTCAACCTCTTCCTTCTTCTTCTAAGCTCCAAACCTTCTTCACAAAGCCAAAAATCTCTCACAAGAACAATATGGGGGCTAGGGTTTCGCTCTACAGCTCTCTGGAAGTGTTAGGGACAAAGGAGGCCAAGTTAGAGCGTTTAAATAGGGTGCAAACACCCGGATTAGGGTTTTTGCCCAAACAGGGTCTACTCGCCGAGTCTAAAGCTTAGACCTCGTGCCTCATCCCGTTTCTACTCGGCGAGTTGGTACTTCAACTCGCCAAGTCCATGGCAAAATCCATAATTAAGAAATATTAATTACAAGGATTACGTACCAAGAACCAAGTGCTACACCAAGCTTTAAGACTTACAAGTTACAATGGTCCAAAAGCTCCAAGAGACTGCAAGGTAGAAGCCAAAACGTCAAGAGGTTGCTCAACCAAGGTCTTTTTCCACTTAAAAGAGTCAAAAACCACCAAAGAATGCTTCAAGGATCTCAAAAATGACTAAGGACTTCAAGAGGGTCGAGATTAGGGTTTTCAGGAGGCTAAAGAGTGTAGGAGGCTAAGGTTGGGCAACCCTAGCTCTCTCTTTCCATTAAATACCTGAAATATTAGGGTTTAGTCATCAAGCCAATCTAACGTTCTGAGCATTCAAAGTCTCATGTCGTGAGAATCAAAATCACAGGTCAACTAGTCAATGGGCATTCACGACGTGACCATCATGTTTAACGTCGTGACCTTCAACCGAAGCTAAAATTCAAGAAATTAAATACCTCAATGATCAGGGTGTTACATAAAAGCCTTAATAATTTTAGGTTATTGTTTTTTCAACTTTTTTTTTTCAAATGCATTTTTTTTACTTTTCCTTGTTTTGTACTAGCAAGTTTAGCAAATTAATGATTAATCTTCTATAACTGAATTAAAAAAAAAAAACACTAACATTTTTTTCTTAAAAAATCATTATATTTATCATTTTTCTTTTTCGTTTGAACCAATTTTTTTGTTGCCTCGTAATGCTTATGTTCTTGCCTTGTAATTCGCTTTTCAACATTAAAACTTGAAAGAAACATTAATAGGCATCAATAACTATTTAAAGATATGTTTAGAGATTTCTTCTATTGAAGAACAATGTAAATGCTTGGTGACACCGAGATCTCATCTTCAATTGTTTTAAATATCAAAGCAGCTACAGACAAAGTCATCAAACATGAGAAATCATGCATGAAAAATCAACACGTGTTCATACCATTTGCATTTGATACGTTTGGTTTCCTCGCACCGGATGCAGTAGATCATCTTAAAAGAGTACAACGAATCATGTATAGTAATGTTATATCCCCTAGATTTTCGGATGTAGTCTTTAAACGAATTAGTTTTACAAAAAGGCTTAGCGACACAGCTTGTTGCCCGTTTGTCATCTCACTCATTGTACGATAACAATTAAAATATATAAATATATGATTAATCTATTATACCAAAAATATATATATCAAACAAAATGACAATTTGTGAAATTCAATCTATTTTTGCAATCTACTTTTCACATTTTATGTAATTTGATTTTATCATAATATCAATAGTTTATTTTGAATCTTAAATTTTTTCCATCAAAAATAATAGAGTCAACCAAATTTTAAGCACTATTTAGATATTTATTTCAAATTAGCAAATGTTAAATCTTCGGTTAGCAAGCATAGAATCTTTAGAATCTAAATTAGCAATGTATAAGCTTTAGTTGATATAACAAATGTGTAGCTATTTGTGATTCCATCTAAGTTAATATATATACACCCTTAGTCTTTACATAGCAAACGTGAAATCATTTGTGATAAAATTTCATTCAAGCTAGAAGACGTAGAACCTTTCGTTTTTCAAATTAGCAAACACATATACAATTGAACCTCCAACTTCATCCATCAAGAACAACATAAGCAACATCATTAGCAACAACAACAAGAAAATTATGAGCTAAATCGGAAAAGTTTGTCAAATAAATACACAGGTTTTTCAAAAAAAAAAAAAAAATACCGAAAAACCTGCTAGAATGATCATAATGGAAAAAATTGAAAGAACATAAGGGTCTTTTTACTATTTTTAATAAAAAAATTGGTTTAAAGCGAAAAAAAAATACGAAAATGAAGAGTATTTTATAATATTAACCCAAAAATTAACATATCATTATTAAGCATTTAGGTTAATAATGTGAGTTTTTGAGAGCTACTAAAATGACGATCAAGTATGAAACAAAACCATGTTAGATATTGGATGACATAATTTATGTGTTTTTTTATTTGTACAAAACATTTGCAAAAAGCTATATCACGTTGATTATCTTAAACATGTTTACTATAAACGTTTTCTCAACTAAATGAGATATTTTATGTCCTTGCATCAGAATCTACACATCTTTAATTTTTTATTATTAGATTTTAGTCTTTACATCGTATTTCATGGTCCAAAATACCATATTTTAACAATTTTTTTTGTTAAAAGAATAGATGTATGTTTGATATGCTTTCTATCTTATACTTTCATGGGTTGCCCAAAAAATGACCGTGAAGTGTTTGTTGGATTAGTGTTTAAGGCTGTAACTATATTTGGTAAGTACTTGATCCGGTTGTGCATAGTCCTTTTGGGTTGCCTTCATCATAGCAACTTGACAGGATGATTTGTTAAGAGAGAAGAGATATTATTGTTAATATATTATGAGAGTAATATATTAAAGGAATAATAATGTTATTTGATTGATATAAGTCATAAATTAATTGAGAATTAATTTGGTGACTTAAAGAGATTAATTGAATAAAGGTGCATAAACTGTCAAACGTGTGATAGTTGTGTTTCGGGCTATGTATCCTTATGGATATAAGGGTGGACGGATTTTAGGGTTGGGAGACCTTAAAATCATCTAAGCCTAATATCCAAGAGGATCTTTAGATTGCTTAGGGCCTAAGTTATTCAATTAGGGTTAAGGGTGAAACCCTAGTAGCTCATAGTATAAATAGATCCTTTGGGTGAGGGAAATCGGCATTCATGCAAGACAAGAAACCCTAGAGCCGATTTCTTACCCTCATCTCTCTCTCTCTCTCTCTCTCATCCTCTTGCTAGTTGGTGTTTGTAAGCCATTAGAGGAGTGACAATTGTGACTCTAAGCTCCAAGAACAAGAAGTTTCAAGCAAGCAACTTAAGGTATTATTCTAGATCTATTTTATATATGATATGATTCAATTGTTTACACTAGATCTAGAATCGTAAGCCATGGATACATTGCATGTTCAATTAGAGAAACCTAGATCCAAGCATTAGGGTTTGCATGTGCACATAGGAAAGTTCTTATGACTCAAACCCAACAGTTTCCGTATTTATGAGATATTAGATTTTACTCACTCATTGGGTTTTGACTTCGAACATATTTTTATTATTTTCAAATTTATAGTAGTAAGAAATTCGGATTATTAGGTGTCATATACAATGTGTTCAAAAGGCAAATGCATGTAAGATAAATGGAGTCTCGAATGTACTCCGTCCGAAATATCACGCATCCTTTGAACTCTTTATGTCAAACCCTATTTGTTTAACTGATGTTCCGAAACAAAATGGGATAGTTTGGATTGCAATAATTTGAAGATGATGATCATTTTGAAACTCTGAAAGTCATAATATTAACTTAAATCCTCTATAATCATTTAGTAATTTTAGGGTAAACCGCACCATTTGAAGAACACATCAAACTTGCCCACCCACGACCCCTCATGAAGGTGATAGAAGATGGCTTCCATACCATTTGAACAACATACATCGTTCTTTTTTTCATCACTACAGTTTAATTAAATTTATATCATGCCAGTGGAAGAAAATTTTCAAAAATATGAATTTAATTTGTTTTTTTTTATCATAAATTGAAGATCAAACAAGTTGAATAAAAAACACATTTATAAATTTCATAATCTATTCGATTTCTGTTTGTTTTTTGAGCAACGGATATTTTATTAAAACCAAAAGCTAGAAACGAGGTAGACCGAGATTCCGAGAAAAAACAAAGCATAACATTACAAGACAACATTAATCGGCTTTTGAAGCCAAGTCATCCTACTAATGGGAGACCTATGCCTATGGTTATACACCAAATAAAAGACTGAGTAACAGTACTATCAAATAAATACTCATTTTTTGATTTTTCCTTCCCAAATAGGCAAATAGTAACTGAATTCAGAATCTTCAAATATGCTACCACATGACATAAAACAAATATGCCACCACATGACATAAAACACAGCCTCTAGGAAAGCCATAACACCCTTCTGTAGCCGAAG
Organism: Lactuca sativa; assembly: GCF_002870075.4. NCBI lineage: Eukaryota > Viridiplantae > Streptophyta > Magnoliopsida > Asterales > Asteraceae > Lactuca > Lactuca sativa. The sequence continues at coordinate 18,386,738 of NC_056623.2, forward strand.
TCCACCAAACCAAGTAAGCCAATCCTCATACAAAGATCAGAGGCAACATCACAAGAGAAAAAAAAAAAAGGTGATTGATTGTCTCTGTCACTCATACAACAGACAATCAAAAGAAGAAATATCCAACCTCCGAAGAGCAGGGAAGCCTATTTAAAGCCAATGTCGAAACAAAAACATTAATTTTAATAAACACCAAACAAACCCATCTAGTAGCAATAGAACTCGAATCAAGCAAAAGTCCATCTGTATAGTTTCTAGCTGAGGCCACAGAGAACACCCCACCCGAAGACTCTAAATTGCAAATCCAACGATCTGGAATGGAAGTCAAAGAAACCGAAGAAAGCAACAAATAAAAGGTTCAATGAATGGATCATTTATTTATGGGACCCGAGTCTTAGAAGGCGATGCATGGATGGCGTTAGCTAGATTAGAGGACGGAGTCTTAGAAGCTTTTGGTCTTGGAAATTGGAATCGAGTATGCAAAGTAGGGTCCCGGTCCCTTGTTTGTATTTTATTATCTATACTCTAGTTAGGCATATGTATTTCTTGTGTTTAAATTTAAACAGAGTTCAATAAATGGATCATTTATTTATGGGACCGGAATACTATTCTTATTGTCGATATTCATACTTGGACAAATTTGTGGTTCCTAATTAAGTTCTTGTTTAGTTATTTATTGCATAAGTTTGCTTCAAGTTGGTGATTGACTCCTTCTCGAAGATAGCATTCTTTTGTTTCAAGTCCCATTTCTCCTGCTTAAGCCTGAAATTAATGGACAGGCTTCTCCATAGGTCCATCCCACAACAAAAGTTTAAAGTTGCATACAATTAAAGTTCGATAGCACCATGTGGTATACATAATACTCCAGCAAGTCAGAATAACTTAATGATGGAACTTAGAGAGAGATTTATATTAGAATTTATTTTATTCATCTCATTTAGTTAAATATATATCTTCGCCTTATAGTATTCATATGACAGTGAATAGCTCTTTTAGAAGATCGAAACTGACCACTTTCTGTGTTGTTTTTTGTTTTGCTTTTGACCTGCCTTGCTCTTTATAAACAGTGGTTTTTATAAAATTCCACGGTTCCAAAAAATAAAGAAACTGAACACTTAAGATAACATGATAAGAACCTGAAAACATGTCGACTTATTTAAAAGTCTTAAAGAGGTGTCGTTGCAAGTATCCACAATAAAATTGGGTGTTGGTTTCAATAAATTTCCAATAATCCTATCAATCTAACTACAGAACTAAGCCTCTTTATAGAGACAGGCAATGAATAACAACAATACATTTGTGTCAATATATTCTATGCAACACCCCCTGACCTCCCCCCCTCCCATGTACATCGTATCTCCAAACAAAAAAAAAAAAAAAAAAAAAAAAAAACAAAAACATAAATGATCCTCAATAATGTGAAAGGACCAAAAAATTAGTAAGGATGATACCAAATATTAATTAATCGGGTTTATCCTAGTAACCTTTAGTTTCTGCTAGTCTTAAACCTCTTCAACCCTTTATCGCTCTTTTCTTCCCGTGTGCTTGCAAGTCGTGAGCGTCCCACCGTCTCATTAATGGTAGGGACTCCATGTTTCTGTTTGCAAAAGTACATAAAAACATTAAAATAAAGTCAATGACACCCCACTCAAATTACGTAAATGCCCTCGAAATAGCCGAAGAAAATGTAACCACCTTTAGAACGGGTGTTGAGGAATCATGTGTAGTGACAGTTGCTCTTTTCCCTAGGTCAATTTGTACGGAGATGTTGGCATGTGATAGGTCGACACCCGAGCTTTGTAGTGCTTGCGTTAGAGTACTCAATAACCTGTTTCCACACCAATTCGTTAGTAAAAAAAATTTAATTGATAAACAAAAAGGACCATGAATTTGGTATATATGTACCCTTGAGAGTAGATGGTTGAGATGCTAATGGTGCCACTTTCGATTGTTAGTTCCTGGTCTTTTAATTTATCAGTAGCAAGGGTACAGTCGGATGTACATGATCTTGAATGCTGTAAATGGGATGATGTGTTGACTGTATCGGCTACCATGGCTGGAATTGGAGCGGTGGCACTGGTGCTTCCGCAGCCAGGGGAGTATATGTTTGGCTGCAATGGTGAAGGAAAAGGAGATCCCTTGTTGGTCAACTGCGGGTGTTGACCGATTTCCTTCATGGTTTCCAAGGAAGACATGTCGGAATCGAATATGTTTTGTCCCTTTTTTGGAAGGTCAATGCACTTGTTCTCATTGACTTTTGGAGCATATAGCAATGCGGGTCCCGATGCACCGTTTTGGACTTGTGGTTGATCAACAAAACCTTCTGTTACTCGTTGGTTATGGTTCTGTTTGAATCAAAATCAAGACAGATAGTAAAATTAGAATAGGTTGTACTGTGTTTGGCATGCACTAGATTGCAGCTCAGTGTGACAAAAGTTGCAACATTTTGTCTCTCTCGTCTGTGCAAAAGATATGAACCCTTCCTCATAATAGAAAATAGCCCTAGAAATGTTTTGCGAGTGTGACAAATGAAATGCAAACTAAGAATTAGGATTTAACAATTAGAGAAAGAATATGTGAAATCTTCAACTTACCCATGGCATGATTGTTGGTGGTTCATTATTCCATCCCCGACATGAATCCTCAAACTTGTTCACCTTCTCTTGTAGAAATTGAATGTATTCAATAACCTAGAAAATTCACAAAACTCATAGCTTAGATATTTGTCAGTTTGAGTACTGAAGATAAGAGAATTCAGAGATGTGTCTCATAGTGTAGTACCTCTAATAAAAATGATGCCTTATCTCTCTTTTGATCTCCATGAGGGATGAGTTCTCTCAACATAGAAAATCTGCACAAGTATATATCAAATGCCAAATGGTAATATATCCATCTTAGCAATGACCATACTATAATTGACTATCAATATCATGCATTGCTTTATCTCATTAATTATGGAAAACTAAAAGGTGGAGCAAGCTCAATGCCCTACAAAAAGGATCCACGGGTTTGGTTTCTAAGTGTCCCAACCAAACTACACTTCCTTTTGCATGTAATTGAGGGTTGAGGGTGCATGGTTTGAGAGATTAATTAATATATGATTGTAATAATTTGTCATACAGTAAATTGTTTTAGAGTTCTCCATGTTTATAAACATCATGTTGTTGGGAATCTTTGAGACCACATATAAGATGCATGTAGTATACCTGTCATTGATTTTGCTTCTTCTACGTTGCTCAGTAGCTGAATGCTTGGAACGCGGGGTGTTGGGCTTTTGATCATTATGTGCTGCGTCCACTTTAACAGACAAAACACCTATCATTTTCCAATTAAAAAAAAAAAATTGTACACTAATGATCATGATATGATTTCATTTTTTTGTGAAACTTGGAAATTAAAATAGCCAAGAGTTAAAAAGTAAAACCTTTGTAGTGTGAAGATGGCTCTTTCTTGATAACAAACTCTTCTTCTTCATCATCCTCATCTTCTTGTGTATTCTTACCAGACTTCAACATCTCAACAAAACTATGATTCTTCTGTGTTGACGATGGACTGCATATATCGAAATCACCATTAAAAAAAACATTATATATACACAATATTACTATTATAAAAGATGTGAAATTAAGTTGAAAGAAATCCAACACACCGAGAAGATGAGAGAGAACTGATAGTCGTGCTCTGATGGTTATGCGCAGATGACGACTGGGATGGTCGCTCCACTGACGTCATCCATGGCGATGGCACTCCTCCGATCTTCATCCCCCCATCTGTTAACAAAACTTTATTAATTCTCACAAAATCACACACTTCTATATAATTAATTTATTTTTACCTCTTACGACATGCCTATTTCCTGCAATATTCTCCTTCCCTGTCTTTCCCTTTTTTACTGTAGATTCTTCCCACAGTGAAAAACCACTCCCTGTGTAAGAACTGCAGTTTGAAGTTTCATCGTTTTTATCACTGCCGCTAGATTGTGCGGCGGCGATGAGGACACCTTCAGGCTTTCCCACCCTTTGACTTTGATTGATACAAGAAATATGACTAATACTGTAAGTTCCAATCCCGCCAGGAAGGATGTGCTCCACCGCAGTAGGAGGAGCCGGAGACGGCGGAAGGGACTTTCCGGTCGGTGGTGGTTCTTCGATTTTCTTTCCTACTTCTTTGGTAGCACCATTCTTTCCGACTCGTTCTAATGGTTGCAAGAAGTCATGTGTTTCAAGGTAGCCACCTATTTCATAAAAGATTTTTAATAACGATTTTTATTATTTATTAAAGCCAAGGTCATATGTGAAAATAAATGCTAAAGATACAAAAAATGATTTTTTTAATTTCTGAAAATAGGAAAAGATTTAAGAAAAAAAAAGAAAAGAAAAGACATAGATGGGAAGGTTAGGTGTGTGGATGCACCACGTGATAGCCAACATGAATCCACTACTGCTCTAAAATGCGGTTGATATTTTTATCACCGATCCCAACAAAGACATTTCTCTTCATCGTTTTTGTCGTCCTTTATATATCTTCTTTTGTCTCTTTCAGTCTTTTTCTACATTTCTTGCTTTTTCAACTTTTCATAAACTTATATTATTTTGACACATAATTGATCAAAAAGTAAATAAAATAATTGTAAATGTAAAAGGTTAATTTCTCTACCAATTGTCCAAAAAATATTAACAAAAGTAATCATCCATCTGTATAAATAATCAATACAGCAAACTTAATCTGGAAATATCATAACAAAACTTTACTATAAATTAATACATTTGCGTATTAAATATATATATGACATAATATACTATATTATTATTATTATTTTAAATACATAAAGAGCTCTTATTCTAAACATTTTTATGATACTAATTAAGATAATACAAGCATTTGATTCTTCTTTTGTTCAACTAAGCAAGGTATGTCATAGCCAGCAAGATCACTCTTCTTTTTTGAAGAGATGATGATCTCAACTCTCAATTCTCAACATAAACCTTAATAACGACTTCGAGTTTGACAATAATACTAACTATGCAAGGTTTAAATTAATCAAAGTGGATGATGAATTAAATAATTAGGAGAATATAAAGGGAATAAATTTGTTTACCAGGGGGAGTAGGAGATGGATCTTGCTGGGAAGGTGAATAAAGTGAAAGAAAATCATGTGTTGGTTTTCTACCTGTAAATTCAACAAAAAAAAAAAAAAAAAATCAACGTCATCCACACATACAAACACACACACACACACACCATCGTTAACTCTCATAACAAGTAGCAACAATTCCCCCTTCTGTTGGTTGACGTACATCCACGCACGCATCCTGCGTGTGTACGTATGAGCACGTGCGCGTGAAAGAGAGAGGGAAAAAAGAGTGGGTACCTTGGGCTCCAAAGGGACGAGGTTGAGGAAGCTCCATCAGGATTTACAGATTTTGCTTCTCCTCCTTTGGATTGGATCCAATTAATTAGGGCAAAACAAAACGGACAGATGTTGTGTCAGGTGAGGTGAGGTGAGGTCGCGGAAATTTCGAATTATTTTTTGCTGTTGGGAAATTATGGAAACGAGAACGAAAGTGAAACGTCACGGATGTCCAGATCTAGTAGCACCGCCCATGTAGATGACGTGACCGCGGTTGCGCCTCCTCTTCTTGAACCTTGGAGGCGCATTCACCACGTAATTCCGACTGAAATTGATGGATTCCACCACCTTCACAAATCACAAATCTAACAATTAGGAAAATTCGTTTCTGCTGTTTGTACAGGAAATTCAAGTTCATCTTCTGTGGATAATTTTGTAAACAGAATTTTGAAAAAACACAAGGATGCAAATCGAGAAATTTACCTAGCCTAAAATTCTAAACCACTTTGATTAAAGAAGTTAACGTAGTAGACAGAATGAGTTAATTTTTACTTCACAATTCAGCTCTCTAAAATCATAATCGCAGATACAAACAGAGAAACTAGAAGAAAAACTCCTGGAGAAAATAAAATAAACAGAAACAGGAAACGTAGAAGGCAGGAACCCCGATCGAAAACGAAAGGAAGTAAAACTCAGACGATCGACAGATGCGTACCCTTAATCGATCTGAACGTGTATCCTATTGCGAAATTCAGTTGTTAGAACTGCTTTGAAGATGATTACGGAGGAGAATTGCGAAACCAGTAGCCATCAATTAAAATGTTCCATGGAATTCATTCGCAAATCTTTCTTTCCAGAAAATTTTATACAATAAACCTCCTCCACCTCTTGTGCAGGTGGTGTTGTGAAGAAAGTATAGAGAATTGTGTATGTATATGGTGATGGCGATGAAGTGATGATGATGATGTAAAGCAACAGTGTCTGCGCTGTGATGAAAGATAGGATTGTCAGTCCAGAATCCAGATCTCTCTCTC